>NC_092701.1:9757013-10357013 GCF_964275005.1 Diadema setosum
CCTTGATCTACCTCCCCCCTCCCCCCCCCCCCCCCGCCACACACACACTGAAAAAACGTTCCTCGATCATGGGGATTGGGAATCCACTTTAGACTACATGTTGACCTCTATTGATGCCTTTTGATCTGTACGTTACAAATTATTGAAGTAAATTTTGTGAATATATAGTCCGAAATATTATCTCCGTTGACATAAATGACAGATGGATAGGTTCGTAGATGATTATACAGATCATGGGTTGGAATTAATAGATGCATAGGTATAGCAGTATATAGGTATCAAAGGTGGGTATAGACAGTGGAATATAGAGGGAAGGATAGACACATATGAAAATGAAAGATGGGGAGGAGAGAGCGGCAAGAGACAGGGAAGGAGAGCGGAAATAGAAGGGGGGGGGGGGGTAGCCAGGGGCGAAGGTTTTATGTTTTGAGAAAAACTTATTCTTACGTAAAGCAGTGGGTCAATAATGAGAACAGGACTATAGCAGAAATTCAAAGTTTTAAGCAAGACATTGTGACCCTGCACCTCAAAACAAACAAAAAGTTGCCAGACATGAATATTTAGTTAAGACCATATTCTGAAAGACCAGACTTTAAGCTTTAAAATGATGTATAACTCAAATCAAATGGAGTCTCCTAACCTATCTAAATATTGGAAAGAAAGCACAAACTCAGGAAAAGTGTGAACTGAGAAAAGAGGCTCTGAAGTACAGTGTCTTTATATTCAAGCGCTTAATCCTTACCAAACCGTGCTGGCTGTGCGATGAATGGGTCACAAAACAGGAAGTAAACCACCAGAGTAACAACAATGAAGAGATTAGCAGATTAAACTGATATTAAGCATGCCTCATTAACCATGGCACATTCTGTCCATAATCAATGCCAACTTTCAAAGCAGTAGCGCTATCCTTTCAAAAGTTATTAGAGTTCAAAGTGAAGAGTGTGGACAATAAAGGTTTTTCAGAAATGAAAAAGGGATTCTAAAGACACACTTATATTCACACTATTCTACCAAAAAAATGTTCGAGATAAACTGCTGAAAAACACACTTTCCTGCCCGATTTACGATACCAAGTTTTAGCATAATGTAAAAGAAGACCCGCTCTTTCAGAAAATATGAAAAAGTCAAGTTCGGCTGGGTTGACCCATTTCACTTATTTTCAGTCCTCACGCAAAATCAGTGTGTGCGACTTTATGTTCGTTTTGAGGTGCACGGTCACATATATAGAAATTAAAGAATGATCAAGAAAAATAATTGTGATTTACTCATAATAATAATAATGATGATAATGATAACAACAATAATAATAAAAAATTAATAATTTATTAATCTAATTAATTAGATTAACTAGATTATCATAAATTACAATTAATTAAGACCATGTGAATTCTTATTATCAACCACGGTTCATGATGCAGTTCCAAAGTTATGAGGTAAGGAGTAGGGAACTCGCCACAGAATATATGACCATTATACGTGTACACGCATTCTATTTGAAACATTTCCCCAAAGGACAGGAACTGTCACTGAACAATTTGCCAAATGTGATTAATAACCCCACCTAAAACTGAGGGAGATAGCTCAATTAGTATCTCTCTCTGTTTTTATCGAAAAAAAAATGTTGTTACCATGGCAAGAAGTTGTTCAACATTGACGACAGAAGTCTTTCGCTCATTCAAAAATTATACTGGTCACATCAAATCAATGTTATCAAAATATCGAGGGAGTTGACATAATTCAAAATTATTATATTGGTATGATTTTTCATACACAGAAAAGGAGCGATGGATGCAGTCTGTACCAGAGTCTTGTGCACTCACAAGTCATAACAACCAACGAGTCATGCATACTGCCCATGAATCATACGGCCCACGAGCTAGACAAGGCCCACGAGCTTGACATTAGTTGATAAATGATCACAGGCCCATGAGCTATACGGTCCACACTCCTATACACTGCATGATAGGCATATAAGGTGCAAGAATCGGGCAATAGGCAAAAGGACCCACTGAGCTTTTGAGGACTTTTTTTTTTGCGTTTAGTATCGAGCGCATAGGCCATTGCGTAGGTGTCTAGCTCATAATGTGTTTGTTCAACTTTAGTGTCGAGCTATACATAGTGGGCCTATTTCGCTTGGTGTCTTTATTTCGTGGATATCGTTATAACTCGTGGGCTTAGTGGTCGTCGAGGGTGTATGACTCGTCACATCTACTTGGACCTTTTTATGTCTCTGACTCGAGGGCTGTATGACTCGTGCCCCTGAGTCCGATATGGCCCGATGTCATTTTGTTCTATTGACTCCTCTTTCTTCTTTTTCTTTCCTTCTTCTTCTTCTTTCTCAATAATAGGACGAGGGGTGTATCTCAACAAGTTAATCACACGACTCCTGATGCCTATTATACAACTCACTTTTAGGGGAATTCTTATAGAGCCCCTTTAAATGTCCAAAATGCCCCCACCCCCCCCCAAAAAAAAAAACCCAACAACATATATTTACACTCTCGAAAAAAATCGAGTGAAAATATTCACTCTTGAAGGAGTGAATACATAAAAAAGAATGAATTTAGAGTGAAATTGTTGGAGTAAATTTTAAGTGAAAATGTTCATTTTCACTACTTTTTGGAGTGTATGACCTCAGGAATCACTCGAAGATTTTGGAGTGATACCTGAGGTCACTCTAAAACGAGTGAAAACGAACTTTTTCACTCAAAATTCACTCCAATTTCACTCTAAATTCACTCTTTTTTGTATCCACTCTTTCAAGAGTGAATATTTTCATTCGACTTTTTTTTTAGAGAGAGTACCGGTATATAATATTCATTATCCTCACCGATAACTGGCTGATTTCATATTCTTGTTCTTGTATATACTACAGCCAAGGTGTCCGATTTGACGGTATTCCAATATTACCATTGTCTGCTGCAAAAAAGAAGCAACAAAACAACAAACAATGTAAACAGTCACTACAGTTCTAAGGCATGCTTTTTGCTCTGCAGAACATTGTCTCTTTAAGATTTTAGTTTCTTTGGCATGATTCTGTGATAGGATCAGGGCGAACCATTTAATTCTTTCACGAATAGCACGAATAGGGGACTTCTCTATTTACGTTTCCTGGTTCTATTATCTTTTATCGATACAAAAATATGAAAGCCTCTTGAGAAACAATATTTGAAGAGTTTGTTTGCAAAAACCGTCATAAAAATCCATATTTGCCAAATGCAGATATTTGCGATCAAAGGTCAAGAAAAATAAAGAGAATGATGAGAAAATTTTTGCTTCTTTTGACCATAACTTCAAAAATGTACCTTTATAATGTAGTGACCAATATATCATTTAAAAGATATTATTTTGTACTTTATGACAGAGACCTTACTTCAAAATCTTCAAAAATGGACTTATCGGTTTTTGCAAACAAACTCTTCATTTGTTGTCGTTGTTGTTGTCGACGGGGGACGTTTCGCAGCTCTATACACGCCTGGGAATCCCACTATTTGTATTTGCCTTTTGACGAATATGAGGTTTTGTTCACTGCATACCTTTCCTTCACAAGGGTCGCTTTGGTTTCGTTTTTGTCTGGATTTCACAAGAGCAAAGAGAAAACCTTGATCACAGTTTAAAGGGATGAAACAGTATCGGTGGAGATGAAGATTGGGCTTTTAACTTTTTGCGAGATACCAAGAAACCACTTATGAAATAGTACAGACATGCCATTCTAAGAGGAATTAAAAGTTTATTTGATGAAAATCGGTTTGGAATGGCTGAGACATCCAAAAACATAGTTAAACAAAGCCACTATCGTTATAAAAGGTTGGTCCCACCTCTCAATAATGATAGCTCTTTTTTTTGGATATATCAGAAATTTCAAAACCAATTTTCATTGAAGAAACATTGAATTCCTTTTAGAATTACTAGTCGGGTTCCTTATGTTGCAATTTTAACTTTCGTCAGATTTTTGTGGAGAGTATAAAAACTATACATTTTTGGAAACGTTACAGTATAAGCAATCAGAAAAACAATGTTTTCATTTGCACCGAATCATTTATGGCCGCCATCATGGATTTTACAAAAAGGCCGCCATAATTATTTGACAGCTTAACTACCATTTTAAGGGTCAAAGAATCCAATGCTCCTAGTTTCATGTGTGTTGAGACATTTCCTATAGCATTTCTTGCAAATAGTTACTAATTTTGTGACAGATTACGTAATATCAATTGACAAAGCTTAAAGTGAAAACAAAGTTCTGGTAAGGGCCTGAGAACCCGTCTGGCACCATTTCATATTTGCTTGCAATATATCGAAAGAGTCTACAAAGAAACTTACCTGGATGACGCGGTTTGCCGGAATGATGAGTCGTTTTGGAGTATTTTGAGAAAAATAATAAAAGTCGGTAGACCGACTTTTATTCCAGAAGGCTCCAGACTAACTCGGTCTCAGGGAAAACTCGACCCTATTTCAGACAATTTACACACAGTTCGTGGTCGCCATGTTCATCAGTACTCTATACTACGGGTACCAAACGAGGCCTTGATGAGCAGACAGGAAAGTTCGTGCTAATCCTGTACAAAACAAATGGACAGCGCGCGGTCCTCAAGCCTATATAGTATACGCATATCACCTCAGTTGCTGAGACGCGCGGTCTTTGAAGTTTTTGTTGTTGTTTATCAAGCGTCTTTGATTGTTTTTAGAGGTGCTTGAGAGGCGCACACTAATTTTGCATGCGCGCCAAAGAGGTTTTTGATGCGCGCATTGTAACAACTCGGACCATTACTGCGAGTAGAACGCTACATATTTATAGTTTATACAGGCCGCTCCCGCTGGTCATGATCCCATATGCATAGTAAACCACACTGTACAATCCAGAGGGACAGCCAATACAACCCATCCCGCCGTCAAGCAAAGCGAGGCCGAGTTATCCCCGAGTCCGAGTCTAGCCTGACCCCGTTCGGGTAAGTTCTGAGACTGAACGTTTTTGGTTAATATTTCCCATTTTCGTCGTTACCCATCGAATATCTTGTCATTACAGCGTTATTCCGCACATATCCTAGGCATACGTTCACATTTTGGAGCAAAATTTGACAACTTTTGCAGGCGTACCAGAACTTTCTTTGGGCTTTAAGATTTTATCGAAGACTAGTGAAGTGTCTACCTAGGTCGTCATGCCTCAACCACAGGGGATTTTTTTTGTGTTTTTTTTTCAGGGTGTTCCCGCACTTGTGTGTGTGTGTTTCAGTGTGCGTGTGTGTGTGTGTGTGTGTGTGTAGGTGGGGGTGCAGTACTAGGGTGTAGGGAAATCAAGGTCAAGCCCTCCCCCTCCGCCTACCCCCAATCCATCTGCTTTAAGATGGAAAATTTGAAAGCAATGAATATTTACTTTGTAATATTTATGCGCCAACAGGCGACAAACACACAGATTAGAGACTTTATTTTGAGCAATTACATGAACGTTTGACATCGTTTGATGATATTAGTTCTTTGGCTGTTATAATGGGGGGAGATTTTAATACACTTTTGAATAGATATATGGATAGGGATGGAGGTAACCCGGCAGCGTGTAATGTTATTCAAGAGGTGATTCTCAAAATACAACATGATTTTGATTTAGTAGATATTTGGAGATTAAGAAACCCCCTTGTTAGAAGGTATACATGGAGACAGTCCCACCCTTTAATACAAAGCAGATTAGATATTTGGATGATTTCGGATGTTCTTCAAAGTTATGTTAAGGAAACTGATATTATTCCTGGGGTTGGCACTGATCACTCTGCAATTATTCTAAAGCTTGAGAATAAAACAAGGAAATATTTTAAAGTTACAAATTGGAAGTTTAATAATAGTTTATGTGATGATGAGCAATTCTGTACTGAGATGTCTCGAAGTATAGATATTTGGATTAATGAATCATTAGAGTTTGAAGATTTGAGAGTACGATGGGATTTTGTGAAGTATAAAATTCGTTGTTTTTCTCGCAAATATAGTATTGAAAAAGAAAAGAAGATGAGGGAGGAGAGACAGGTGTTAGAGAGACGATTATATAATTTACAGAAGTTGATAGAAGAGCAAGGAGATCAATTTATTCAAGAATATGAAAAAGTTAAATGTGATTACGAGGCGCATTTGGATCACATTACACATGGTATTATAGTGAGGTCTAGAGCAAATTGGGTTGAATATGGAGAAAAAAGTAGTAGTTATTTTCTTAATCTGGAAAAGGTGAATAAGATATATACATGTATTAACGTGTTGAAGAAAGGAGAAGATTTTTTGGATGATAGTGATGCTATCAGTAAATATATTAGATATTATTATTCTGAGTTGTATAAGGAGCCCGAAAGGAATACTTTCACAGACTGTCCCTTTTTAAAGTCTGATGATAGTCCATCACTGTCATCAGCAGAACGAGATATATGTGATGCAGATCTGACTTTGAGAGAATTTACTGCGGCTCTGAAAATGATGGCTAAAAATAAATCCCCCGGAAATGATGGTCTGACGGTAGAATTTTATATCAAATTTTGGGATAAACTTGAGGCTTTTTTCGTAGGAATTTTGAATTACAGTTTTATGTCTGGTAAATTATGTTCGTCGCAACGACAAGGAATGATAACGTTGATAGCTAAGAAATGTAAAGATAAATTATTTATTGAGAATTACCGTCCGATTACTTTATCAAACGTTGATTACAAGATATGTTCGAAGGTGTTAGCGATGAGGTTAAAGAAGGTTTTACCTGATATCATTCATTCGGACCAGGTAGCCTTCATCAAAGATAGGTATATAGGTGAAGCGATTCGCACCGTTTCAGAGACACTCTTTTATTCTAGATTGAAAAATATTCGTGGCTTTATTGTTAGCCTTGATTTAAAAAAAAAGTTTTTGATTCCCTCAATCATCAATATTTATTTGAAGTGTTAAAATTCTTTAAATTTGGAGAACGATTTTGTAGATTTGTGCGTGTGTTTTATGGTGATATAGAAAGTTGTGTTTTGAATGATAATAGGTCAACTGGGTATTTTAGGATTGGGAGGGGCGTCCGCCAAGGTGATCCTTTGTCACTTTATATGTTCATTTTAGCCACAGAGACATTTGCACTTCATATTAGGTTTAGCCCAGAAATTATGGGGATAAAGTTAAGTGTACAGGAGGAAATAAAACTTTCTATGTATGCTGATGATATCACAGTTTTTTAAACAAATGATCAATGTTATCCTAATCTTGCAAAGATTTTAGATGATTTCGCTATCTGTTCGTCTTTATCAATTAATTATGATAAGACAAAAGTGATGCGACTCGGTCCATCGGTGTTTACTACTGCACCTAAGACGGACGTGCAACAATTTAGGAATGTAGAATTTGTATCTGTTCTTACTGTTTTAGGAATAGATATTTCGTATTCTTTTCACGACCGGAAGGCACAATTACAAAGAATTTTGATAAATATTAAATCACAACTGCATAGGTGGAGATTTAGAGATTTATCCCTCTACGGGAAAATTCAGATTGTTAAGACTTATGCTTTATCTCAGTTGCTATATATCGCAAGTATAGTTTCAGTGCCAGATTCTTTTATACATGACGTGAATAAAGTTATTTATGAATTTATTTGGAGAGGCCCATACAGAACAAGGCGCGATGTTTTAGTAAAAGATTATGAGGAGGGAGGTTTGAAAATGTGCTGTTTAAAGTCAATGATGCGAGCTCAAAAAAAAAAATGGGTGCAGAGGTTATTTGGGTCATGTTCAAAAGGATGGAAATCCATTTATTTGAATTTGTTAGCATCTGTAGGAGGAGAATTTTTGTTCTTCTGCAACTTTGATGTTTCAAAGTTAAAGATTAATGTTCCACGGTGGTTTTTAGAGGTATTAGAAACGTGGTCCCTCCTTAAGAACAGAGAATCAAGCATACCCAGTCAAATAATCTGGAATAATAAATACATTTTGTTTCACGGGAAGTCTATGTTTAATAAACATATAGTAGAGAAAGGTAACTGATATGTTAGATGAGTACGGCCGACCTCTGCGTTGGAAGGATTGTAAGGGTAAAGGTTTACAGTTTACTCAGTATTTCACTTTTCTTGATTGTTTCAAGAAGATGCCAAGTGAATGGAAGCTTTTTTTTTCTTCGTCAAAACTATCACCCCTTTATTAAACCCCTGAGTATTATTCCTTTAATCTGGGTTCAGGGTAGATGGTTGGAATTACATAACGTAACAACAAAGCATTTATATAATATATATCTGCATTCGAATAACCCTGGAAAATCTAGTGTGTTTGATCGTTTTGACGTTATGTATGACATTGGATTTGAAGATGTTCACTCTCTTTTCAAATTACCTGCCAGTTTGACGATTGATACAAAATTAAGAATAACGCAATATAAGATACTGAACAATTTGATCCCCGTTAATTCGTGGCTTGTTGGAATAGGGAGAAAAGATGACTCAAGATGTTCCTTTTGTAAAAGTGAACCGGAGACAATAGAACATTTGTTTTTTGATTGTTGGAAGGTGTGAGTATTCTGGGAATCATTGTTTAAAGAGGAAAAAAGTAAAATTGATTCCTTGCAATTGTTTTCATGTCAAAAGGTGTTATATGGTGTTATACATCCGAGGAACGATTTTGTTTTTTCATACAATTTCATAATATTATTAGGTAGACAATTTATTTTAAGTTGTAAGTATCAAAGTTTATGTCCTCAAAGGCAACATTTTGTGCAATATGTAAAACAATATAATTTGATTGAAGAAGAAATAGCTAAAAGCAAAAATAAATTTGATTTGCATGGGGCAAAGTGGAGGAAAATAGAACAAATTATATCTTTATAGAAAGTCAAATGCCCTTCCCACTTTCTTCTTCCTTTCCCTTGCTCTGATGGTCCTTTCTTCCTCACCGCGGTTTATACTCCTTTTTCTAATTCCCTCCCTCCCTCCCCCCCCCCTCTCTCTCTCTCTTATCATGGCACTCACTGTAGTTTATGTTTATGAAACAACTATTCTGTCCTGCATCATCACCTCAAAGATTGCAGCGTCGAATACCTCCCCCCCCCCCCCAATGCCGGGAGAAGGGACAGGAGACTTCGCATCTTCAGCCCAGGGCTGGGTGTATAATTATGTTATCGTAGAAAGGAAGTTACGGAGAGTGCATAAATGAGCCAGGTGAATAGTACCTTTGATTTGGTTTTTCTTGTTTTTTTTTTTTTTTTAAAGATTGTAGTGTGTGTTCTTACGCCTTTGGTTTGTTTTGTCTGGTCTTTGGCAATATTTAGTGTTTCCATTGAAGGCTATTTTTTTCTTTTTTTTCCCTCGTTGTCTGTGTATACGATTCTAGAATTATTGGTGTTAACGTGTGTTAGAGACTATAGTCCAAAAAAGGATCAGACGCCTGGTAGTTTTACTATCATTGTATGCTATCAAACTTTTGTTTTGTGATGTCAAAAATGTTTTTTGTCATATGACCTGTGAAAAAGCACGATGTTTTTCGATCTGATCAATAAAATCCAGAAATACAAAAAAAAGATGGAAAATTTTAAAGAAGGAACATTTGGAAATTTATAGGTGTTGTGATTATTTCCCCCTGATTCTTCTTTTTTCTGATTTTGTTACTTTTTGGGGGCAGGGAAGGGAGGGGAAAATGTGTGTGTGTGTGTGTGTGTATGGGGGGGGGGGGGGTACGGCTTTACCCTGTTCTGTGGCTCCTGAACCATACGTGAGGTCGTTCATATTATTTTCTTCTCTTATAATACCAGGACTTCACATTAAGGAAGTTCCTTAAGTTCGTCTTTGATTTGAATGCCATGAGGTGATGTTAGGACCACTTGTCTTGGCCGGCGCAGCAGTGGGGGCCATGGGGGCTCGGGCCCCCACACTTTTTTAACCCGGAAGTACGTAATTTTTTTTTTTTTTTTTTTTTGCTTGTCAGGTGAAAACATCCGGAAATGGAAAGGGAGAGAATGAGCTGATGACTTTTTTTTTTCAAATTTGTTTTATTTTATTATCATTATTATTATTTTGCTTGTCAGCTGAAGAAACCCGGAAGTGGACGGGGAGAAGAGATGAGCCGACTTTTTTTTTTTTGGCTTGTTAGCTCATGAAACCCGGAAGTGGGCCCCCACACTTTTGAAAACGCTGCGCCGGCCCTGCTTGTGATATAAGTGTTATGTAGGAATCACTGCAAAGAGTTTTTCTTCCGTGTATGTGACAGACCAATGGGGTGTGGTGTGACAAGAGTGCAAATAAAATCAATGCTGATGGATCTTCTCAGAAAATAGGGTTTGCATGCACCCGCGTAGACTGTGTGACTTATCGCCCTATTCTGTTAATTGGAGACAGCTCTGGCCCATAGTGGTGTACAGATTACCAGAATTTTCCATGGTCTGTATTATGTACCACCATTCTTGAAGAAGGGTGCCTTCAAGTTTTCAAGTTTCAAGTTTTATTCAAAGTTTCCACAATACAAAAATTTACATAAAAACAATAATATGTAACAAGGAATACATTGTTGAATATATGCTTTCAAAACAATTTGCAGAATATTTGAATATAAATTGACAATGCATGTAGATGCATTATACAAATGTAGATGTAAAGTGGAGGGGTCTTAGAAAAGCAAGCTTGTATAATAAGACCCCTGAAAGGCAAGTTAAGACATGTGATATAGCAACTCACAAATATATACAAACATATTAAAGCCACAGAATAATTTTAGTGGAATCCCTCAAGAAGCGCAGCAACCACACCCCAGAGACCAAAAAAATTGACACCAAATTTATTCCCCCCCCCTCGAGTCAATTTAAAAATTTATTTTATCGGTTAGTGATATATGACCACAAGAGGGAGCAGTAACTTTTTTTTTTTAACTTTGTGGTATGGTCTCAGAACCCTCACTTCTCCACAGGTAAGGACCCTTTCAAAAGGAGAGTTTCTAATTTTTACCATAAACCAGAATTATACAGTGGCTTTAACATACATGGATGGATTCTAAGTGCACACACACACACACACACACACTACCTATGGAACTTTAAAGCAAAACATAATTGGCATTTAGACTAAGTTACTAAAATGGAAAGCGATGAGATGAAGTCATGTATCTAGAATTCAAAAGGAGCAGCATCAATGAGACTGAGAATATCGATGAAGCAAATACTTCCGAGTCAACACTTTAAATCTGGAAAAAGTGGTACTATCTTTAACATCTGAGGGTAACACGTTCCATTCTTTTATGCAAGACACATAAAAAGAATTTAGGGCAATACTGGTAGATACATAAGGTAGATGCAGAAGGTTTTTCTGACGTGTATTATGGGAATGAACAACTGAGTTTTTGACAAACAAATCCAAAAATAAGGAGGGAGAACTGGACATGTGAAGCTTGTACATGAATGCCAACGAGTTAAAAGACACTAACTCGTTTAGAGGTAAACAACGCAGCTGTAAGAACTGGGGGGCACTTGGCCTAGTAAAGTGTGAGTTTGTTATTAGCCTGATAGCTCTTTTTTGTACAATAAACAATTTATGAAGATGGCTGTTATAAGTATTACCCCAAGCAACATTACAATACATCAAGTGAGGCATTATGATGCTATTATACAGTGTAGTCAAAACACTTTTAGGAACAATAAATTTTAGCTTATGCATCACACCAACACCCCGAGAAGCTTTGGAACATACATTTAGAATGTGTTGCTTCCATGACAGAAATTCATTGATAGTAATACCAAGGAATAATACATTTTCGCTTGTAGCTACCTGATGTCCACCAATAATGAGAGAAGGGGTGTTTAAAGGTATCCTCTTATTCCTTGTTCTGAAAATAACACATTGTGTCTTCTGAAGATTAAGTGACAATTTATTACAACAAAACCAATGATAAAGTTTATTAAGTTCATCATTTGCAGAAGATATTAAACTGCACACATCCTTGTGGGAGGACAGAAGACTTGTATCATCAGCAAACAGTGAGTAAGTAAACAATGATGTAGCACTGATGATATCATTGATATAGATAAGAAATAATAGTGGGCCTAACACTGAGCCTTGAGGCACTCCACAATCAATTTGGGTGGAAAGCGATTTGGTCCCATTGACAACCACAAACTGCATTCGGTTTTGCAGATAGCTTTTGAACCAGTCTAAAGGAACTCCACGAATACCATAAAATTTAAGTTTGCTTATAAGAATGTGGTGGTCAATGGTGTCAAATGCCTTGGACAAATCTAAGAAAATGCTCAGACAAAATTTCCCTTCATCAAGTGCATGAGCAATAATGTTAGTTAAATGCAATACACCCATACTGGTAGAAGAATTTTTGCGAAAACCAAATTGTTCGGGGATCAAAATGCCTTCCACAGATAAATAATTATTTACTCTTGAGCATACAATCTTTTCTAACAATTTAGAAAATACAGGCAGCAAGGCAATGGGTCTGTAGTTTTCAATGTTTCTATTATCACTTTTCTTATACACAGGAACTACTTTGGCAATTTTCATCTTGTCTGGAACTATTCCTTGCGACAGAGATTTATTAAATATGTCACACAATGGGACAGCAATGCTATGAATACACTCTTTGACAACCCAAGGAGCTATATCATCAGAGCCTGATGACTTAGAGGATTTTAGTGACAGAGCTAGCGTTATTATTTCAGATGCAGTAGTGGGCTTCAAAAATAAGGATTTGCTGTTTTTTGCAGGTTTCAAATAATCCTGAAAAGTATTGGATGTACTCGGAATCTTTTAACTTATCTTAGCAGCAATTCCTGCAAAATACTGATTGAAATGTTCAGCCTTTTGCGTATTTGTACTTAATGAAATATCACCATTATACATTTCTGAGGGAAGGCTTTGACATTTCCCCTTTCCGATCAGTTTGTTTATATGGAACCATGTTTTTTTGATATCCCCTTTTATATCATGGAATAGATTTCTAAAATATTTTTGCTTTGAAATACGCACAACATTTGTCAATTCATTCTTATAATCAACATAATTCTTCTTATTTATCCAGGTTGGATGTTTAATGAACAATTTATAGAGCTATAGGGTGCCTTTGCGTTCTTCGCCACATAGACTTGTCAGATGACATTGCTGACGAGAAAGGAACCCCGCATGGCACGATTAATGTTATAACGGCCAGAAGGCAGAGTTTCTTGGAGAACCGGTTGCACCATCCTTATCGATAGGCAAAGCCTAGAGTCTATCTACCACCCCACACCATGTAGATATGCTGCACTTTGTCAATATTCAAGTCCACAACTTGCAAAGAGAAGAGGCCACATTGTCACCAGTAAAGAAATCTCAGAATGCTATCAGCTGAAAGAACTGCAGATTGATTGTTGCAACTTCTTTATTTATTTATTTGGAAGTAGGGGAAACATCAAGCAATATTCCAGGTTCTGAGCAATTCCAATATGTCTGAAGGCAAGCCACTGACCCAGACTGGAGCCACCAATACTCCGAGAGGTGGCACATGAGTGGTCGACCCTGCTGACTGTTATCATTCAAGCAAGTCAACTGAGATACGTGACTTTTGAACAGCACCCTTCAGTCATTTCATTATTTAGACATTGCTCTTTATGAGAGCGTGGTTCAAATGCTGGATGCCAGACCTACTGTATCTACCCTGAAATGCCCAGTTGTCCCATGACTGTGAGAACTTCATGTTGTCTTGGCTACTGTATGCGCCCTTGGTGCCTCCTGGCATTGATGATGCTTGGTTATGATATATCTCAGTATCAGCTTCTGTTTTATAGAAACTTAATATATTTCTAGGTCTGCAACAATAAGGCAAATCCTGAAATGTACACATTACAGGGTGCTCGTCATGCCCACACCTATTCATATAATTATGTAGCTCTCATGAAATGGTGCTGGAAAAGTTCTTCAAGGAAATCCTATAACTGAAAGAGGTCTGTCTGAAGGCAACATACCAAGCTGAAGCTGAAACGAAGCAAAACAAACAAACAAACACCACTCTATACTTGAGGTTATGAGCACTGATGATAATCATTATAACGGCTTTCGAAGAATGTGAGGAACAAAAACAAAGCAATCCTATGTTTTGTCTCTGCAACCAGAAATGCTGATCAATCCAGTACCAGGTCAGAGATTACTCTAAATATTCCAACAAGCAGATTCCTTTTACAAAGCAAGTCAAAGGCTGGCTGACCTGACCAACTATCTTGCTTTAATTCTCTAGAGTACTACAGTACAACACATAAACATGTCTTCATCTCTTCTCCAGGGCATACCAGGAGCAACAAAAGACTTCTTTTCTAGGATAAGAATCATGAAAAGGTAGACACACTCTTGATCTTCCATGCTGTCCTAGCATCGCAGCGAAACTCATCAAATGCAGAAGTTTTCTTCGCTACAGCTACAGAATGTCCTTCTTTTTCTTCTTCTTTCCTTCTCTATAGAATATAATGACAATGTGACCGTGCACCACAAAACCGACCCCTAACCTGCACTAGAGAAGAATTTGCTATATAACTGTATATTTGTACTTTTTTATTTTGTTTTTCTCTTATGTTCCGGTCATTGTTGTACCCGTGCTCCCCTTCTCAATCTTAAACTCGTTTTTAACCGGGACCTACGCTCAACAAGCTCGCTTTTAAGTAGGTTCCTTCATATTTCTTTAGCATTCATTCACAGATTCCAAACTTAACAGATCGACCACTATTATGCTTTACATATTTGCAATATTGTATGCATGTCATGTATTTCATTTAATCTTGTTATATTTGATGTAATTTTTCATCGAGAAATATGAAAATAAATTGAAATTGAAATTAAAAAAAATAAAAAAAAAACAAACAAAAATTTGCACGCATTGATTTTGTGTGAGGACTAATAGGTGAAAAGGGTCAATTTGGTCCATCTTGACTTTTATATATTTTCTGAAAGAGCAAGTCTTCTTCTACCATGTGTTAAAATTTGGGATCGTAAAATAAACAGGAAAGTGTTTTTGTAGCAGTTAGATTTGAACACTTTTTTTTAAAATTTCAATTCAATTCAATTCAATTCAAACTTTATTTCATTTTTCGAAAAGAACATAAACATTTCACTTTCATTGGTAACAGAGAATAAGGTTACATAATCAAAACAAAGTAAAATTGAAAAGAGAACATAATTGTGGAACCTTGGGGTAACAAATAATGTTGTAATGAAAATTGACTGAAGTGATGTAGACGATATAACATTACACAAAATATCGAAAAATGGATGGACCCACTAAAAAGGCAGTGCTTGTAGAATGTGGGCCCCTCAGGTAAAATGAACTGATGCAAAAAGGGGAAAAAAGATCGGGAATAAAGTCAGATTAAAAAAAAGGTCTGGAAGCCCAATAAGAAGACAGAGTAACGGACAGACACACATACACAGGCGAATGAACATTAAACGAGACTGAGACGACAAAACTTATGAAAGGGGACTTCAATACAAGACAGAATGAGACAAGGTTGACATAATAGGAAGACAATACAGCGGACAGAAAGGAAAAACAGATCCAGCGATCCTCGACAGAACTATGTCGAAAAAATATTGTGCTGCGAGGAAGGGATACATAAATATGGAAAAATAGAGAGAAATAGATGCGGAGGTACTACAAGTAGAATTGAATCTACTCAGTAAGAGTCTCAGGACAACAGGGACGAGAAAATATGTGAGAGTATATTATTGGTAATCAAAATTCTTCGGAAAAAAATTAAAATGAGCCATCAGGCTGATTCACTTCTGTAGGAACATAACATTGCAATAGAAACAACTTTAATCTCCTTTTAAATGAAAATATAGAAGGTGAATTTCTTATGTCATTATTTAGAAAATTCCAATACGTTGGGCCAGTATAAATAAGTGTTTTCTTAGCAAGAATCGTTCGTAAGAGAGGTAAGTGAAATTCATAGGAACGTCGAGTGGGATAGTCATGGAATGATTGATTTCTTTGAAACATAGAATCGAAAATGGAGGGGAGTGAGTTGTTGCTGTACGTATACATAAATTGCCCCAAATTGAATAAATACAAATCTTTAATTTTTAGCAGCTTATTTGCGGCAAATAACATATTTGAAAGGGAGGGTATGAAAGGATAACTGATGACACGGAGAGCTTTCTTTTGTAGAAGGAACACTCTATCCAGTAGGTTCTGGTGAGTGTTGCCCCAAACTAAAACACCATAATTAAGATATGGCAATATCAGTGACGAATATAACGAATATAACATAAATAATGACGAATATAACGAATATAACATAAATAATGACGAATATAACATAAGTAATAATATCAGTGACGAATATAACATAAGTAATGATTTTTGTGGGATATACAATTTCATTCTATTTATAACACCTATATTACGTGAGATTATGTTGGATATATAATCAATATGTAACTTCCAGGAAAGTTTGTAGTCAGCAATAATTCCAAGGAATGTAAAATGTGAAACTTGTTCTAAATGAAAATCATTCAAAACTATAGCTGTACTCAAAATGTCAACAGTATTACTAAAAATCATATATTTCGTTTTTTGGGTATTCAATGATAATTTATTGGCTCTTACCCAATTATTCACTTTTTGTAATTCAGTATTGACTTTTTGAACAAGAAAATTAACATCATTGTGGGCAAAAAATACACTGGTATCGTCAGCAAAATGGATAAAGGATAGTACATCGGATGCCTGGCAAAAATCATTGATATAAACAATAAATGATAGTGACCCTAATAAACTTCCTTGTGGAACGCCAAAATTCACTTCTCTTATTACTGAAAGATTGTCTTTAATTGTAACAAATTGTCTTCTATTTCCTAAATAACTCCTGAACCACTCCAAGGCCTTCCCACGTATTCCGTGATGTGATAACTTGTGGAGTAGAATATCATGATCAACTGTGTCGAAGGCCTTGGAGAAGTCCAAGAAAATAGTAATTAAATGAGAGTGATTATCAATTGCATGAGCCACTTGATCAACAAAGTATAAAAGAGCATGAGTTGTATTATGCTTCTCTCGAAAACCAAATTGAGAATTAGTCAAAATATTATGCAACTTCAAAAAATTAATAGTTCTCTTATAAATGAGTTTCTCTAAAACTTTGGACAACGATGATAAAAGCGAAATTGGACGATAGTTACTGACTTCATATTTGTCACCCTTCTTAAATAATGGAATTACTTTGGCCAGTTTCATCTTAACAGGAAACACACCATTAGAAATTGATAAATTGAAAATATGAACAAGTGGATCAGCAACAGAAGATATAACACCTTTAAGAATACAATTATCTATATCATCATAACCAGAACTCCTCTTGTTCTATACAATATCCATAATTTCATGCCTATTGGTTGGAATAAAATAAACAGAATTGGGATTGCACTGATCAAGGTATTCAGTAATGTGATGCTCTGACGCAAGGATATTTTGGGCGTAATTTTTGAAAAAGTCTTTGAAAAATAAGAATTGAAAACATTTGCAATGTGAACAGGGTCACTGATGATTTCATCATTCAACTTAATATTATCAATAGCTGAATGTTTACTCGAAACATTCATAGCTTGCTTTAAAACATTCCAAGTGTTTTTCATATCAAACTTATATCTTTGCAGTTGCTTAAAATAATATTTTTTCTTTTCGGAACGTAAAATCATAGTTAGGGTATTTTTATATGAAGTGTATTTATGTTTTGATCGCTCAGTTTTTTCAAATTTGTATCTATAATATAATCGATTTTTCCTGTTAATCGACCGAAGAATTGATTTTGAAATCCACGGTAATCTAGGAGTCTTTTTATAGTCTGGTTTCTTTTTTTTTGCTTTGGAATTACATTATCCAAATGAAAATTGAATATTTCCATGAAATAATCAAAAGACAAATTGATGTCATCACTTTCAAATACTCTAGACCAGTCAGCATTTTCGAGAACCGCATCAAGACTAGCTAATTTTTCAGGCGAAACTCTACGACTTAATAAAGGAGATCTAAAAAAAATTTGCATTATTAACAGAGGTTTTAAGAGCAAAATGAGTCATAATTGGATAATGATCAGTCATATCTGAAAGAATTATACAAGAATCAGTAAGGGGTAGGGTGTTACTAAACAAATTATCAATAAGGGTAGCAGAGTGATCTGTGACACGCGTGGGTTTCGAAATAAGCGGAAGAAAAGAGGAGGACAAAAATGTCTGAAGAAACTCGTTTGCGACAATATCATTTCCCGACTTAAGTAAGTCAATATTAAAATCGCCGAGGAAGAAACAATCTTTGTTTTTAAAAACAGGGGATTTACCAAATCAGAAAGGTAAGTTAAAAAATCCTTGATATTAGAGTTGGGAGGTTTGTACATAATGCCTACCACAATATTTCTAATTCCTGGTATACAAATTTCTAAAAAAAGGGATTCAACAATATTATCCATTCTCGAAATATTATCATGAACAATACATTCAAAAGTATGCGATATATAAAGTGCAACACCTCCACCACTCTTATCGGGTCTATTATTGACAAACATTTTATAGCCGTCAATCGAAAAAAAAAAAAAAAACTTTCAGAGTTAGAATTTAACCAGGTTTCACTTAAACCAACAACAGAGAATGACTGATCAGCATCAGTCTCTAAAAATAATTTCAACTCATCAAAATGTTTGTTCAAAGTCCGAATATTTAAATGCAACAAAGAAAATATATCATTAGAAAAACTATTACACATATCTTTACATTGATTCACCGTAATATAATTACACGACATATTTTCATTTAACTCTTCACTGAAATCAGAGGGCAATAGTGTGATTAGTGTGATAACGTGTGTCTTTACAGTCCCCCTTTCCATTCTTTAAAAAAAAAAACTATACACACTCTTCACTTTCAACTCTAATAACTTTAGAAAGGATGATACTACTGGTTTGAAAGTTGGTATCTATAATGGACAGAATGTGTTAATAGAGCATGACCAATTTCAGATCAATTTGATAATCCCTTCATTGTGGTTAAACTGGTCTTTAACTTTCTTTTTGTCCCATGCATTGCACAGGTAGCACAGCTTAGTGAAGATTAAACGCTTGAATAGACTCTGTGCTTCAGAGGCTCTTTTCTCAGCTCACACTATTCTGAAATGTGCTTTCTTTCCAATATTTAGATAAGGCTAAGCCCCCCCCCCCCCCCAGCCCCACCGTTGGTACGGGACTATCCTTAGCCCACTTTCTGTTTACACTCGTTTTTGCCAAAGTGGGCTAGCCCCACCGATAATCCCGTACTATCTGGCCCTGCAAAATAGCAGGGTTAGCACAGCAATTGCGGTGCCAAGCAAGTGAGTGTAAACAGAACGAAAAAATAATACTGGGCTAAGCGACGGAGAGGAAGTCCGACCCTCACTGACCAATCAGAAACGAGGTAATCAAGTGCTGCCGGTGCGTGAGTGTACGTGTACAGTACACAGCGTAATCATGAATATTCATGTGGTTTGGAAAGTACCGGAATAAGAAATACGAGTGTAAAAAGGTCAATTTTCTCCTTAGCCCCGGACAAGAGCTTAGTACGGGACTAATTGGCGAGTATTAAAAGCTGAAAAAAAAATGGTACGGGACTAACGATAGTCCTGGGTCAGAGAAAGTCCGAGGTTAAGAAACACAAGTGTAAAAAGGGCTTAAGGTGACAGGTGTAAGACCTACACACGGACAGGTTGACAGATGTGCATTTTATGCACACGCACACGCAATGACAAAGACGTTGAAAACCGGTGGTGCCCTTTCGTGCCTGGACATTGGGATTCCCCGCGAAGTCCTCATGGCTCTGCGTATTACTTTTTCATTTATTATTCAATTTTTGGTGGAACAAAAATTCGTTTCTCTCCAACCAGCGCAGAAGTAGGAAGCCCTTAGAACACTGGTCCTCTCGATGATACAGTATTTGGTTTCCAGTCTTTATGAAGGTTGACCCTCCCAATCGACTGAGCTGTGTGAAAAACAAATCAATACTTGCTAACAGTAAAACTGTAAGTATAATATTTTTGAATTTAATTTGCTTTTCATAGTCAACAAATGATATGCAATCGTAAACACAGCATGATCATAATATGGAAACAAAACGTTTCAAATATTTACTTCTGTAAGTGATTTTTTTTTTTTTATAGTAAGACTAAACCTGAATCATATGGAATTACTTAACAGTGTAACAGGACCCTATACCGTATACGTGACGTCGTGTAGAGAGGTGTTTGGATAGCAAGTGGAGAGAGTTGCTAAGATGTTTTGTCTCCAATGTGATATTCTCATCATCAGGCGCGTGTCTCATGACCGGTTAACATACCTACCATGTCTGACTGATGTTTGCGATAGGGCCTGTAAGGCCAAATATCGTTATGTTCTTTCGATTTGTGATATCTTATAAGATGCATATTTTCATGAAGTATCTACGATCAATAATATCAAAGAAAAACCCAACCCACAATGATAAAAACGCACCACTTCAGTAACAAGATAGAAAATAGGTATAGTGCTATGGAGAAGAATTGTAATCCTCCCAAGCTAAGTCCCTAAATAATCAATGTAAGAAAAACTTAGAAATCATGCATGCTATGTAACATACAAATTTGAAAGCAACTTCTTGAAAACGGGAACTTGCACGGCAATGGTAGGGTGAAAGATACGCAATATTTATGTCTACGTTAATCATGTCCAGAAAGAGCGGGCTGTAATGGAATAAGGGCGAGAAACTTGCATGGCAAGCTGCATGATACAAACGACTAAAAGTGTTTTCAAGCGAATCTTCCGATGCACAATAAGTTGCTTCGTTCTTATGTATGTTTCACTCAGGCGAAAACACGCTTTGCTTCACAACCAAAGTTTGGACATGAACTACACATGTAAAATGATTACAAATCATTTAAGCCCCTTTTACACTTTCACGGATTGCTTTACGGATGACCACGGAACGTCATCCGTGGTGTTCCGACGTGCAAAATATCGATTTTCCTTTCAATGCCGGTGTGAATACGGTCCCAACTGGGTGTCTACACGGACAAGTACGGAAGCTACAAGGACAAGTACGGTGCCTACACGGACAGACAGGGAATGAACGCGGACCACAACGGAAACGATACGAAGCTAACACGGATATCAAGGAAGAGCAGGGATGCAACTGGGTCCTTCGCGGTCTTTACACGGATATCCCAAAAAAGTTGACAAATTACATTTGCTTTTGCTTTTGATACTTTATTATTTTTGGGCGACATGCTTCCAGAGCTAAATAATATGTAACAAGCACACCAGAAAATCTACAGCAGATTACATACGCATCTGCTTGTCGACATCATAAAGGCATATCTCTTTATTGCAAAATCTCATTTTGCGGGAACATAATAACATAAACAAAGCAAAACAAACTAAGATAAATCAAAAGACAAAAAAAAAAAAAGCAGGAAGATGTGTGTGGGTCACTGAAGCTTCTCATGCGATATAAACCTACTAGAGGAGTCGATTGGCTGTACTGATGGGTGAAGATGTGAGCAAATTTCATTGACTTTCTGAATTTGTATTGGCAAAATACACGAATTTCTCATCCCGGATGGAGCCGATGCTGATACGGACGTTCCGATGTCTTCACGGAGGCAACACTGAGTAGCCGGTGCCTACAAGGAAGGAATACGGATGCAATACGGAGTAGACGGTGCCGACAAGGAAGAGTTTGTATTGATTTTCATCCGTGATGTCCGGGATGAAAAATTAAGCAAGCTCATTTTTTTCAGCGGACATGCCGGGTGATCAAGGATAATGTCGGATGACTTCACGAAGTCAACACGGTCATGCCGGAAATAGTACGGATGATCCCGGACCGACAATCCGTGGTCATCCGTGATGCAATCCGTGAAAGTGTAAAAGGGGCTTTACAAAATGAATTTGTAAACATGTATCATATGCCAGTACAGTGTCATATTCAACAATGAACAATATCAGTGATTTGAGAATGATTCCAAAGGATTTTTTTTTTCTCTCTCTCGTTTTATTTCGAGTGCTTTTGTAGAATAGTCCGGAACACGTTAATGATTATTTCCGTTGACATATGTTATTATTATGGACAGGTAAATAGGCCGGTATATGTTTATACAGATCATGGGTTGGAAATGATAGACGCATATATATATCAGTATATAGGTATCAAAAGTAGGTACAGGCAGAGGGATATAGAGGGAGGGATGGACAAATTAATATGAAAAATGAAGGATAGGGAGGGGAGAGCGAGAGAGGGGGAAGGAGCGCGCAAATAGAAGGGGGGGGGAGTAGCCAGGGGCAAAGGTTTTATGTTTAGAGAAAAACTTATTCTGACGTGAAGCAGTGGGTCAATAATGAGGACAGGACTAGCAGAAATTCAACGTTTTAAGCAAAACCATACTTACCATAAGAATTAAAACAAGAGCTTGTGAATTCTTGTTGTCGACCACGGTTCATATGATGCACTGCCAAAGTTAACCATCAGGAAACGAGTCGGGAACTCGCCACAGAATTCAGGACCTATACTGCATTCTACATGTATTTGAAATATTTCCCCAAAGAACTGGAATTGTCACTGAACATTATTTGCCAAATGTGATTAATAACCCCACCTAAAACTGAGGGAGATAGCTCAATTAGTATCTCTCTCTGTTTTTATTTAAAAAATGTTGTTACCATGGCAAGAAATTGTTCAAAATTGACGACAGAAGTCTTTCGCTCATTCAAAAATTATACTGGTCACTTCAAAATTGATGCTATCAAAATATCAAGGGAGTTGGAATTCAAAATTATTATATTGGTTTGATTTTCGTTGTACAGAAAAGGAGCGATGGATGCAGTCTGTACCAGAGTCGTGTGCACTCACAAGTCATAACAACCAACGAGTCATGCATACTGCCCATGAATCATACGGCCCACGAGCTAGACAAGGCCCACGAGCTCGACATCAGTTGATAAATGATCACAGGCCCATGAGCTATACGGTCCACGCTCTAGACACTGCATGATAGGCAAATAATGTGCAAGAGTCGGGCAATAGGCAAAAAGGGCTCACTGAGCTTTTGAGGACCTTTTTTTTTTGCGTTTATATAGTGTCGAGCGCATAGGCCATTGCGTAGGTGTCTAGCTCATAATGGGTTTGTTCTACTTTAGTGTCGAGTTAGTGGGCCTATTTCGCTTGGTGTCTTTATTTCGTGGATATCGTTATAACTCGTGGGCTTAGTGGTCGTCGAGGGTGTATGACTCGTACATCTGATTGGACTATTTTTTATGTCTCTGACTCGAGGGCTGTATGACTCGTGCCACTGAGTCCAATATGGCCCGATGTCATTTTGTTCTATTGCCTCCTCTTTCTTCTTTTTCTCTTCTTCTTCTTCTTTCTCCATAATAGGACGAGGAGTGTATCTCAACAAGTAAATCACACGACTCTTGATGTCAATTTATACAGCGCACTTTAGGTGAATCCCTATAGAGCAGCTTTAAATGTCCAAAATGGCCCCACCCCAGAAGAAATATATATATATATATATATATATATATATATATATATATATATATATATATATATAATTATACTCTCTAAAAAAATCGAATGAAAATATTCACTCTTGAAGGAGTGATTAAAAAAAGAGTGAATTTTGAGTGAAAATGTTCATTTTCACTATATTTGGAGTGTATGACCTCGAAGATTTTGGAGTGATACCTGAGGTCACTCTAAAACGAGTGAAAACGAACTTTTTCACTCAAAATTCACTCCAATTTCACTCTAAATTCACTCTTTTTTGTATCCACTCTTTCAAGAGTGAATATTTTCATTCGACTTTTTTTTTTAGAGAGAGTACCGGTATATAATATTCATTATCCTCACCGATAACTGGCTGATTTCATATTCTTGTTCTTGTATATACTACAGCCAAGGTGTCCGATTTGACGGTATTCCAATATTACCATTGTCTGTACCACATGAAGAAGCAACAAAACAACAAACAATGTAAACAGTCACTACAGTTCTAAGGCATGCTTTCTGCTTTGCAGAACATTGTCTCTTTAAGATTTTAGTTTCTTTGGCATGATTCTGTGGTAGGATCAGGGCGAACCATTTAATTCTTTCACGAATAGCACGAATAGGGGACTTCTCTATTTACGTTTCCTGGTTCTATTATCTTTTATCGATACAAAAATATGAAAGCCTATTGAGAAACAATATTTGTTGTCGTTATTGTTGTCGACGGGGGACGTTTCGCAGCTCTATACACGCCTGGGAATCCCACTATTTGTATTTGCCTTTTGACGAATATGAGGTTTTGTTCACTGCATACTTTTCCTTCACAAGGATCGCTTTGGTGTCGTTTTTGTCTGGATTTCACAAGAGCAAAGAGAAAACCTTGATCACAGTTTAAAGGGATGGTACAGTATCGGTGAAGATGAAGATTGGGCTTTTAACTTTTTGCGAGATACCAAGAAACCACTTATGAAATAGTACAGAGCCTGCCATTCTAAGAGGAATTAAAAGTTTATTTGATGAAAATCGGTTTGGAATGGCTGAGACATCCAAAACCAAAGTTAAACAAAGCTACTATCGTAATAAAAGGTAGGTCCCACCTCTCAATAGGATTGCTCTTATTTTTTTTTTTTTTTTTTGATGTATCAGAAATTTCAAAACCAATTTTCATTGAAGAAACATTGAATTCCTCTTGGAATTACATGATCTGTCACATTATTTTCATAAGAGGTTTCTTATTATTTCGACAAAATACCTTAGAAACCTGAAGTAAGGCCTCAACCCAAACTTAATCCCTTTAGTATAATCATATAAATGAGTAAGATGAACCCGTGTGTCCACGAAAGACAGGTGTGAGACCTACATACGGACAGGTTGACAGATGTGCATTTTATGCACACGCACACGCAATGACAAAGACGTTGAAAACCGCTGGTGCCCTTGCATGCCTGGACATTGGGATTCCCCGCGAAGTCCTCATGGCTCTACAGCTGCGTTTATCAACTCCTTTTCTCGGCAGAAACAGGTTATCCAAACAGCTTTCAAGGATTTTTTACGAGTTGATAAACGCAAAGCTGTTTTGAAAGCCCTTTAGGAAAGCCTTTGCAAAAGGGTGCGTTTATCAACTCTCCTTTCTCGGCAGAAACAGGTTATCCAAACAGCTTTCAAGGAATTTTTACGAGTTGATAAACGCAAAGCTGTTTTGAAAGCCCTTTAGGAAAGCCTTTTCGAAAGCCCCAAATTTGTGGCTATCCAAACAGGTTTCCTAAACAGGTTTTCAGAAACCTGTTTGTAAAAGCCTTTTGGAAGTTGATAAACGCAAAGCTGTTTTGAAACGGCTTTGTAGTCTTGCACTTCAGTACTTGTACTTCTCCTCGGGTCGAATGGCGCAATGCAGCTGTGCAGTGACAGGCCAGTTAAAAAATCGTGTTCGCGAAGAGAGTTGATAAAAGCAACTATTTTGAAAGCCGTTTCTAAAGGGCTTTGGAAAGGGCTATCGAAAGCCGTTTAAACAGGGGAAAGTTGATAAACGCAGCCAAAGTCTCATGCCGCCACTGAGAAATATTTGAAGTATGTGCTAAACTGGAGCTGCCTCACAGATAGGAAGACAATTGATTCATGTGACATTGCATCATGACTCGTCACTCTCAAAGGAAGATATGTCTTTATGATGGTCAGTGGCGTACCGTGGGTCAAGACATTGGGGGGCACCTCATGGCAGCAACATCAGAATGCATAACGTAACAATTAAATGCGAGCGAGCGGAGCGAGCGAGCTTGAAAATTTTGACATTTTACAGTCCCCAAACTGCCGTTTGTAGCTAGTATATATGATAATATATGTATGTTTATATATGCATATATATATATATATATATACACATACATATATATTTGCTTTGGAAGTTAAGGGGGTTGCACCGGACGCAACTGCTGGCAGTTGCTAGCAGTAACATCACGAGAATGGCATAACGATTAAATGCGAGCGAACGAAGCGAGCGAGCTTGAAAATTGTGACATTTTACAGTCCCCAAACTGCCGTTTGTAGCTATATTTTTTCGCTTTGGAAATTCGGGGGGGGGGGGGGGCTCACCGGGTGCAACTGCTGGCAATTACTGGCAGTAATATCAGGAGAATGGCATATAACGGTTAAATGCGAGCGAGCGAAGCGAGCGAGCTTGAAAATTTTGACATTTTATGTTCCCAAAACTGCCGTTTTTAGCTATATTTTTTCGCTTTGGAAATTAAGGGGAGGGGGCGCATCGGGCGCAACTGCTGGCAATTACTGACAGCAACATCAGGAGAATTGCATAGCGATTAAATGCGAGCGAGCGAAGCGAGCGAGCTTGAAAATTTTGACATTTTACAGTCCCAAAACTGCCGTTTTTAGCTATATTTTTTTCGCTTTGGAAATTAAGGAGAGGGCCTGGGCGCACCGGGCACAACTGCTGGCAATTACTGACAGCAACATCAGGAGTATTGCATAACGATTAAATGCGAGCGAGCGAAGCGAGCGAGCTTGAAAATTTTGACATTTTACAGTCCCAAAACTGCCGTTTGTAGCTATATTTTTTCGCTTTGGAAATTAAGGGGAGGGGACGCACCGGGCGCAACTGCTGGCAATTACTGTCAGCAGCATCAGGAGAAAACTTTGACATTTTACAGTCCAAAAAATGTCGTTTGTAGCTACATATATATTTTTTCGCTTTGGAGGGAGGGGGCGCCCGGTGCGCCCCCTAGATCTTTTTTATTTTATTTTATTTTTATTCATTTATTCTCCACTCATGGGATGGATTGCCCTGGTCAGCTAAAAGCTGGTTTTCACAGGGGTCAACCACTGGTAGTCAAGGGTCCCGGTTATGTTTATGATTGGGGGAGGTATGACCAGCGAGGGGGCGTCGACGTGACCAAGCGGGAGAAGGATGTCCAAAATCTGCACTTTATATAGAGAATCTCTTAATTTGTTTGTGTTTGTGAGTGTGTGTGTTTCATATAGATGGAAAAGTTAGGAAATAGCCAAGGTCAAGTCTTATTATTGGCAATGCAAGGCATTTTAATATAGACTAGTAAAGCAACACTGCAAAATCAATGATCAAGCTTTGATAGCAAATGACTGTGTACAACCTATCAAACATCACATTGCGCAACATTGCAGCGACTCTTTTTGCCATTCCGATGTTCTGAGTACACTGCGCACATCCTGCTTGTATTCAAAATGCCAACCAGGAATCACACTGAATCACAATCTTTTGTCGTCTCCGGGCTTTTTGAACAATGTTTCACTATAATACCTCTTTAATTACATGGTTAAAAGAAATCTTAGAAAAATATCTTTATTCTTGATCATCCTTTAATGTCGATTTCAAAAGCAGTTTACTAACCCTTGAATTACCATTTTGGTAGGTTTTTTTTTTTTTTAGAAAACAAGTGGCACATTAATAGTACAGGCAGTCAGGGCTTTGGAAAGGGCTCTCGAAAGGGCTATGGAAAGGGCTTTCGAAAAGGCTATCGAAAGGGCTATCGAAAGCCGTTTAAACAGGGGAAAGTTGATAAACGCAGCCAAACGCAAAGTTGTTTTGAAAGCCCTTTAAGCCCCAGTCACATAATTCTCTGCGTCCGGCGTTACGTCCAAAAAAGTCATTTTTCTGCGGACTCCCGCGGATCCTTTGCCGTCACCAGAAAATTTGTACAAAACATACGGGGGGAAAATGCGGGCGATACGAACAGATACGACCAGATGCGAATACTTGCGTCCACTTGCGGATATTCTTACGGATTGGCACATAACAGTTTTGAACACTTGCGGAGAGCTGCGGATATTTTCAGATAGTTACGGATAGTTACAGATTGTTTTATATATAATTGTGGACAATATGGTTTTCTCTGACGATCCCTGCTAAGTCAGTGTATTATGACAGCAAGGCTATCACATATTGGACTGTCTTGCATTGTACACTGGGGAAAACTGAAATTGAATGACATATGATACAAGTTGTGAAAAAAATCGTAATCCTATAATTTGCTTTACAGTAATAAAAGGTATATGAAATTTTGAACTTGAAGTTGCAATTTTATTTGTGCAACTCAACTAATATATGATTTAGCGTCATAAATGTAAAGAATACATAACATAATTATACCACAAATAAAATACAATATAGATCGATAAGTTAAACATTAGAGAAGCAGTCATAGAATAGACAAACTGTGGTTATACATATATATATATATATAATATATATATATATATATATATATATATATATATATATATATATATATATATATATATATATATATATATATATATATATATATATATATATATATATGTATATATGTGACCCTGCACCTCAAAACAAACAAAAACTCGCCAGTCATGAATTTTTAGTTAAGCCCATATTCTGAAAGAGCAGACTTTAAGCTTTAAAATGATGTATAACTCAAATTAAATGAACTCTCCTAACCTATCTAAATATTGGAAAGAAAGCAGAAACTCAGGAAAAGTGCGAACTGAGAAAAGAGGCTCTGAAGTACAGTGTCTATTCAAACGCTTAATCTTTACCAAACCGTGCTGGCTGTGCGATGAATGGGACAAATAACAGGAAGTAAACCACCAGAGTAACAACAATGAAGGGATTATCAGATTAAACTGAAATTAAGCATGCCTCATTAACACATTCAGTCCATAATTAATGCCAACTTTCAAAGCAGTAGCACTATCCTTTCAAAAGTTATTAGAGTTAAAAGTGAAGAGTGTGGACAAGGTTTTTCAGAAATGAAAGAAGGATTCTAAAGACACACCTAATCAAATTATTCTACCAAAAATGTTCGAGATAAACTGCTAAAAAACACACTTTCCTGCCCGTTTTATGATACCAAATTTTAGAATAATGTAAAAGAAGACCCGCTCTTTCAGAAAATATGAAAAAGTCAATATCGGCTCGATTGACCCATTTCACTTATTTTCAGTCCTCACGCAAAATCAGTGTGTGCGACTTTATGTTCGTTTTGAGGTGCACGGTCACATATATACATATATGTGTGTGTGTATGTGAGTGTGTGTGTGTATGGAGCCTAAAGTTGGTAAGATTACAGAGAAATATAGGTTTTCCCGGCCAATTTCGCACTTTTGTCAGTCCATTTGATAAAAGGTTCATTCAATTTAGCGAAAATCCTCGTCACTGCACATTCTGTCATTCAAAATTGCAAGTTGGTCGTTCAATTTAGCATTTCTATCAATGAAATTTGCACATTTGCCTTTCGAATTCGTAAAATGGACATTCAAATTAGTACGTGCTCTTCAGTCATTCAAATTCGCCAGCACTGGCCGAAAGGGGTATTTCAGTCATTTAATTTCGCGTCAGTCAAATTCCAAACATGTTCATTCAAATTAACATCATGTTATTTCTTTTTTGAAAGGTAATAACATTTAAACGCGTATTTCTATGTGACTTTTTTGTTTCATACACGCACTGTTAAGCAGTAAAAGTATCATATTTTTGACCCTATTTAACTCGAGTTTGTTATTCTATAACGCCCCCTTTCTTTCATACATGTCATTTTAGGCCTACATGTACTAATACTACAGATTAACTTCATCTTCTTACAGTCATGACAGCACAAGTTAGATACATACGTATTTCTCAAAAAGAAAAAAAAAAGAATTATAGGAACGTTTGATGATCATAACCTTGACTTCCTAGAAGTGGCCGACACCCTCAGAATAAAGCGCTCAACGGCCAGATAAGTTGTGGCCACATGATGCACTATCTTCGGACTAAAAGACTCACTAAACACATTGAAGAAGAAAAAGAAAACTGTTGCCAATATCTCTAAAATGAGTACGAAAATATGAAATGTAATGACGCTTGCAAAACAATAACTTTGTTGAAAAAAAAATGAAGAAAGAACCAAAGCATAAACATGCGTGCTATTTGACTGCAAAAGATGTTAAATTGGATGCCCAAAAAGGAATTTAAATGAACGAGTGCAGCATGTCCGTGATCACGTGACTATATCATTCTAAATTGAATGAAAGAATAATGAAATGGTGCTTGTTTTACGAATTTCAGTTGAAAAAGTGTTAATTAGAATGAGGAGAAATGTAATCTAAATGCTCCAAAATGAATTTGAATGAAGAGATCATAAAATGGAACTACCGAACATGTCATCTACGCTAAATTTTGCTAAATTGAATGCAGCAATTAGGAATTGGACTGACAAAAGTGCAAATTGGCCAGGAAAACCTATATTAGATTCGTTCTCATTTTTATATAGTTATCGTTGTCCCACACCTTCCCCGGCCAGAAAAGTTAATAAAAATGCTGCCTTCCCAAAATATTGCCTTTTTCGAAAAAACACATATTCAAAGGGTGTAAGAAAAAAAAAAGTTCAGCACAAGGGACAACCGATGTCATGAGTAGGCTATGGGTGCCACCTGAAATGATCATTTTATTGACCATGCGGTTCTGGTCTTTCCACCGCTCCGACTGTGTTGTAGCATTCCTTCAGATAAATGCGCTGCAGCTTGGCAACATGAGTTGTGTGACTTCCCACTAGTCTCTGTGTTTCCATGCGAGTGGGAAAACGGAAAGCGTCGAAGGACGTAATCGTCCGCAGCATCCGTAACTGTCCGCAAATATCCGTAAGCAGACGAAAGTGCTGTGATACGTTAACTTGCGGTTATTTTCGGATACTTACGGTGGACGTAAACGAACGCAAACGGACGGGAGGTAAAACTTTTCGCGGATGGTCTGCGTCCAAGCTACGGGTACTTACGTTCAGTTACGGATAGTTACGTTTGGTTACAGTTACTTGCGTAAGTTTGCATCCGTGGAGTCCCTCTGCGAAATTTTGAACATTTCAAAATTTCGCAGGCTTGCCGCCGTCATTTTGCGTTTCTTTACGGATGAGTTACGGACAGTTACGTCTACATACGTCCCTGCGGATGCCCGCGTCCACGCTGCGTCCCCTGCGTCCACTCATTCGTATGTATCCGCGGCGGACGTAACCCATCGTAAAGCACTGTGTGACTGGGGCATTAGGTCGCCCTACTGCGGTTACGCAACCATGCGTTTCCAGTTTCTGAAAAGACGCGCGCCACGTAAAGTGCTCACGAGTACGTGTACACAGGTGTATACAGCTATGTGTAATGCACGCATATGCTTGGAACAAGGAGGTGTTTCTTTCACCAACAAGGTTTGAGAAATAGAGTAACAACAGTCTCATTCCCTTTGATCCCATGTCTCATGCCGCCACTCAGAAATATTTGAAGTGTGTGCTAAACTGGAGCTGCCTCAATAGCTGTGTTCAGACGAGGACAGTTTTGGTCGGAGTAACTTCGGAGGAAGGGTCGGAGGAAGCTTGGTCGGAGTAACTTCGGAGGATAGGTCGGAGTAGTGCCCGTCTGAACTAGGTCGTGGTAACTTCCTCCGTTCGGAGGAACTTACCACGACCTCTTCCTCCGACAGAGATACTCCTGAGTTTTCTCAGTCCAAAAACTGCCGTTCTTAGCCATATTTTTTCGCTTTGGAAATTAAGGGGGGTTGGAGCGCATGCCACCGGGCGCAACTGCTGGCAATTACTGGCAGCAACATCAGGTGAATTGCATAACGATTCGATGCGAGCGAGCGAAGAGAGCGAGCTTGAAAATTTTGACATTTTACAAGTAGAAAAACTGCCGTTTGTAGCTACATTTTTTTCGCTTTGGAAATCAAGGAGGGGGGGGGGGGGGGCGCACCGGGCGCAACTACAGACAATTTACAGGCAGTAGCATCAGGGGAATTGCATAAAGATTAAATGCGAGCGAGCTTGAAAAATTTGACATTTTACAGTCCCATAAAACTGCCGTTTGAAGCTATATCTTTTTTGCTTTCGAAATTAAGGGGGGGGGGGGGCGCACCGGGCGCAACTGCCGGCAATTACTGGCAGCAATATCGGGAGAATTCAAATGCGAGCGAGCCGAGCGAGCGAGCTTGAAAATTGTGACATTTTACAGTCCCCAAACTGCCGTCTGCAGCTATATGTATATTTTGCAATAGGGGGGGGGGGGGGGGGAGCGCACCGGGTGGAGCTGCCGGCAATTACTGGCAGCAACTTCAGGAGAATGGCATTACGACTCAATCCCAGCGAGCGGAGCGAGCGAGCTTGAAAATTTTGTCATTTTACAGTCCAAAAATTGTCGTTTGTAGCTTTACTTTTTCGGTTTGGAAATTACGAGGGGGCGGGGACGCCCGGTGCGCCCCTCCCCCTGGATCCGCCACTGGTAGTCAAGGGTGTCGGTTTATGTTCATGACTGGGGGAGGTATGACCAGCGAGGTGGCGTCGAAGTGACCAAGCATGGGAAGGATGTCCAATATCTGTCTAAATAGTAAACACTGTATAGAATACACTTGTATATATGTATAAAATCAGTGCTGCCAGAACCAGGGGTGCGAATTGTTTTTGCCCACTATTTTCTTTATTTCTTTATTTTTTTTTTTTGTCCCCGATGCAAAATGTCAAAAAAAAAGAAGATAAAAAATAATTATTATTTAGGGTCCGGCGTTGAGGTGGCTCGCAGACTGAAGTTTTTTTTTTTTTGTGTGTGTGTGTGTGTGTGTGTTTTTTTGTGTGTGTGCTTTTTTTTAAATGGTCTGAATGGGGGTGCGTTCGATGCAAAATGTCAAAAAAAAAAAAAGAAGATAAAAAATAATTATTATTTAGGGTCCGGCGTTGAGGTGGCTCGCAGACTGAAGTTTTTTTTTTTGTGTTTTTTTTTTTTGTGTGTGTGCTTTTTTTTAAATGGTCTGAATGGGGGTGCGTTCGCACCCAGCGCACCCCCCCCCCCCGTGACGCCCATGTCAAGCTGTGAGTATGGCAAATTATGTGGCAGACAATGTTCGATTGCTTAAAATCGGAAAGAGAATGTTTTAATAGTGAGTGTATAAAAAACGGGTTTTCCATCAAAATCCAGCCATTTTTGAGATCATAATTGTGAATAATTATGATCCCATAATAGGTGGTTGAAGACGTTTATCGTGTGAAGAGCACACCTGTAATATTGTATAGCCCTTTTTACACTTGTGTTTCTTAACCCCGTACTTTCTCTGACCCAGGACTAGCGTTTGTCCCGTACCATTTTTTTTCCAGCTTTTTACACTCGCCAATAAATCCCGTACTAAACTCTTGTTCTGGGCTAAGGAGAAAATTGACTTTTTACACTCGTATTTCTTAGCCCCGTATCACTTTCCAAACCACATGAATATTCATGATTACGCTGTGCACTGTACAAGTACACGCACGCACAGGCAGCACTTGATTACCTCGTTTCTGGTTGGTCAGTGGGGGTTGAACTTTGTCTCCGTCCCCGGATTATTTTTATGCCTCCGCCACGAAGTGGTGCCGGAGGCATTATGTTTTCGGGTTGTCCGTCCGTCCGTCCGTACGTCCGTACGTCCGTACGTCCGTACGTCCGTACGTCTGTACGTACGTCCGTCCGCATTCGTTTACGCGATAACTTGAGTAATATTGACTGGAATTTTACCAAACTTGGTCCAAGTATAAAGTATGATGAGACAATTAATTGATTAGATTTTGGGTGAAATCGGCCAAAGGTCAAAGGTCAAAGGTCAAGGTCAAATCATTAAATTGTATCTGTTTACACGATAACTCAAGACTGGATTCAGCAAATTTCACCAAAATTTGTCTGAGGATGATGTATGATGGGACAATTACTTGTTACAATTACTTATTAGTTTTTGAGTGAAATTGGACGGAGGTCAAAGGTCAAAGATCAAGGTCAAATCCTAAAATTTATCTGTTTACGTGATAACTCAAAACTGGATGAAGCAGCTTTCACCAAACTTGGTCCAAGGATGATGTATGATGGGGCAATTAGTTGAGAAGATTTTAGTGACATTGGCAAGAGGTCAAAGGTCATAAGGTCAAGGTCAAATGCTAAAAACGTTGCTATTTCCCCCATATCCATGCAATGCCCGAAGGTATTATCTTGAAACTTAGTGTAGACATGTACTACTGCATAAAGATTCTCCAGAGAGAGTTTCATGTCATAAGGTCAAAGGTCAAAAGGTCAAAGGTTAGGTGAATATGTTACAATTTCACTTTTCTTGCAAATGGTTCAATGTACATGGAACTTGGTACATACACATGTACTGACTGGCAGGGATTTTCTAGGGAATGTAGGGGTCATGGGTCACTAGTCAGGGGGTCAAGGGTCAAGGTCAACTCCTCAAAATTTTACTATTTCCCTCATATACTACTAAAACTTGATATATACATGTATTCCCTAATGGAGATTCTCTGAGAAATTTCCAGCCAGAAGGTCAAAGGTCAAAGGTCAGGTTTAAATGCAAATATATATATATATATATATATATATATTATACTGTAATTACACTCTTTCTTCATAACTTGAAAATTAGTCAATGCATAAACTTACAAAAGGGCAGGTCAGAAGTCAAGTAAAAATTCTCAATCCCCCAAATACAGGTACCTGCACTCTTAGACAATTATAGCAAATCTAGTTCAAGGAAAGTGAACATTCAAGATATTTCTGACAAACCTGTCATTTCAATATTTTGTTAGTTTTGTGAAACTGTCATAACACATTGTGAAGACATTGTACCATACACCTATTGGGAGAATCATGCATTATGGCGGAGGCATCAGTCGCCATAGCGACATTTCTAGTTTCGTTCTGTTTACACTTGCTTGCGTGGCACCGCAATTGCGGTGCTAACCCTACTATTTTGCACCGCCAGATAGCACGGGATTATCGGTGGGGCCAGCCCACTTTCGCAAAAACAAGGGTAAACAGAAAGTGGGCTAAGGAAAGTCCGGTACCAACGGCGGGGCTATTAAAGCCTCCCCCCCCCCCAGCCCCACCGTTTGTACGGGACTAAGCAAAAATTTGCAAGTGTAAAAAGCCCTTATGTGCAGTTAACGATGGCCCACTGAGTTCGGTGCGATGGGACCATAGAGCTGAATCCAACTCTATGGATGGGACCCATCTCGAATGTGTTCATGTGATTTTTGCTCGTTGTCGGCGCATCACGTCTGCGTCGGCTGTTGGATTAATAATCTTCAACCATGAAGCTCATGCTTCAACTAACTGTTTTGTACATGTCATGTCGTGCTGCAGTTCGCCAGATTGTCCCTGAATGCCACACGGGTCGTTGATGGTCATAGCATGGGCGTCACGGGTGTGTGTGTGTGGGGGGGGGGGTGCGTTGGGTGCAAACCATAGAGATATATACTAAGAACACTAGAGGGCGGACTCCGTAAAATCCCTGTGACCGATAGAAGGAGGCGTTCGCCATCTTGGTCGGGGCAAATTTCGACTAGCGACCGTGCCGATAACGTATAGCGCTAGCGAGCATGCAGGGAGATTCAATAAAAAAAAAAGAAAACGAAAAGAAAAGGTCTTGCAAAATTCGTCAGGAGGCACTCCGCCCTCCCTCAGCCATTCTCGGTAGTGCTACTAGACAGCTAATACAGTACATAATTATACGCAAGGTCGGCGGAACGGGGGGGGGGGGGGGCGGGGGTGGCATTTTTCAAAAAAAAATCCCCTCTTTAAGTTTAAAAAGTGCTCTTTTCTAAGTGCCCTATTTGGCACTTGAGCCCCAGCCCCCCCCCCCCCAAAAAAAAAAAATCCTTCCTCCACCCTTTCCTATACCAGCAGTTAATTTTGTTATGGTGATAGTGTGAGAAAAGCTCAGAATACGTAATATAATTATATATGCCTGGTGACACGACATATTACGCTCCGGCATTGCTATCTTTCTGAAAATAGAGTTAGCATCATGGGTCTGATTGGGCTTTTGGTTCAGGGCAGGATGAGGATTAGGATTAGGGTTAGGTGTTATGGTTTGGGCTAGGGTTTATGTAAGCTTCAATATTATCATTTCGAGCTGGAGCATAATTAATGTAATTGAGGTAGTTATTATATCACAAGGGGCACCCGGCTGTCTGGAGATCAAGAGAACCCTTTGTAGTGCATGGACCATGGTCGTTTTGGTCGGCTTGAAAGTATTACCTCGTGGAGAATAAGGTAACATTTTGTTTAATTTTCATTTTCTTTACCACTCATAGTAAGAGATTGCTAGCAACTTAAATTTTTGTGCTGTTTCCTTCTCTCATCTCCGACCCCCTCATCTTCTTACTGAAAGACAAGTAGGGCCTAGATGCAATACGTGTTTGAACGCTTGTGTATACGTGTTCACGTGTCCACCACTACTGCGCGGCCCGGACGCGATATTTTTTTTTTTTTTTTTTGCCCGGACAAAGATGGCGCGCGGCCTCTTCAACTCGGCACACGAGCACTGCGTACGTGCCACACGCAGTCCGCGCTCTAGTATATTATTAGTATATATCTCTATGGTGCAAACGCACCCCCCCCCCCCTTCAGACCCCCCCCCAAAAAAAAAAAAAAAATCAAAAAAAAAATCAACACTTTAGTCTGCGAGCGACTTCAAAGCCGGACGCAACATAATTGTTCTTGTGTTTTATTGTTTTATTTTTTCATCTTGCACCAGGGACAAAAAATTCGTGGGCAAAAACAATTCGCACACTGGGTTCTGGGATCTTATACACTCTACTAGTATTCTATAGTATTTACTATATCGACCGTACTGTACATCCGTACGAAACGGAGCACGTACACGATTGATCGACTATGTACGTGTGCTACAGTACAAGTATGTAGGGTCTATGTACAGCACGCAGTCGTTACTTCTGACCTATCCATATTGATAACGCGTGTCCAAGTGCGAGCCTTAGCCTCATTTAAAAAAAATGGAGGGGCAAGTATATCATTTTGCCCATCCCCTCCCATGATTCCAGAGACGAGAAGATTTTCTTGCCTTTTTTTTTTGCAAAAAAAAAAAGTTGCCCCCATAAAAACATTGGAGGGGTAAGCATATTATGATTTTGCCCCTCCCCCATAATTAATAATTCCCAAGATGAGAAGATTTTTCTTGCTTTTTGATAGAAAAAAAAAGCTGCCTTTATAATATTGGAGGGGAAAGCGCGCCATTTGCCCAACCCCACATAATTATAATTGCCGAGATGAAAAGATTTTCTTGCTTTTTTGTTAGAAATCTGTCCAATTATTTCATCCAAAGTGTGTACCAGGTGGCAGGTTGCCGAATTTCAATTCTAAAAAAAAAGCACAGTCTCTCTCGTATGGGAGGGGGACACCTCTGCGCACACTCGTACGGTCTATTTTCCATGGACTTAATATACCTATAGATTGACAGATTTACAAATGTTTCCTCGAAAGTGTGCACCAGATCTGTTACTTAACTATATAACAATTCAAAACTTCCGTCGTGGGGGAAGGGATATTATCTCCTTTCAATTAAGCCTTTCCTACTGGCATGGCAAAGGGGGGAGGGGTGGGGGTGATGGGGCAGTCGTCCTCCCCCAAGATTTTGATGAAGGAGAAAAAAAAAATATAATCGAATATGGGAGAGGTATCTTGACACCCTCCCATTGCCTTGTCCCTTCTAGTATACACTATGGAGAATGACAATTTCCGAATTTTCCACAAAAAGTGTGCTTCAGATCGCTTTATTTCAATTCTAGAAACTCAAAAGCTCCGTGAAGCGGGAGGGGGTATCCCTCTCCCACATCCTCCCCCTAAACTCTACCTCACTATACTTTGTAATACATACACAGAGATGATGCACACTCGGAATAAGAGCCATTAACACCTCAATGAAAAAAAAAAACAATTTGTTTAAATTATTGTTTTTGGGAAAAAAACTCTAGTAATGCACCTAAAGCTTGCACAAGATCGCTGAATTTCAGGTCTGAAAATACAAAATCACCTTCGTGTGAGAGGAGAAATGCCCCTTATGTGTACCCTCGTGTGCATGCTTTTTCTGTTTGATTGCTTAACAGACAGCGTTCATAATATTCATTGTAAGAATTATTACAAGAGTTTCTTTAAGTTATACCATTTTCTAGGCAAATTGTTCAATAATAATTTACATGTACATCAAAATGTACTGCTACCTTAAACAAGTGGGACTGTTTCAAGTTAATAAAACAAGCAAAAACATGCATCAAATTGTACCATTTACAACATCAAAATGCAAAAAATTCTTACCATGGGAGGGGGAGCCAATCCCCCACACCCTCCCCCCTCGTTCACTCCGCTCGCTCTTGCTTGGTCGCGTTCATGATATTCAGTGTAGATATTAAAACAGGAAGTCTATTTAGATGATACTATTTTATAGACAAATTCTTCAATAATAATCTGCATTAAAATACACTGCTACCTTATCTGGAAAGAAACATGTCTAGCGCCATCATAAGGCTCATTTTTCTCTGTGATGCCCAGCATTTCTCCCATAATGCCGAGCGGCGCGCAGAAAATAACCCGTTCCATACTGAATTCTGATATCCGCATAGACTTAACACACAGATCACCAGGTTCCCATAAACGTAGGGGATGGCCTAGCAGCGCAGCGGCTCGCTTCGATCCCGCACTATCTTGCGCAGTCCAGTGCATACGTATGTATATGTATACCACGTACCATAGTACCATGGTACGTACCATTATACGTTGTCACTTATCACTTCGCGATCTGTTTGCTTTCAAACACTGTCTTCAACACTCAGATCGTTTATTCTGATCGTTGTGTCGAACTTCAATCTGCGATTATGTCGCGGATACGACTTGGTAAATGCTGGATCCAGTGGGAGGAGATGCGAGCTGCGCTGGTGCACAGCGAGTAGGTCATTGGGCTGAGTGAGTGGATTGTCGTGGATCTCTCGCGACAAGTAACCCGTTCCCTCGCGATCGGCCGAAAGATCGAGGCCGCGCCGGGCGGGCCGGGCTGGGCTCTCGGTACCCCACCATATTATGCACTGCTTGTGTGTGTTCTCTCGGCTCTGCGCACAGCTGCTGTGAGATCGTGCGCTGACCGGCAGGCGGCGATCAGCCACAGTATAAAATAACGATGCAACCACAGAACTAGAGTTCTGTGGATGTAACCCGGCCACCGGAAGTTTTGATAGATGGCGCTCTTTACAAAAAAAGTTCTGGCATCAAGATAATGGCTAGTGCAGAACAAGTGGGACTGTTTCAAGTCGATAAAACAACCAAAAACATGCATCAAATTGCACCATTTAAAACATCAAAATGCAAAAAGTTCTCACCATGGGAGAGGGACACCCCCTCCCACCCCCTCCCCCTCGCTCACTCCTCTCGCTCCTGCTTGGTTGCGTTCATGATATTCAGTATAAATATTAAAACAGGAAGTTTATTGGGATGATACTATTTTACAGACAAATTGTTCCATAATAATCTACATCCTGCTACGTTAAACAAGTGGGACTGTTTCAAGTCGATAAAACAAGCAAAAACATGCATCAAATTGCACCATTTATAACATCAAAATGCAAAAAGTCCTCACCGTGGGAGGGGGATACCCCTTCCACCCTCCCCCTTGCTCACTCCGCTCGCTTTTGCTTGGTCGTGTACATGATATTCAGGTAAAATATTAAAACAGGAAGTTTATTTTCAGATACTACGCCTATCTTACAGACAAATTGTTCAATAATAGTCTACATCATAATATACAGCTACCTTAAACGAGTGGGACTTTTTCAAGTCGATAAAGCAAGCAAAAAAAAATGCACAAAATTGCACCATTTACAACATCAAAATGCAAAAAGTTCTCACCGTGGAAGGGGATACCCCTCCCACACCATCCCCCTTGCTCGCTCCGCTCGCTCGATGAAAAGATGAAATCCTAGCTACGCCTGTGTCCTTTCCCCGCTTGATTTCCCTTAAAAAACACTAAAAGTGTGGGGATTGAGGGCTTCCTAAATTCCAAATGTCTGTCCAAAAAACTCGTTACATTAAATGTCAAAACGCACCCCATAGAGAAAAAGCTGGTGACGCCCCTGTCATTGGCTGTGTATATCAACTTTCCCCAGTTTAAACGACTTTCGAAAGCCCTTTCGATAGCCCTTTCGATAGCCCTTTCCATAGCCCTTTCGAAAGCCCTTTCCATAGCCCTTTCGAAAGCCCTGTCCACTCCCTGTACTATTAATGTGCCGCTTGTTTTCGTCGGCTGCGTTTATCAACTTTAGACAGCCCTTTCCATAGCCCTTTCCATAGCCCTTTCCATAGCCCTTTCGAGAGCCCTTTCCAAAGCCCTGACTGCCTGTACTATTAATGTGCCGCTTGTTTTCTAAAGGGGGTTTCACACCGAGCTTTACGTACTGTTACGTAGAGTTGCGTAGTGTTGCGTAGTGACTACGCAACACTACGCATCTGTATGCTGTGAGTACGCAACTCTACGGAAGAGTACGCCGAGGGACGCAAAATACGTACGCGAGATGTACGCAAAAAATTAAACATGTTTAATTTTTTCGCGTACCCTCCGCGTAGCTCACTGATACGCATGTTTTACGCAAGTCTACGCAAGCCTGCGCAACTGTGCACCATTTATACGCAACAGTACGCGATCAAACCGTGTTCACACGAAGGCACTTTTTCGGCTCGCGTATGACTTGGCGTAGTGTTGCGTACTGTTACGTAGACATTTGCGTAGACTTGCGTAGACCTGGCGTACATTTACGTAGCGTTGCTTACAATTGCGTAGGCTATTATCTTTGATGAAGATTTGGCATTCCAATGTGATCCATGTTTGAAAACTGCATGATATCATTCATCCCACTGGACTCTGAATGGCTGGTGAATGTATCTTCCTGTGCTCTTCGAGTCTTCATTACATCTTTTGTAGGCCTAATGACTGCAAAAGGCCGAAAAGGAAGAGCAAATTGCTGTGGTAGGGGCAAGAGTTCTTCTCCTGCTCATTTTTACATACCTCTACTGATCAAGATGCAGACAATTCGCCAGCACTATGTGAACTAATCCGGCAATGAAGTTCCAGCGGGAAGTTCCCTTAATCACCGAATTAGAGGAAACAGAACGTGCTTCCAGCCTTATTAGTTTTAAGTGACCAAGAAAAGGTACATGTTCTAATGGAGTGGGTTCAATAGCACCCGATGCTCTATGATAAGGCTCGTGAAGACTATAAAATGGAGGCTAAGAAGCTGCTGTATCAGTCATCCAAAAAAAAAAAAAAAATGGAGATTGGGGTAGAAGGTGTGCTACAATATAGTGATCAACCAGGCTAGCGCACGCAGACATGGGTGAAAACTCAACGAGATAAACTTGGCAAGCTAGTAAAGATTTCTGGAGGAGCATCAGGGAGAATCGGTATAAAGACATGTTGTCTTCTCATGTTATTGGTGGCTTGGATGCCCAATAAGGTAGACGAAGCTACTGCAATTTCAAGTGCCATTTTGAAATCACACTGATCTAAATGATGGGTATCTCATCTTCCCATGACACCATGAGGTAGTTCCTTTGCTCATTTTCTCCTCTGCTTGTGTTGCCACGCTATGTACAGTTGTTCCATGTCAGGCAGGTGGGTATTGTTCGTATCCCCACGAACCTGAAGTTACTTCATGGTAATGCTGCTGGTCATCTCGATCAAGTGAAGGTTATTGCAAGTTTGAAGCTAGGTTCTAAAGATTTCCTGAAATTTGTATCTTATTATGTAATTCTCGGTGCATGTCGTGTCAGGAGTTTATTGAACGCCTGTGGCTTCATTCACATGAAATTGAATAAAATGAAGAAACATTGTCGGCACGTAGTGTTTTTCATCAGTTGTTCGTATTGCCCCTTGGTCGCCGCTGGATCCGAGATTTGACCCACACACTTCTTAATTCTGATTCTTGCAACATCTTATTTTCTTCTCCTTTCTCATTTTTGCAAAACGTTCGTATTTATGTGAATGCTGTTTTTAGGACAGCTTAATGCTGGAGAACTGAAGGTACTAGCAATGGATTTAACCTCCCCACCACATCATGTTTGAACAGCAGGCAATTAGTGGAATAAGAAGCAGAAGGCTATGCTGAAGTAGCTCTGCAGTTTCATTAATTTGTGCATACGCCCGCGGTACGCAACTTCCCGCAACTGTAAGCAACTCTACGCGGCCTGTACGCCCGACCTACGTTTATATACGCAACTCTACGCCCGCGACACGCCGAATACGCTACGTTGATACGCGCTTCCTACGCAACCATACGTAACCCTACGCCGGGACTACGCAAATCCTGCGCGGATCATCACAATTATTTTTCATGAGTACGCAGCCGATTTCAGCGTAGTCGCTACGCAACTCTACGCAACTCTACGCAAAGCTTGGTGTGAAACCCCCTTAAGAGGGGACGGCGAAAAGCAATTACCATCATAAAGACATCTTCCTTTGAGAGTGACGAGTCATGATACAATGCCACATGAATCAATTGTCTTCCTATCTGTGAGGCAGCTCCAGTTTAGCACATACTTCAAATATTTCTGAGTGGCGGCATGAGACATGGGATCAAAGGGAATGAGACTGTTGTTACTCTATTTCTCAAACCCTGTTGGTGAGAGAAACACCTCCTTGTTCCAAGCATATGCGTGCATTACACACAGCTGTATGTATACACCTGTGTACACGTACTCGTGTGCACTTTACGTGGCGCGCGTCTTTTCAGAAACTGGAAACGCATGGTTGCGTAACCGCAGTAGGGTGACCTAAAGTGCTTTAAAAGCAGCTTTGCGTTTATCAACTTCGAAAGGCTTTTACAAACAGGTTTCTGATAACCTGTTTAGGAAACCTGTTTGGATCGTCACAAATTTCGGGCTTTCGAAAAGGCTTTCCTAAAGGGCTTTCTAAACAGCTTTGCGTTTATCAACTCGTGAAAATTCCTTGAAAGCTGTTTGGATAACCTGTTCCTGCCGAGGAAGGAGAGTTGATAAACGCACCCTTTCGTAAAAGGCTTTCCTAAAGGGCTTTCAAAACAGCTTTGCGTTTATCAACTCGTAAAAATTCCTTGAAAGCTGTTTGGATAACCTGTTTCTGCCGAGAAAAGGAGTTGATAAACACAGCCTCAGTCACAAATTTGACATGTTGTTAGGGAAGCTGCCGGCCTTCTGGTGGGATCGAAGCCAAATTTAATGTGCCACTACACAGGTTACCGAGCCGAGACAGATAGGACCTTAGAGTTTTAACCTACCCTTCAAATTGACTTTGCCTAATTAGATAATCAATCGGTATCAGTTTCAGTGGCAATACCTCAGGAAAACATACCCTTCAAATTGACTTTGCTTATTAGATAACCAATCGCTATCAGTTTCAGTGTCAATATCTCAGTAAAACATACAATAAGGGGAAAAAGATTTATTCAGATTTTAAAGTATAAATACATATTAAATGTGAAATATTAATCACATAGCTGCATGTCTGCACGTACAAGTCTATCTTTATCAACGCAACGGTCAAATTGTAGTATACCCAGTGTTCAGTTGGTAACAAAAAATTGCAAAGTGTGATAATGTTGGGCCCACATGAAAAAAAAAAGAGAAGGCTTTTTAAGTCATAAGCCCTTATATAAAATCGGTCGAAGAGAAATATGGTATACACGTCTGACGAATGAATATCTAGACCAAACTGTTCATAAAAGATACAAAACCTAAAGTTACTTTAAGACTGAGAGAGGCCAACAGTAAAAAGGCCTACTGGATTAAATGGCAAGCGAACACATTGAAGGAAATCGAAGTTTTAATTCATCAAATGCCGATGAGTGCAGTGTTCTTTTACGTGCCAGGGCGGCATAAAACGCATAATTTAAAACATTGTAGGTTGCGGAAAGTGAGAAATAATTTATCGGACACGTTAAAAACGTGACATTCGAGAAGAAATATAGGAACCTCATTCCAGCAGGGACCAGTGGAGCCATGCCACGAGACAGACCAACCGTACACAAACACACAAACGGAGTTTCAAACATTCAGTTAAAACACACCACGCACACAAGCACACACGCACACACACACACACACCAAAATAACAAAGGCTTGTAGAGTAAAGGCCTATAGAGTAGACCTGCGATCCTGACCAGGGACCCCGCCAGAATGCAGGACTTCACTTGGTAACATGATTAAAGAAAAAACAAGAAGACTATAAATGATTACGCTAATCACTTTGTGTGCGCCATAATAATGTTTAGGTGATTACTTTGGATTTTGTTGAGAGAAAATATGTAATTTAAGTTCATTTGGAAGTTCTTTCAATTATTTAGATCAGTGAGCATATATTTTTTTTCGTAAAAATTGCTGCAGTACGTGGAAGGTGCACATGGTACGCATTACAAACGAGTTGATGAATATGGGTTGTGTTAATTGCTGAAAATATTTGTAAAAAAAGTTCGGTACTTGGCCAGTGGAACATTAAATTGCCATAAAGTAAGTCTGTAATTTTCAAGATTTTTTGCCAAAAAACTTCGCAGGTGTGAGGTGAATATTCAGTATGATTATAATTCTAACGTTTAGCTATTATTTGCAGAAGAAAAATTGAAACAATTTATAGAAAATTCCCGAAGTAAACCCCAGACAAGAATCCCATATAGTTACATAAAGTGTGGAATATACAATGTATACCCTGAACACTAGCTATAGGAAAGAAGTATATCATTTTATCAATAATTCCTGTCCTGGATTTTACTTAAGTATTATTTTAGTTGATATGGGACTTTTTGAGATAAATCACTATCAATGAAGGCCTTAAACACTATCAATGGACTTACTGTAGATGGATACTATTTATCTTGACGGACATAATAGGAAGCATAACGAATTACTAAAAAATCTGCAGTTAGTTTTCAAATATCATCATAGATATATCTTGTTTGCAAAGATTCGAGACTGGACAAAATCACGCCTTCTTCCCAGTCATTATTTACGATTATCTCTGCATTCTGCATTAAGTTATCTCTGTTATTTACTGAAAAATGCTATATGTTTTATTTCATCTTATGTTTCTTTGTATGTATACTGCTCAGTGCAATATTACTTATGTGTATCAATTTGTGTACTGTTATATTATCGCTCTATATCACTGCACTTGTCATTCAATGTCTTTGTGCTTTTGAAATTTGTATTCAATTTGTATTTGAATGCGGAAATGAATTAAATCAAATCAAAATAAAAAGAGAATAATTTACAAGGAATTGTGATTTCGATGGGATAGAAAAACAGATTTGTATAATCTGCAAAGCAAACAAAGGAAGGCATATTGCATAAAGTGAGTTTTTGATATATCGTTGCTGTAAAGTATAGAGTGGACCTAACAGGGAACCTGATTGGGACACCGCAAAATATCAGTTTAGAAACTTAGAGGTCGTGGCTATGAGTATAACGACGAAACAAATTTGTCATATAATCATATAATTCTACAATGATTTATCTTGTAAAGTAAAGTATGCATTGATCTATCGTGTCAAATCATATTGCAAAATCAAGAAAAAAATCCAATGCTATATATACTATTAAAAAAAGCATTTCATGAGCTATCTTGTCAAAGAACGTATATAAGGCGTGAGTTGTATTGTTGTTTTTCTTTCTGAGTCAAAACTGGGAATCTTGCATTTAAAAGGTACTATATTATATATAATGGTTGCGTTTTTAAATAAGCATTTCAAAGATTTTTTTTTTTTTAAAGGAAGTTAAAAGAAAAATGGGATGATATGTGCTCATTATGGGATCTGTTGCCCTTTATATTTAAATAGGGACGATTGTCCCATAATAGATAAAACAGACCTAGGGAAAAAAGTGAGTGGCGAAATTCAGTTCCAGTTTCAGTTCAGTTCAGTTCAGTTCAGTTTATTTTTTTCTTCCTTCAAGCAAGAAGTGAATACAACGTATGATATATAATATAAATCATGCTTAGAACAATCACATGGTTTGATTAATTTCAATCAAGGAAAAAACAAAACAAAACCAAAAGCGAATCACATAGAATATGATAAGATATGATATCATAACTGAGAACACCTATAGGCATGCTTTGAAGGATGACAAAAAAAGTAGGTATTACGGAAAAAGAGAGGTCCACAAAAAGCTTAGCTTCTACGATGGATAACTCAAAAAGTGATAAATCAGTATACATCATCATTACTCAAGCCGTAATTATTTTAAAGTGCAGAAGATACAATTTCCGGCAAATCTAGCAATGTTCAAGTTGCAAGCACTATTCGATGAGCCGTGATATACCCGACAGAAGAATGCTGAAAAAAAAACCACTTCAGAGTATATGGGTATATACATAAACACATGCGTGTGCATTGTCCAAATTCGTAAAAAAGGAGAGCAAAAACAAACAAACAAACAAACAAACAAACAAACCCAAAACAAAACAACAACAGATGAATGCATTGACAAAGGACGCGACATCGTACAAGGAAGACTACACACTATCATGTGGATAATGTTTTACTTAGAAAATTTGCAATTCCGTCATATATTTAATCCGAATATTTAATTCGATTACTCACAATATTATCTTTTCATCTTCGACAATCGGAATACGAAATAACGATGATGATAATTCTGATAAAATATGTTCATTTCGCCTAATAAGTGAAATTCTCGCTGCATGGGTACATGATAGGTTTCATTGGCAAGACTTGGCCAGATCTCTAAAAAACGCATTTGAAAGGTTTCGTCTTATTTTGCGGGGTTGGCAATTTTAAGGCAATTCATTATCATGTTAATGTATGGATAAGGACGTTGTTATTGGTATATATTATACATTTTTAAAATAAATAATAAAATCTTTTTGATAAATCACCATCCACTCTACCCACGACAGCAATAATTTACATTAACTATTTGTCAAATTAATTTGAGAAATACATTATTTCACTTAGCTAAATGCAATGAAGATGATAATGTATGTTACGGTTCTGAATATTATAGGCCATGGGCTAGTGGGGGTCAACGTGCAACCCCTCTGCACTTAACATTCATTGTTGTTTCCATGCAGCCCTTGGTCTGGAGAGTCAGAAAAGTGATGTTAACAAAAAAAAAAAAAAAAAAAAAATTGGGTCCCAAGACCTAGTGACGTTTTGTGAACGGAACGACCTTTTCGCGAATACGGGGGAATAGCATTTGGGTATTATCCTAATAAAGTGGTCCCCATGCCTTTATTTTTCATTAACAACCAAAGATTTTGGTATTTCTAGATTGCTCAGAAGATGGGAAATATGATGCAAAGCAAAGTTTGGCAATATAAGCCCTCAGTTTGTCGTCATCGACAACGAAATGGGCAACGATGTCGACAAAATTCAACAAAATTTTACAAAATTTGTGCAATTTTTTAAGTTTCATCCTTTAAGTTTGTATATTTTTGTGAAAAATTTGTTAAGTGACTTGAAATTTGGTCTGGATATTAAATGAATATCCCTTTTTACGAACACAAAAGATTTTGGCCATATTATAATCCGATCTTGTCCTGTAGACATTCGAGTGCGCACGCGCGGTGTCTGGAAATTTGCCTCCGAAATGCCATTTTTGATGTCTAGTATCAAAAATGAGTTACAACGAATCTTTTTATCATGTAAATGCACAACTTGAATCAATTTTTGCAATCAGCAATCACCTGATTGAATAAAAGTTGCCTTAAAATGAGAAATCAAAGATGACTATGGTTCTTTCTGATGATGACGTTGGTCACGACATCGAAGATGAAGACGACGTCAAAGACTAGAAATACGACATAGCAGGGATTCGTTTACAAATCTCATTTTCAATTGATTGATCTTAGCGATAAATTTACAGTAAAGGAAAACAAGATAATGAATTTTCAATTCTACTGCCATTTTATTTCTTTGCAACAAACTAAAATCCTGCTTAAAGGGGAAATCCAGTCTAAAAATAAGTTAGTCTGATAAAAAAGAGTAAAATCTTAAGAGTTCAATGGTAAGAATTTGACTGATGAAAAATAAGGAAGTTACTATTTTTTGCGAATTTCTGCAAAACATTTCTTGCACAGTGGAAAAGAATATGCAAATGAGTAACCTGACCATGTCATAACCTCACAATTTCCAATTGATTGTGTACAAAAAATAAAGAAAATTCAATGTTTCAGTCATTGAAGTCTGACAAATGATGTTATTCCTGGTTGCATAACTTGGTAATAGTGATGTTAGAGATATCATGATTTGAGCCTCGAGCAAAATTGCGTTTGAATGAAAAACTGGAAATGTCAAGATTTTATGTACAAACTATATGGGAAGATGTGAGGGGATGACATGCTCACTTTGTCATTTGCATATTCATATTGACCGTTCAAGAACTATTTCCTCAAAAAATAGCGAAACTTCAAAATGTCATATAACTTTCGATATATATAATAAATATATAAATTTCGATCACAATTTTACCATTGAACTCGTAATATTTTACTTTTTCTTATCAGACTTTCTTATCAGACTAACTTTTATTTGGACTGGATTCCCCTTAAGATAAATGCTTATAACTAGTTTCACAATCAAAACACTTATCTCAACTACGCTGCACTCACTGGCACATTTCTAAATACTGTATCAGGCGTGGATAATATTTTGACATGATTTTTCCCCTATTTTCTTCAGAAATTGCATCCACATTGAACTTGTCACCGAAATGACACTATACATGATGCATAATAGAGACAATGGACTTTTAGAGGCCTAAATTACTTTAATGTTTGTTTGTTTTTTTACTTGGGAATGCTAACATGTGGGTTCTTGGCGGTTCTGTGGCATAATGGGTCAAACTTTCGACTCCCGATCAGAGGACCCGAGTTCGAGTCACGATTCAATCACGATGTACCATCCTCGATGGTAATGATTATATCAAAATTATTTTCATTCTATTTCGAAAATTTGGGAATATGGACTTGCAGGTCATCGACAACGAAGTTGGCATACATGAGGTTGACAAACTTAAAAGTCCACGCAGTTTTTTTTTACAAGTTCTCACGCTAAAACATCTAAATATCCATTATTTGTGGTAATATCATTAAACGAAATTAAATCTAGTCTGGATATTAGATAAATAATGTTGTTTAACAAAAAACAAAACAATATTGATAAGGCAGGGCTCCACACTAACTTTTATTTTTGGTAGCCCGATCGGGCCACCAAAATCATTGATCTTTATTTTTTGGTGGCCCGAAAGTAAAATCTGGTGGCCCGAAAAAAAATAAGAAAAACATAGGAAATACTAAATCGGTCCTACTAAACATAGAAAATAGATATTAAGTATTTCTGAAGTGATACAGGTACCCATGTCTAAACTAAAGGCAAACATCCGACCTTTTTTGGTGGCCTGATCGGGCCACCAAAATCTTCATTTCTGAAATTTTGGTGGCCCGACGTGCGTTTTTGGTGGCCCCGGGCCACCGGGCCACCATTAGTGTCGAGCCCTGGATAAGGTATTATCTTAATTTAGGCATCTTCTGTAGACATTTGACTTAAAGTCAATACTTTTGTTAGATCAGCCATGGTGCCTTATGGATGTCCAGAAGCTGACTCTGATTCACCGGGTGCACTTCACGAGTTCGACACCCACGAATCATACAACCCATGAGTCATAGAGCCCGCGAGTTATACAGCCTGTGAGTCCTACAGCCCATGAGTTCGACACCCTTGAGTCTTACACCAGGCAAGCCAGGCCCACGAGTTTGACACGTAATAAACAAGACCCACGAGAAAAACACATTTACGGCCCTGCGATGTGAATATCGAACTCGTGGATCGTTTTTTACTTGTGAGGTTTTTTTTTCCCTTTTTTCTTGGGGGGGGGGGTGTTGCTTAGAAAAGTGTCAAACTAGTGGACCTTGTTTACCTCGTGTCAAACTTGCGGGCCTTTTTTGTATACGGTGGGACTCATGGGCCTTATTTGCCTGCTGTCGAAGTCATGGGCTGTACGACTCGTTTGCTGTATAATTCGTGGATGTCGAACTCGTGGGATGACAACAAATCACTTTGCCATCCTTTCAAAGTCTGAAATTCTTTTGAGCTCTGAATCAAATTCCAATGTCACCATCATTGTTATTTTATGAGTGTATAGGTTTAATGAATTCATTTTTGCTCCTGTCACTGCTTCTATGCCAGTATATCAGGCTTCGATACATCAGCCACAGTGCCTTTCAGAACGTCCACAAGCTGATGCGGCATCACCTCCCCTGAGGTGAAGTCAACAGAGGTCGCATTAGATCTTCATCCTTCGTGTATCCATGATCTTCATTTTGGTCCGTTGCTAGCTTCCATATTCTTAGTTTGATAATTGCTACGGAGGACATGCTGTTCAGAGACGTCTCTGAGAAGCCAGATAAAAGTTTTTGCCTTTGTGACATAAATCATTTTACCGCACTTAGACTGTATTGTCAAGAATCGCAGAGCATTCACCTCCAAATTCTTCTGTTACCATTCAAAGCGCAGCAAAGTATTTTCAGTTCATCCATCACCTCAGCTGTCCCATTTCATGATTCAGCCCTTGTATGTACATAATTTCTAGGACTCCACGCATTTACTGGCTGCAATACCACTAGTGCATTATAGGTAAGGGGAAGGTAAAAACAATGTCGAGGCTGATGAGTCATTTCATGCTGTATTTCCAAAACTTGGCGAATCTTGAAGTGTTAAAGCTGAGATGATGATGAACTGGAACGATTTACCTGTGCCTTGTATGGTAACAGAAGAAGGTGAATGCCTCCAAACTCTTTACAGTCCAAGTGCGGTGAAATGGCTAATGTCACAAAGGCAAAAAACTTTGATCTGGCTATGATGCCGCTCTGTTGAAAGGATTTAGAGCAGCATGTCCTATGCAATTATCAAACGAGAATATGAAAGCTAGCAACAAACCCAAACGAAAGACATGGATGGACAAAGGATGAAGAACTAATGCGACCTCTGTGGACCTCAAGGGAGGTGCTGCCGCGTCAGCTTGGGGACATGCATCCTGGAAGCCACTGTGGGTGCGTTTATCAACTCCTTTTCTCGGCAGAAACAGGTTATCCAAACAGCTTTCAAGGAATTTTTACGAGTTGATAAACGCAAAGCTGTTTTGATAGCCCTTTAGGAAAGCCTTTTACGAAAGGGTGCGTTTATCAACTCTCCTTTCTCGGCAGAAACTGGTTATCCAAACAGCTTTCAAGGAATTTTAACGAGTTGATAAACGCAAAGCTCTTTTGAAAGCCCTTTAGGAAAGCCTTTTCGAAAGCCCCAAATTTGTTGCGATCCAAACAGCTTTCCTAAACAGGTTTTCAGAAACCTGTTTGTAAAAGCCTTTTGGAAGTTGATAAACGCAAAGCTGTTTTGAAACGGCTTTGTAGTCTTGTACTTCAGGCACGCCTTATGACCTCTTCTTCTCTGGTCGAATTGCGCAATGCAGCTGTGCAGTGACAGGCCAGTTAAAAAAATCGTGTTCGCGAAGAGAGTTGATAAACGCAACTATTTTGAAAGCCGTTTCTAAAGGGCTTTGGAAAGGGCTATCGAAAGCCGTTTAAACAGGGGAGAGTTGATAAACGCAGCCAAAGTCGCATGCCGCCACTGAGAAATATTTGAAGTATGTGCTAAACTGGAGCTGCCTCACAGATAGGAAGACAATTGATTCATGTGGCATTGCATCATGACTCGTCACTCTCAAAGGAAAATATGTCTTTATTATGGTAATTGCTTTTCGCCGTCCCTTCTTAGAAAACAAGCGGCACATTAATAGTACAGGCAGTCAGGGCTTTGGAAAGGGCTCTCGAAAGGGCTACGGAAAGGGCTTTCGAAAGGGCTATCGAAAGGGCTATCGAAAGCCGTTTAAACAGGGGAAAGTTGATAAACGCAGCCTGTGACTGATGAATCGGAGCCGATACTAGTATGGCAACAGTGACATGAGTAAAAATGGATTAATTCAACATATACAGAAAATGACCATTATGGACATTGGAATTTGATTAGGTTCAGAACTCATGCGCAAATGAATTTCAGACACTGACAGGATGGGGAGATGATTCCGCATCAGCTTGGGGACATCTTTTTAGGCACCATGACCTATGAATCGGAGCCCGATACTGATAGTGCATGACAGTGAAAGTAGTGAAAATGAATTCATTCAACCAATAGCATTACAGAGTTACAATGATAGTGACATCGGAATTTAATTGTAACAGTGTTCATGGGCAAATTAGTGTCAGACTTTGAAAGGATAACATAGAGCTGGTAAATGACTCCATCAATTTCAACATATCGGTATTAAACCAGTGGCAATCATTTGAAGCATTTCGATGTTGGACCCTCAATAATTTCATCGGAAGTAAATCATGCTGGAAAAAATACACAATAATTGGCAAATAATTTTTATGAAACATCATATAACCAATCTACTGTGAACAATGTTACATTTACAAAGTTTCTTATACTTTCAGATGGAATACAAAAATTTTGAAAAGAGGTATCACAAATATAATTGGTTAGTGTTGACTAAGTATGAATGCTAATGATATTTTCAAAGCATAAGTTACGAAACCTGACTAAACAACAAAAATACTAAAAAAAAAAGGCTATTGGAATTTGAGTATCTAACAGCAACCAACTTTTAGCAAAGAATGAATGTATTATATGCCTCATATGATCTACGAAATCAAACTCTTATTACTGAACTATCATTGTCTAATAACCATTTCTGATAACGTCCCATGAATTGGGGAATTGCTTATAATAAACATGCCTTTATAGTCACATTAAATGATTTTTCGTGGTAAATTATGATAGAATTAAGTTGTCATTATGATCAATAAAAATGGTGACAAGAGAACTGTATAGTTGCCTCCAATTTCTCATTTTAAGCCAAATTTCTCTTAGTTATTTTCTTTTATATTTTCTTTAATGCAAATTATACTTGAAGTTTCTGATCTTTGACGAAAAACTGATTGCTAGACAGCAGAAAAGAACTTACGGCGGCTTGTTTCACACACCTTGCATGCACACTAAACATCTTAAAAGACTTCAGGATTGTAAAAAAACATACTAAATTCTCTTTAAAGGATTCGAATTGTTGAGAAGGCAAAATGCAGATGTAATCAAAATCTTCTTTTCCTCATAGATAATGGTGTTAATCTTTAAGGGTCGTAAATTCTCTTTATATTTTCCTTACATTGTATATATCGTTCTACGCATGTAACATCACACACTGTAGTAGTCTTCTCATCCAGCAGTGACAGTGCAGATACTTTAAAAATTTAAAACTTTTGAATGGATTGTCCGCTTTCCCCAAACTTTTACTGACGTGGAATTTAACTAATATTGCCGCATTTACTTCACCTACATGAACACGAAGCTCGACTTATCCTTTAACATCCAGACTAAATTCCAATTAATATAGTGAATTAACCACACAGTATTGAATATCTAAATCTAGTAAAAAAAAATCAAAATAGTTTAGGTCATACTGCGTATTAATCAAATGAATATAAATTCAGTGAAATCAACGGAACAAACAAATAATCAGATATTGACGTTGATAAAATCATTACCAACGAGGAAATGTACATATTTGACCGACCCAATCACAAACATGACTTACAATATTTTACGAAATTTTAAAAGAGACTACAACATATTTAAAATAATCTCTGCTATGTCGTAATTCTAGTCGTTGACGTCGTCTTCATCTTCGATGTCGTGACCAACGTCATCATCAAAAAGAACCATGGTCATCTTTGATTTCTCATTTTAAGGCAACTTTTATTCAATCAGGTGATTACTGATTGCAAAAATTTATTCAAGTTGTGAATTTACATGATAAAAAAATTCGTTGTAACTCAGTTTTGATACTGGACATTTAAACAAAAGGCATTTTGGAGGCTGATTTCCAGACACCGCACATGCGCACTTGAATGTCTACAGAAGAAGATGGGATTATAATTAGGCCAAAATCTTTTGTGTTCGTAAAAAGGGATATTCATTTAATATCCAGACCAAATTTCAAGTCACTTAACAAATTTTTCACAAAAATATACAAACTTAAAGGATGAAACTTGAAAAATTGCACAAATTTTTTAAAATTTTGTTGAATTTTGTCGACATCGTTGCCCATTTCGTTGTTGATGACGACAAACTGAGGGCTTATATTGCCAAACTTTGCTTTGCATCATATTTCCCATCTTCTGAGAAATGTAGAAATACCAAAATCTTTGGTTATCATTGAGAAATAAAGGCATGGGAACCACTTTATTAGGACAATACCCAAATGCTATTCCCTCATATTCGCGAAGAGGTCATTCCGGAAGTGACGTCACAAAACGTCACGGGGCGGGTATTGGGACCCAACTTTTTTTTTGTTAACATCACTTTTCTAACTCTCCAGACCACGGGCTACATGGAAACAACAATGAATGTTAAGTGCAGAGGGGATGCACGTTGACCCCTAATGGCCCATGGCCTATTACATTTTCAGGGAGGTGAGACCTCCCTGATATTATGGAATCTTACCTTTGATAAAGTTTAGCGATAGAAACCTTGCGGTATTTACAAAAAGAGTGTTTTTCTTATCAATTAAAGCGACTTAGGAAGTAATTTCGTAACTTGGTTGTCGGGCTACTTTTTATGGTTTGATCAGGATGTCTCTTTATAACGAGAACAAATGGTGTTGAACTGAATTGTCAGAATTCTTCTACAGAAATCCAAAAATATACTTATATCGTTTTGGACCAATGGACCAATGAACCAATGGACCAAGTAAAAGTACATCAATCTTTCCCTCTTTCCCTCTTTGTCTCTGACATGATACGTAAACTGTCATATAGAATCAATCGACAGATTATTTGTGACAGTTTGAAGTGCATATTCACAAAGGGAAATGATCAGTAATCATCAGAAACTACCACAAGGCCCTGTTTTTCGAAGAGTTATAATTGATTATATTGATTTCTATGGTAAGTCTACGGCAGCCTTCATGTGTGAAAAGGTAATTTATATTGGATTATATCTTTTGATAAAACTTGGCCCAGATGTGAAAGCGGAAAAAAGGTTGTTAGCACGTATGTTATCAATTAGAGTACAGATAAAATATCGGTTAATCTATAAAAGTAGATTTCCTGAGGAAAGGAATAACAGACTTGGGCAAAATTTAATGTTCTTAACAAACTGTTATCATTGTATATATTTAAAAGATTCTGAAAAAGTGTGAATATTTTGTTGAAGGGATAATTTCTGTACAGACCATGAAATAGCTGGGGCACACTCAAAAACATTCGAACTAGGTGGTCTGTTGATTTCCCAAATTATCATTCCTTTATTTAGGGATTTATCTCTATGAAAAAGACTTTGAATAAAATTAAGTTTCTGTAATGATACTAAATTTGTCTGATAGCCGACAGTCTAAATTTTTTTGAGATATGAAAACCAAAACCCACCTCCTTCCTTCCAGAGTCTGCTGTTGGTAATCATTTTAAAGCGGTAGATTTAAAATCTAGAGGAAGCTATAGGTGACGTCTGCATGTTCTGTATTAGCCACGGTACACTGAGGCCAATAACACGATATGTGAATCTTAGTTCATCAGTAGATAAAATAAATTGATAAGATTTTTATCTCTAATCCTTATGTTAGAATGAGAGATAAAGAATTGATTAGGGTTAGAATGAGATATTGAAATGAGATCTCTTTCTAGATAGCAACAAGTAGATTTGGTGCGAGCATGGACGTCATTCGGATCAAAATCGAGCTTTAATTCGTTGTTTTCTGAATTCAATTAATGTCAGGGTTGTCTATATTTTCATCGCTTTGGATATTTACAATATTACTAGCTTCAGCAGATTGTGTATCTATGACATTATCATTCGTATCAGTCATGGTAAATATTCGAATAAAGTCCATTTCAGAAAGAAAAAAAAAACAACACAATTTTGTTGACAGTTCAAAAGTATGAAATAGGACACCCATACAGTTGTACCATGGTTGCACCCGAAAATATAAGCTGTATTTGCTTGAATGCAGGAAGTAAATGAGCAATAATTATGATTATGCGCAAATGTTTGTGGGGATGTAATATGATTAGTGGTTTGGTGTTTTTGGTGTTTCGATGTATGAGATATACCTCGAGTATTTAATGAATGCGTGATGTCAGATGAAACATTGTAACCAAAGGTAAGATTGATCACTGACTTAAAAACTTCACACACACACACACACACACACACACACACACACACACAAAATTCACATGAATGTGTTTTAACTCTCAGTTCAGATAAAAAAAAACCAAAACAACAACAACTAAAAATCCAATAACTCCGCATGCTCATTCACCCCCACTTTTGATCACGGGATTCACAGGTAGGTGCCTCTAGAGGCTTATTCTACACTAATGTTACACAACACAAAGGCTTTGGAACTGATCAAGATATCTGGCTCAAACCATTTTATTTAAGAGGCATCAGCCACAAAAAAAAAAAAAAAAAAAAAAAATCAAGAGAAACACAGCGTGTCTATAGAGCTCTTCAATTGTGGTTGACAAGCTGTGGCACTGTTTACTGTAGCGGAAGGCCGCCGCTTAAATTGTAACATTAACGCACATCAATGGCCGACAAAACTGAGGCTAAAACAGTATATAGAATAGATAGCCTACCCTATGCAAGGTTGCAGACTGTAGGCCCTACAGTACGTATACCGTTAACCAGCAGGGACTGTTAGTGTACTAGCACAGCTTAACTACAGCGTACAGTACAGGCACTGTTTATATAGCGGGAGGCCGCCGCTGTTAATTTACAAACATGGATTGTAATGTAGTAAGTACATGGTGTATAACTCCTGTACCAGGTATATCAAAAAAATCTAGGACCTAATATAATATAAAGCTACCTGCTAGGATAGTCCAGCACTATAGACAGAAAGATCCGTCTGTCCGGATAGTTGGGGGCCTAAGGGCTCAAAATGGGCGGTTTGGTTCAGATTCTTCCAAAAGCACCAAATTTGTCTCATAGGTCCCTTGTACCATACTTTTTCGATTTTTGATGGGCGCCAAGACTAAAAACCCTTGGGGCCGCCATATTGGTGAAATCCAATATGGCCGCCATCCGGGTTAAAGGTCAACTGCAGTTACAAATTGAAAAGGGTGATTGATGTTATGAATCCCATGTGGAAGATTTTACGGGGTTAGAGAATGTGATTCTAAATATCATTTCTGCAATTCAAGGCCACTCTCACCTCTGAAGGTCACTTTCAAGGTCAAAAAGGGTCAAATCAGGCATTTTGAGCATTTTTCGAAATGGTGTCTGTGAGCATTCAACTGCAATTCACTGGTATCCCTATTTTGTCCCATTTGTCACCTCTTCCATACTCCTTCAATGGTCAATTAGGGCCAAGAGCGGTTCCATCCCCCTACATATCAATAATGATTATGACAAATAAATGAAAAAAAAATATATTTAATATATATATATATATATATATATGTATATATATATATTGAAATCTTTGAGCACAGAAAATGGGCTTCCACTGGTTTCGTTTTCTTTTCTCATTTTCTTTGCTCAAAGTTTTCACTATTTATCAATTGTTTCTGGTCAGTTTTTCCTTTCTTTGTTTCAATATACATATATATATATATATATATATATATATATATATATATATATACATGCTTAAATACGGCCGCCATCCTATTTCAAGGTGCCGAATCAGGGTACAATGGCAAAGAGGGTAATAACACGCCTAATCTTATTTTGTCTTCTTTTTTCTTTCTGACGAGATAGCTGGATAGCCCGTATACAACTAGCTGGTCAGTTGTATGTACTTGGGGTGGACCACTTTACCGATTTATGCAACTTGAGTTTTCCGATAACGGAATGCCGATTCGGGATCTTTTCATCTGTCTCGGTTTGTGATTCTTACACACAAGGGACTTCCACTTTTTATATCCAAGTGATGGGGTGCAAAGTGTTGTGCCTCTACTACACACACCATTGCTCAGCTAGACTTGAGATAAGTGGGATTCGAACCCGCGCCGGAACACAAGTCTTTAGACCGCAAGCCATACGCTACCGACTGAGCCACCTCGTCACCTTTCATGGTCAATTACATAACTTTCCAGCTGGCAAGCGATATGATTCTCCTCCTGCTGAAATTGGTGTATGATACCTGCATACCTGCTCTCCCTCGACAGGACAGCGTCTGCTTCTTCAGTGAAGGAAGCAATGGCCGAAGCTCCCAGGGAATGGTCCAGGTCAGACCAGTATTCTAGGGGCAGTTAACTAAATTCGATCATTAAAGTCCTTTAATGGCAGTATCTTATCCGAGTAGGTGAAGACAATTCAGCAGAAGGTTTTTTCTAATCTTTTTTTAAATTCTCTTTTTATCAAACGGAACCGTTTCTATACTGAAAGCGCAAATGACTAGGGAGACTGAACACCTATTGATGTTGTATGGGATACTGATCCTGAAGAAAATAAGAAAATTTTTGTGCAGCAACACTGTGCAGTCCTCTGACAAGAGATGGTGATGACACCACTCAAATCTCAAGTTATGATTGAAAGAGCGTAGCGTCTTCCTGAAAATTACGATTGAAAAATAAAGAACTGCCCTCATTTATCAGCGCACAGATATCCAAGAATAAATTGGACGGACAACTCATCCTGAGCACCTGATTCGAGACGGAAATATCCAACAGGAATTGTGATCTCACAATTAACCTTCAGCTTTCCAACATCTTAGATGCGATCTACGCAAAGATATCCTTACAAAGGATGACATAACGTTTTTTGAAAGCATTTTCTGAAAACAGTATACAATCGCACGGATGAGCATAACATCACATTTCCGGTAGTGTGCTTTTTTAAATCCCTTTGATCTGAGGGACTTTACTACGGGTGGGTCGTGGTCTTTCCTGTACAGCATACCTCTCTTCCAGAGCACAACATCAGGCACTGACACGGTGCGACATTACTTCAGACTTGCTTTGATGTGGAATGCAAAATGCCTAAGTAGTATGGGTCAGCAAATCAGAGCTCAATGACACATTAACTACTTTAGTAATCGTGCTCATGTCCAGCAAGGACTGATGAGCAACAAGGTTTATGGGGCAGCCAGCGTCAACGAGGGTAGGCATCATCTCGTCATAACGTGGGAGATCATCAGAAACCACCCTATATGCTCAAGAGGCGCTGTATCAACATTTCGAAGATGAGTGCTGCTGCAAGTGAGTTTCTACTGGAATCATCACAGCATCGGTCATGATGTGATCCCTGACTTCAGGGAGTGGAGTTGGGGGAAAGATGGCACAGGTACATGGCAATTGCTAGTACTATCAGCAACTCTCCGCAATGCTTCAGTACCAAATTTCATTTTTCTGCACCACAGCTGTTTCAAGGCATGCATTGGGAGATGGAAAACATGGAAATGGGGAAAAAATGATGAAATAAATGAATGAATGAATGAATGAATGTGAAAATGCACAATGTAGAGAAGTTGTCAGATGAGCCATGGTCAGTAGTTTGATATTGCTGCAAACTTAAAGTGGGGTGGGGGAGGGAATTGAGGGCCTATCTGACGGGAGGAACATTGTCGCAATGCCAGCGTCTCGAGGAAATTATTTTCGCTGTCACAACTAAACCGATTTCCAGAGCGACGTCCAAGACGTCTTCAAACAAAGGGACAACTTATTTGCTTGGAAGTCACGGGGATGTTGGCACGACTTTGGCAGTCGCAGGGGCTTATCAGAGACTTCTTTTCTCAGCGACTTCTCCATCTCGTCGCCATTACGTTATTACGGTCTTCACAATATGCGGGGACATCTCGAAGATGTTGCAGACAAATTTAGTCCCCACGACATGGCCACAGTGATGGAGACTTCTCCGAGACGTCTCGTAGACGTCTCGGAGACTAAGCTGGAAGACGAAAATAGTCTCTGCAAAAAATCGAAAATGTTCGATTCTCCGGCAAATCCTGGAGATTGGGCTCGTCTCCAGATGCGTCGCAGAGATGTTGCAGAGAGAGTTGAAACCTATAGTCTTCAGACCAACGAGATATCAACTTATAAAGTCTTGTGATATCATACCAATTTGCGTCCAAGCACTTTGGATAAAATCTCAATAGACCCTATAAGGTGCCATGAAGTTGTACTATGGCATATCTAATCTGTACCCTGTTAATGGTGTCACTGTGGCACCTGTGAAATATGCTTGTTCCCTATACATGGCGTCACCAGGACCTTCATGTTCTCTGAACGGCATATTTAGCTGTGGAGGCACATAAAATTTCCTGTTAGGACTTTAGAGTCGAACTTTCTTACACAAGTTCGAAAATAGCAAATTGATGCCTACCTGATGTACTAAAAACGCCCTTAAACACGACAGATTTTTTTTTTTATTTTTTTCATCCAGAATAGGAGTTATCTTCATAATTATTATTCCACTGAATTTGAATCTGAATTATGAATATCTATTGTGATCGAGGGTCCCTGAACTGCAACAGAGAAATAAAAACACTTCTCTTTTTAGTGGCAACGTCAAGAACGCTGGTAATATAGAAAGTAGCCACCTCCTCTTATTGCTAAACTATTAATATATTATGTAGCAATAGGAATCTATCTCTCCTATTTATGTTTTTATTGCATTCCTTGCAGATGAAGATGAAAATAATATTCCAATAATCAAATCTTGAAAACTCTTTGAAAGGGCATTACCCATAATTCTAACTAGCTCTTTTGGCTGTCACTAAAGCAAATGCAAATATATTGAATTCCGCAAATATGACCAGTCGGTGAGGACATTTCTTCTTAGCGCCTGTAATGTAAAGATAATTATTGAAATGATTGTGGCATGAACTATGATATTCCATGGCTTTGGACAGGACCTTACTTCAAAGCTTGTGTAGCCATATTATAACAGCGCATAACTGAAATGACACAGAAAATTACCGTGAGTAATCATTAAAAATGAAATTGAAGGGTTACCAAGTCTTCAAATTCAATTGTGAAATAAGGATCTGAGTAAGATCCCTTAAACCTAATTACTCTCAGAAGGAGGTTCTTATTATAATTCATGAGTGTATACCTAGTGTTTGAAATCTTAACACGAAAGCAGATAATTCATATTGATGTTACTCGAGAGAAAGCCCACCTCTCCCTCTCTCACAGCCCTCAACAACTGCAATTCTATTAGCAGGGCTGGCATTCCTCCTATATTGACTATAGGCAAGCCATTATCTAAATCACCTATTGTGAATATAATGGTTTGACTCCAAATGACCTTTAGGGAGACCCTATAAGGAAAAGTTGACATCAGACCATAAAAATAATTTCAGAATCGAATTCCTTGACCCATAAAACCGTTAGAGCTGACTTTTCGAATTATTGTAACACTTTAAAGATTTTTAATTGTTATACTGGCTTTTAAACGTAGGTGGCAGCCATATTGGATTTTGTAAATATGCGGCCCTGGAGGGCGCCCTTCACAAGAAATACGCCTTTTTCAGCCGTCGACAACTGCAATTCTATTACTAAGGCTGGTATTCCTGGAATATTGACCATGGGCAAACCATTTTTTTTTCAATAAACTGTTATGAATACAATGGCTTGACCCCTATACGACCTTAAGGTTACCTGATAAGGAAAAATTGACTTCAAACCACAAAAACAACATCAGATTCGAATTCCTTGACCCAGAAAACCTCTTAACATGACTTTTTAAATGATTGTAACCCTTTTATGTTTTCAGATGCAGGTGACCTTTAAACCTATATGGCGGCCATATTGGATTTTGCCAATATGGCCGCCCCAGAGGGCGCCCTTCTTGGCGCCCATCAAAAATCGAAATAGTATGGTTTGGGCTACATGTGTGCCAAATTTTGGTGCTTTTGGAAAAATTTGAACAAAAAATCCTTTGCGCCCCCCACTAGGAGGACTCTTTTATATTTTGCCATTAACGCTGTCCACCGTAGGGGAGGGGATCCGTGAAGCCAGACGCAGTCTCCGCGGAACAGTCCCTGAGGGACAGATACAGACCGATCTTTCGGTCAAGTCCAGCACTAGCACGGCATGTCGGTAGCAGTCCGTTGACGGTAAATCTGGGGGCGTTTCATCAACGAGTTCGTCGGAGGTTTTCACCGACAAATTTGCTATCAGCCAATCAGACGCAAGGATTTCAGTAGCTTTTAACAGTTGTCAGTGTGAATCACTGACAAAAAGTTTCATGAAACGGTCCCCAGACAGTAACACAGGCGCTAGAAATCGTCCGCAGAACTTGGAAGAAAACCCTGGCCGCTGACGATGAAACTAGGAGGATGGTATTCACTGTTCACTGATGTTTACTGCCGTGCTGGGCGCCGGCATCTTCGAACGAAACAGCTTGAAACCAAGAAGGGACCCCGCTGTGCACGAGTACTGCAATGATGGCAGGTTCAGACGTCAGTGTAGGGACCAATGCGAGGTTAGCTCCCCACGCCACGGAGATAGCCTAGCCTGATGACTCTGATGTGATACTGCTGCTGCCAATGTCCAATCAGAAGTACTATGCAGCGCCTAGGCTAGGGCGAGGGCATGACCGATAAAAAACCTTGGGTAGATCCAAGCAGTAATCTTGCGTCACAGGAGTGCCTGCTATTCCGAGGTTGGAATTATCCAAAAATACTCAGTCCAAATACGAATCCTTCATCAGAATCAGTATAGAGGCAACTGTGCAGAACACAACCGGGGTCTACGTAGACCGAGTAGGTGACCTACAGTGAAGTACTAGTAGCTAATCTCAAAGTCAAAAACTCATCACTGATGGTATCGTGTGCATGAAACACAAGCGCATGTGCCAGATCTAAGCAGAATAGAGACACACTGGTGATCACTCTTTGAAAGTTGCAGCAGGACAGACTAAATTTTGGGGCCTGCAAACTAACCCAGCAGGCTCTCAATTCAAATTCAAATTCAAATTCAAATTTATTTCGTTTTTCGGCAATAAAAAAAAATAACATGACATACATCACTCTTTCTTCAGTGATAGGAATCATATAAAAGAACAAACAAAGTTAATTTAACAAAGTAAAGCAGTCCTTATTATACTTACAGTAAAGATACATTGCAATGCCTGAAGTAAATTGAAATAAAGTGGAATATCAACGTACACAAAGCGAAAAACGGAGGGACCCACTGAAAAGATGGAGCTTGTAGAGTGTGGGCCCCTCGGGAGAGAAAGAATCAGTGGATAATATTGGTAGCAATCGGCATCAGAACAGAACAAGAATGACTGAAGCAACAACAGCAGAAAATAGTTGTAACAGCAGAAAAAGAAAAAGTAAAGAAAGAAGAAAAGAGGAAAAAAAGAAATATTTAAAACAATTGACAAAGTAAAGATAGAAATAGACAAAATGAAAATAGAAGTGGAAGCCCACACATTCAGATAGAAAAGGAAAAAAAAAACACATAATGACAGCACTAACATATTTATAAACATACATGAAGCGACAAAGGGACATCGACGAGGCTAGTTAAGCGCAAAAGACAGGCTACGACAGGAAGCAAGACTAGCACAACGGAGATAACGATACATGGGGTTGGACGATGGCAAACAAAATTTAGTCAAAAACGGGACAAGACGGAAAGAACTTCCTCATTATATAAGCGTATAGAGAGCAGATCTCGAAGAAAATCCTAATTTAACCCGAAACTTTATTCACAAACTTGGTGATGGTCAGCCAGTACGAGCGACAATGTAAAGCATCTATGCGGATTATACAAGGGGGTATCAGCATAAAGAACTTATAAAGCTAATCTGATTCATTACAGATGTTATTGTAAAATTGCAAAAGAAAATATTTTAATTTCCGTTTAAATGACTACAAAGAGGGAGCTGTTTTTATTTCGTGGTTTAGCGTGGACCAGTGTAGGTAAAAGAATTTTTCCCTATGTTCGGAAAAGAGGTAAGTGAAATGATTTTGCAAATATAATCAATATGTGTTTTCCAAGAGAGTTTATTGTCAACAATTATACCAAGAAATTTAAAGTCTGAAACACTTTCTAAGTTAAAATCATCTAAAACTATATTAGAATTCAATACCTCGACAGTGTTACTGAAAAGCATATATTTTGTTTTTTGAACATTCAATGATAATTTGTTAGCCCTGACCCAATTAGTAACTTTTAACAGTTCAGTGTTAACTCTTTGGACTAAAATATCAGCATCTTTGTGAGCAAAGATAATAGTGGTATCATCTGCAAAATGAATAAAAGAAAGTACTTCAGAAACAGAAGTAAAATCATTGCTATAAACTATGAATAACAACGGCCCTAATAGACTACCCTGTGGAACACCGCACTTGACATCTCTTATAACTGAATTATTATCTTTAATTGTAACAAACTGTTTCCTATTACCTAAATAACTCTTTAATCACTCCAAGGCCTTCCCACGTATTCCATAATGAGATAACTTATAAAGTAAAATGTTATGATTAATTGTATCGAAGGCCTTGGAGAAGTCCAAAAAAATACTAATTAACTCTTCATGTGCCACGTTCGCACGTCCGACTCAGTCGACGGCGTGCCAACTTCGCATATTTTGCTCAACGAACAAAGCCGCCAATACCGACCGATAAACCGCTAATCACTGCTAATCCCGTGGCACAATGAAAGCGTTTCTCGTGTTTTTGTTTCTCTCATATACGGCTTGCATTCTATGGGCCGGTTGGCTATCAAGCGATGTTCCGAACTAGATTTGCTCGTGCATCCCAAGTTTCTGTTACGGTTTTATGTGCAAAAGTCATGCCTTTTGATTACAGTACTGTAGCAACTGGTCATTCAAAAGAAACATTGAAAATAGACTCGTTATACAATTTATATAGAAACGAAGTTTGACATTCCACTTTAACTTTGCCTACTATTATGCCCATCTTAACAGAAATTTGTAGAAGTTATACAAATTGGAAAAACAGAATTCTTTCTCAAAGCATGACTACCTTCTTGCCTCAGAATAACGTGGCACACAGGGGGTTTCCACCATGGCATATAAAGAGTTAAATGAGAGTGGTTGTCAATTGCGTTAACCACGCTATCAACGAAATGAAGGATTGCGTGAATAGTGCTATGTTTTTCTCGAAATCCAAACTGAGACTTTGTAAAAATTTTATGCAAATTAAAAAAATTAAACAATTCTAATATAAATTATTTTTTCTAAAACTTTAGACAATGAAGATAATAAAGAAATTGGGCGATAATTACTGACATCCAGTTTATCCCCCTTCTTATATATTGGTATTACTTTCGCCAATTTCATTTTGTCAGGAAATGAAGAGTTTGTTTGCAAAAACCGATAAGTCCATATTTGCCAAACGGAGATATTTACGATTAAAGGTCAAGAAAAACAAAGGGAATAATAAGAAAATTTTTGCTTCTTTTGACCATAATTTCAAAAATATACCTTTTTATGTAGTGACCAATATATCATTTAAAAGGTATTAATTTGTGCTTTATGACAGAGACCGTAATTCAAAATCTTCAAAAATGGACTTATCGGTTTTTGCAAACAAACTCTTCAAATATACCATGAGAAATTGATAAATTAAAGATATGAGTCAAGGGGTCTGCAATTGCAGATATAACTCCTTTAAAGATAATAAAAAGTTTTGGTACCTCAAAAGTGTCCTTGAATTTCCTTGTCTTAGTTTGTGTTGCAGGTTAAAGTACCTTTCATATAACTAACACTGTGAGACTTACTCGCCCCAAAGTGCTCTCATGTCTTAGTAATCATGCAATTAACTGCGATCAGCAGCCCCATACGCATAGCGACCAGCAGTCCCATACGCATAGCGTAATCGGGCTTCGCATTGTAGCATTCAGGATCATGACAGATTTAGTATCGCAGGGTAAATGTCAACTTAAAATCCCATAAATTCTTCAATTTGAAGACTTACCAATTAACTTGAAGTATTGGAAACAGGCTTCGGGCAACGTTTGGTTCTGCCTATTGTCCCTTTCTTTTCGAATTGATGACTGAATGTGACTCGGTCGACAGGACCTTAGGAGAGCTACATACAGTACACTGAATACTACAGCCAGTGCATGCGAACACATCACACGCACACAAATTTCAAATCCATGAACGGATAAGATGTTTGTGTGCGCATGCGCTGGCCATGGTATCCAGTGTATGTAGCTCTCCCAAGGTCCTCTCGACCGAGTCACATTCAGTCATCAATTCGAACAGAAAGGGACTATTGGCAGAACCAAACGTTGTTCGAAGCCTGTTTTCAATACTTCAACTTAATTGGTAAGTCTTCAAATCGAAGAAATTTTTGGATTTTAAGTTGACATTTACCCGCGATACTAATTCTGTCATGATCCTGAATGCTACAATGCGAAGCCCCATTACGCTATGCGTATGGGGCTGCTGGTCGCAGTTAGCTATGCGTACAATGGGCTGCACGCTGCTGGTCGCAGTCAGTGGTTTCGTACAATATTTATTGACGCTGGACAGCGTCGGCTCTGGTACGAAACCATTATTACATGATTACTAAGACATGAGAGCACTTTGGGGCGAGTAATTCTCACAGACAACGTACTTTAACCTGAAACACAACCCAAGACAAGGAAATTCAGGGAAGCTTTTGAGGTACCAAAACTTTTTATTATCTTTAAGAATACAATTATCAATGGCCACAAAGTCAAAAGCTATTTCGATTGGTTAAAGAATATCGCATAATATTACGTAACTTTAAATGATTGGCTGTCAAAAAAAAATAATTATTCATAAATACCTAATTTGCATACAAGCCAGACATCACGTGACATTTCAGACAGGCAGTGGCGTATCGAGGGAAAACGGCGCCCAGGGCAAGCGCGGAAATCTACGCCCCTAATTTCTGAAAAAAGTGTTCAACCCAAACCCCATCCTGGTAGGGACTGTATGCTTTTGGATGCTTTGTCAAGCACTTAAAAGGGGTCTTTTTGAGAGTGATTTAAATGTGATAAATCGTGATAAGTTTTGGCGAGCGAGCGCAGCGAGCGAGCCGCAAATTTTTGTGTTTCAGCTTACAAAACATGGAATTCTTGTCATTTTTTGATTAACAAATCTTACAATTCTAATCAAGATATAGTGACGGCCTTACAGATAACGATTTATACCAACAAACTAAAATACTCCAACTTTTACCCCATGGATTAAGGGTCATGGGGTAAAAGGTCATGGAACTCATTACATAAAAAACAGAAAAAATGTGTAGCGATGGAGGCATTCTTTCTTCTGTGTGAATAATGTCTTTTTTTTTAAATAATGTAATGCATACTATATTGTAATGTACTGTGTGTATTTCTAAGCATATTGCATATATTGTACAAATATTTTTTCTATCTCTTTCTTATTCCTTTTACGTGTGTTTCAATGTTTGTACATTTTAATGATTGTGTGTTTTTTGTTGTTGTTTGTATGTTTATTTTTTGTAATACTGTATATGGTCGGACCCCTGTGAAAAACAGCTCTTAGCTGACCAGGGCTATCCGTCCCATATGAGTGGAGAATAAATAAATAAAAAAAAAAGTACGCGCAAGAAAGCCGAAATTTGCATATTTCCGCATCATCATCACGTCTTGTTCTTATCTTTTTTTGGGGGACACATTTTGGATGGCGAGCGCAGCGAGCGAGCCGAAAATTTTTGTATATCAGCCTACAAAACATGGAATTCTTGTTATTTTTTTTTGCTTATTAAATCTTACAATTCTAATCAAGGTATAGTGACGGCCTAATAGATAACCAAACGATTTATACCAACAAACTGAGGAGTTGAAGAAATACTCTAGATTACTATGCGCGAGTGAGCCGAAATTTGTATATATCCGCGTCATCATCACGTTTTGTTCTTATCTTTTTTTGTGTGTGACAAATTTTGGCGAGCGAGCGCAGCAAGCGAGCCGAAAATTTTTGTATTTCAGCTTACAAAACATGGAATTCTTGTCATTTTTTTTGCTTATTAAATCTTACAATTCTAATCAAGATATAGTGACGGCCTTATAGATAACGATTTATACCAACAAACTAAAATACTCCAACTTAGTACGTGCGAGTGAGCCGAAATTTGCATATATCCGCGTCATCATCACGTTTTGTTCTTATCTTTTTTTGTGTGTGACAAATTTTGGCGAGCGAGCGCAGCGAGCGAGCCGAGAATTTTTGTATTTCAGCTTTCAAAACATGGAATTCTTGTCATTGTTTTGCTTATTAAATCTTACAATTCTAATCAAGATACAGTGACGGCCTTATAGACAACGATTTAGACGAACAAACTGAGGACTTGAAAAAATACTCCATCTTAGTACGCGCGAGTGGGCCGAAATTTGTTTATTTCCGCGTCATTATCACATTTTGTTCTTATCTTTCTTGCTTTTTTTGATAAACTTTGGCGAGCGAGTGCAGCGAGCGAGCCGAAAACTTTGTATTTCAGCTTACAAAACATTGAATTCTTGTCATTTTTTTTACTTACTAAATCTTACAATTGTAATCACGATAATATAAACTTAGATAACGATTTATACCAACAAACAGAGGGCTTGAAAAAATACTCTAAATTAGTACGAGTGAGTGAGCCGAAATTTGTATATTTCCGCGTCATCATTACGGTTTTTTTCCTTATCTTGTTTGATTTTTTTGCGCCCCCCATGTTCGAAACAATTGCCGCCCTCCTTTGATCCAATCGGCGATCGCTTCAGAACGAAAGAAATTGCAGCCGCTGCTCCGTATGACATTTTGCCTGCTAAATATAAAATGACATGTGTGAACACAATTATACATTGTCATTTTGTCCGCATCATCTTCATGTGTTGTTTTTATCTTGTTTGACTTGGTTTTCTTCCCCCCCCCCTACCGGGCGAGGTTTTTTTTTTTTTTTCTTCTTCTTCTTCTTCTTCTTCCTTTTTTCCCCTTTTTTTTCTTTTCTTTCCTCTTCTTCTTCTTCGTTTTTTTTCCCCGTTTTTTCGTTTTTGGCGCCCCCAAGGAGTGGCGCCCGGGGCACGTGCCCCCCGCCTTGCCCCCCCCCCCCAAATACGCCACTGCAGACAGGGCATCCAGGGTATGTCTACCTTGCATGCAATGGTTGTACAATGTATTGACCGATTCTGTGACGCGCTATGTGTATTTTTGGCATGGGCGCAGCCATAGTGGGTGTATCAGCCGACCCCCCCCCCCCTCCGCACTCCTCCACCCCTCTCCCTACATTAGCACGCGCGCAGAATGAAAAACTGCTTTAGCCAATAGGCGTCTCGTACTGAGTGCGCGAATGCTTGCTAGTGCGCGAACCTTTGTTACAAGTGCGTGTAAACATGTTGCCCCGGGGTGGGGGAGAGCGGGGGGGGGGGGGGGGTCGGCTGATACACCCACTATGGCTGCGCCCTGTGCCGTAAAATGTCTGCTGCCCTCAACGAACCCGAATCGGTCAATACACATAAATAAGCAACCATCTACAGTAGATGTTGAAAAGCTATGTACACTTGTAACTGTATGTATGTGTTAAACCTACATTATAAAATGGGTTCAAGAATGTAGCCAATAGGAAGCGCTGAAATGAGTCACATGTGCGTTGGTTACTTCAGTCCCATTGCACTGCGTGTTAAATCCTATTGCCGATCGTCTGTGCGCGCGGCGGCTCCTTTGAATTGCATGCATACGCGCTGTCAATCCTGTAAACAACTTCTAGTTCGGGCTGCTGGCCGGCCGGCCTTTCTTGTGCATAACATGTGTGGCGTACGTATACTCTTATACGTACAGTATATGTGCGGGATTTCCGAGTGCGACGTGCGTAAATGTTTGGGACGAACATCTTCGGACATCTTGACCCACAAAGGTACGTGAAAAAATTAATACTGTTAGTTTTCTACCCATTTTATAAAACAAATGATGCACAGGATTATTTCGTGGCGTTAGTGGAGATGCAGCTCACTCTCGGGTATTTACAATGTAGTGCAACATGCACTCGGCTTCGCCTCGTGCGTGTTTCACAATTGTAAATACCCTCGAGTGCGCTACATCTCCACTAACGCACTCTATCCTGTGCATCATTTGTATACTAGCAGACAAATGTTGAGTTACTACATGTTAAAGCATACGATGATAAAAATCATAAAATGAGTTCAAGAATGTAGCCAACTGGAAGCGCTGAAATGAGTCACGTGTGCGTGCATTAATTTCTCACTAACATGCACGGCCTGACGTCACAATGTTTACACTAGCGTACTCAATCAGTTGTTGCAAATGCGTCGCGCGCTATACTATACGCGCTGTCAATCCTGTAAACAACTTCTAGTTCGGGCTGCTGCCAGCCGGCCTTTCTTGTGCATACATGTGGCGTACGTATATATACTCTTATACGTACACATCTAACATTACTTATATGTGCGGGATTTCGGAGTGCGACGTGCGTAATATGTTTGGGACGAACATCTTCGGACATCTTGACTTTTTTACTTGAGCGAGTGCTACATGTAGCTGACTGGTATTGACCCACAAAGGTACGTGAAAAATGCTGTTAGTTTTCGACCCATTTTATAAAACAGATCTTCTTCTTCTTCTTCTTCTTCTTCTTCTTCTTCTATAATCTTCAAAGGGCTATAAAATGCAGCCTATCACGAAGATTAATACAAATTGTGTGCACGATGAGAGGAAGGGTGTGGGCTTAATCACAAGATGTGATTTTGATTTGGGTCATTTAGAGCTCCTTGAACTGCTCAGGTGAGACTGCACAAACTACAGAGCTTGGAAGTTTGTTCCACTCAGGTATGGATCTCTGGGCAAATGCAAATTTGTCGATGTTGCCCCTGGGGCGGTATGTTTGGAAGCACATGTTGCAGATGATGCACAGGATTATTTCGTGGCGTTAGTGGAGATGCAGCTCACTCTCGGGTATTTACAATGTAGTGCAACATGCACTCGGCTTCGCCTCGTGCATGTTTCACAATTGTAAATACCCTCGAATGCGCTACATCTCCACTAACGCACTCTATCCTGTGCATCATTTGTATAACATCGGGAGCAGTCATTGCAGACATTGGAATAACATTTTTATACAAAAATGAAATTCGATTCTCGTACACCGTTGCACTGATATATGTGAATTGAAAACGGCAGATGATCAAAAAATATTGAGAACATAATATAAAAAAGAGACAGAAAAAGATAACAAGATATACTGGAACCCCCATGGCCTACCCGGAGCAAAACAGGCATGATTCCATGTTGCTATGATTAACATTGACATTGCAGGGTTCAAACATGGGAAGGTGCGTTCCATACTTTAGTACTGACTAATGGCGTTGCTGGCAAAATCTTGGTTTGGAGGTTCTTTTTTTTGGGGGGGGGGGCGGGAGGGGGAGGTGTTTGTGTGTGCAAGTGAGCGCATATACAATTAATCTAATGAGCAGTATATCATTATATAAACGGCACATTTTTTAGATATACTTTTGGCCACGATCAGGGTATATAAATCAATCCATAAGACAACGCATGTATTCGCGCTGCACGGAGTGCAAAGTTATCAGAAGCTCTCCACGTTCGGATGAACGGTGATGCTTCGGCCGCAGTCACATACAATGTACACAGCTTTTCTTCATAATCAGACAGCGTATAAGTAGCGCAGAGTATTGTGCTGGAGTTCATCATAATACAGTGAGTTCTTTTTTTTTTTTTTTCATTGAGTTTTTATTGATCAAATTAACAAGATTACAAAGACATCACAACAAAATTTACTAATAATAAATAATAATGAAAAATTAAGTCAAAAAAAAAATGAAGAGAATCAAAGCAAAGCATCATAGAATAAAGTCAATAAGAATGTTGTACATATGCAATGGTACAGTCATAAACAATAATATCGCTTCAATATGTTAAATTCAGAGTGTTCACCGCAATAACATACCTTTACATCATATGTCAAATCTCCATTTACGGAAATGAAGTACAAGTTTTCCATTCTTATTAGCAATGCGATACTCAAGATCTTTACATGTTTTTAAATACACCTTAAATCCTTGAAATGAGGGTTGGTTACCTCTGAATTTACACAAATAAATGTAATATTTCAAGATAAGGAAAATATAAGTTATAAATTTATCATCTTTAAACCCGAAAAATTTTTCAAAAACGGAGGGGTTATAATTTTTCTTAGTGTTTTGATTTATTACATTAATTATGTCATCCCAAACTTTTTTTACGTACTGACACTCAATAAATATGTGAATAACAGTTTCTGGCAATATCTGACACAATGTGCAGTTGGGGGAGTCCTTCCTTTTGATTTTGTGCAAAAAATCATTTAATGCTATAACTCTATGATATAGCTTGAAATAAAAGGAACGAACTCGAGCGTCAATAGAACTTTTAAAATTTCTCAGATGGATGTTATCCCACAATTCTGAATCTGGATTTAACGACAGGTCTTTCCAAAAACAAATTTGTTTTGCTGGAGCACAGTCCTCTGACATAATTGAGTAAACATATTTCGGAACTTTCTTTGCTAAACATAAGTTATTTACTATCGTGTCAAAAATTTCATTATGATCCCAATTTGATATAGTTAACCATGTTTGAGGAATATTGCTCATTAAAAAATTAAATTTTCTCCTTCCTGTGGGCGAAATACCGAAATCAAGAATAAGTTCTTCAAAAAGTTTGCTTCCAGGGAGTGGTGAATCTAAAAGATCACTGACAAAGACTATACCTCTATCAAACCACTCTTGATAAAAAAAGAATCGCTTTGACTTGGATCTAATATTTCTGTTAAACCATAAACATTGACATGATCCTAAATCTGAAAATTTCACACCAAACTCCTTATTTACTGCTTTCTCCCTGAAAAAATACCAAGTTCTAATAGAATCAGATAATTGAGAGCATGGTAACTTCACATATTCAAAACAGATTCAGGTACATGAGATTTCCATAAAATATCATTCATCTGATTAAAATCTTCTAATACTGAAAGTTCAATTACTTTCCATAAACTACTGTAATTTTTGTCCAAAAGAAGTTTGACCCAAGCCATTTTCTGTGACATGGCAAAACATATGGATCGATCATTCGCAGCCCACCCGAAGCGAAATCATTACAAACATATTTTCTTTTTACTCTATCTCTTCCACCACTGCAAATAAATCTATAAAATATTCTGTCTAACTCTTTGAAATTTTTTTTGGGATCTTTATGCATAATACTGAAAAAAGATACAACAGTTGAGGTAATAATAAGGTTTTAACCACACAAATCTTTCCAATTAAGGATAAATTTCTGACGCGCCAACAGTTTAGGGTCGCTTCTATAGATTTCAATTTAGGTTTGTAGTTAAGAGCAAAAACTTTGCTGACATCTAGTGAAAAAAACAACTCCAAGGGTTTTGAAAGTATCTGTTTTCCAAATAAGACCATTTTCAGAGTATGGATTTATTTGAGAGCCTCTTTTAGCACCAACCCAAATTGCCTCCGACTTAGATATATTTAATTTACAACCAGAACATACTGCAAAATTTTCAAGCAAATCAAACAAATGATCAAAAGAACTGAGTGAGCCATCTAAAAAACATGTGGAATCGTCTGCTAACAATGATATATTCACTTCTTTTCCTTCTACAGGAATACCTTTGATATCATTATTTTGTCTTACAGCTAAAGCCATTGTTTCTATAACTAATAAAAACAAATATGGAGAAATAGGACAACCTTGAAAGATTCCTCTTTCCATCATAACAGCGTTAGTAAAAAATCCATTATTTACAACATAACTCTTTCGGCTGGAATAAAGAGTTTTAATCCAGTCAACAAATTTATCCCCAAAATTAAATCGTTTTAGAACTTTTAATAAATATTCATGGTTGACACTATCGAATGCTTTTTGTATATCTAAGAGGAGAATGGCACCAGGGAGGTCATGGCTTTCTGTATATTCTAATAAATCCATAATCAGTCTAATATTATTTCCAATATTTCGTCCCTTTAAAAAACCAGATTGGTCCGAGTGAATAAGTTCATTAATGCAGTTTTTCAATCGATTTGCCAAAAGCTTTGCCAAAATTTTATAATCCACAGTCAACAATGATATGGGCCTATAGTTTTTTTAAATACATCTGGTCTTTATCTTTCTTCGGGAGAAGAGTAATAATACCGTTTCGTTGTGATGAAGACAAAAGCCCACTGTCCAATGAAAAATTAAATGAATCCAGTAACAAGTCAGAAATATCAGGCCAGAAAACTACATAAAACTCCACCGGTAAACCATCATATCCTGGAGTTTTATTGTGTTTCATTGAGGTGAGTGTTTCATATATTTCTTTTTTAGAGAAAGGTTGTTCCAAAAACAATTTATCATTTTCTTCTAATTTGGGTATTTCAAGAGAGTCTAAAAAAATATCTGTGCTGTTGTTGTCTTGTCCTTCTTGATTTTTATACAAATTCTGATAAAAATTATGAATTTCTTCTAATATATTCTTATGGTTAGATATCATTTCATTATCAGAATTTTTTATTCTATGAATGGTTTTTTTCTCCCCATGCCTTTTCTCTAAATTACAAAAATTTTTGGAACTTTTTTCTCCTTCTTCAATCCAACGCATTCTTGAGCGGATAATAAGGCCCTGAGTTTCATATTCTAAAATTTTATTTAAATCAGCTTTCAAATGTTCAAGGCGTTCAATAAACACAACATTGTCAGGGTCATTATTTATATGCATGTTAATATCATCTATCTCTCTAAACAACTTATTTTTAGTGGCATTCCTTTCTTTCTTTTTCCTGGCACCGTACTCTATGCAAACACCTGTTATTGTACATTTAAGAGCATCCCACATAATATTAGGATTACATTGACTATCTTTATTATCAATTCTAAAATCTTTTATCTTTTCTTTAATCAGTTTTACAAATTCAGCATCATTATGTAAATAATTACAATTAAGTTTCCAAAAACCAGGTCCTTTCTTTGGTTGATCATCCTTAAAATTCAAAGTAACCACAGAGTGATCTGATTGAATCCCTGAGACGATTTTTGATTGCAAACAGTTATTAACAAAGTTGTCTGAAACAAGAATAAAATCTAATCGGGATAGGACCTTTGGGTTTATTTGATGCCTGGTATATTGTTTTAAATTTGGATGAAAATGTCTCCAAATATCACACAAGTTGTATTCTACTATCAAAGTTTGAATAATTTCACTAACTTTTGTGTTTGAATGTCTTTGTTTGGCTCCTCGGTAATCTTGAGGGCCCAACACAGCATTAAAGTCACCAGCACATATCAATGATGCATAATTAAATTGTTCTACTTTAGCAAAAACTTCAAGGAAAAAATCAGAGTCATCATTATTAGGTCCATATATATTAACAAGTAAGAGAGATAAACCATTAATAGTGACATTATTAATCAAAAATCTCCCATTTGGATCAGAATATGAAGAATGAGTTACTGGTGAAACATGATTGCGAATCAAAATAGCAACACCACGACTATTGGAAGTATGACTCGAAAACCATGCGTGTTCCCCCCATTGCTGTTTCCAAAATTTTTCATCTTCAACAGAGGAATGTGTCTCTTGAAGAAAAATGATATCACTGTCAATTGATCTTAAGTAATGAAAAATCTTTCTTCTTTTTACAAAATCTTGAATACCTCGACAATTAAATGTACTCAATTTTAGTGCCATGGATAATCATGATATAATATCACTAGTTGCGTAAACCAAACACTAGAAGCATTTGCATTGTAGAACATGGTGTAGCCTGGAGATAACATACAGGTAGTTGAAACAAAATATAGGAATAGAGCTGCTTGATATAAAGTATCAAATATCATTATATGTACAAACATAAAAGGAAACGAACAAAAAGCACTGATTGCTGCTTTGAATTTAAACATGATCAGAAAAAAAAAGTCAGTATACAAAAAAGCTAGATTGAGCAAAAACAACAGCGGGGTGCAATTGCACCAAGATAGGTGACCAGTGGCTTCAAATCAACCTCAGCCCTGGTCTGGAAGTGCAAACAACAACAAGAGCAACTTTGAGCAAAAGAACACTGTGTGGCTATAAATACTATTGTATGCCTCTTTTAACACATAATAAGCAGTTTCTACAGAGCCAAAACAAAAAGGCACATTACCATACATGCAATGCAATGTTACAATGCTACAACAGCAAACTGAAGAATTAGATCAACATAAAAAAACCCCTCTAAGGCACATCATCTGTATAATAGTACCACCTAAAAACAGATGACCCCCAACTCTCCGCAATGAGCTACTGTAATGAACCCCCCCCCCCCCCCCCGGAAAAGAAAAAAAAAGAAAAGAAAAAGAAAGAAAAAGGAAAAAAAAAAGAAAAAAAAAAGAGGGAGAGCTGAGTAATATATAACAACAAAAAAAAAACCACACACATACCTATTAAATATGTATACATCCCCTTCTCAGAATAAAACGGAACATAGCGAGCATCATAGGAAATCCAGAGATATAAAAGGTGACTGGACCATAACAAAGTCCTAACTAGACATCATGAATCTCCAAGATTCAAACATTTTTCTTACTTTTTTCCTTTTAACCACATCACTCGCCATGATGAAGTTTAAATGACTAAGTTGGTAATAAACATTTTAATAAAATAAATATTAATGAACCCCAAATTTTGTATTACATTCAAATACACTTACAACTACTTATGGTCTAAGGCAACAGTTGCGTGTAAATACGATGTACATATAGTTAAAGTGAGAGATATTTCGGAGAAGGCATTTGTTCACTCCACTTGTCAAAATATTTAGTTTTTACTTTATACATCTTTTCTTTCAGCAATACCGGTACAGCTTACAGCTGTATGGTAATAAACTTACTAGGTAAGTCTTCAAAGTATACTCCATTATCTAAAAAAAGTTCAATGTTTTTGCATAATAATTTCTTTCTCTCATTAGCTGATGTTGTGAAAGATTTCTTGAAATCTTAAACTGCCGTAGTAGTGCCTGGAATTAGTCCACTGAAACGACTTTCCCGGAGGTTTGATCTCTGTATCGAATCTTATCAGGATAAGCGAAGAACGGCCTCTTGCCTTCGTCTTTCAGGCGCTTGAATTTTTCCTGTTTCTTCCTGCGTAACTGGAGAACCCTTTGCGACAAGTCCTCTGCCACAAAGACCTTGAGATCATGGTACATGGAGCTGGTCTGCTTAAGCTTCTTGATACATGCTTTCCTGACCCGTTCCTTGGTTACAAATGTCGAAAACGCGACATGGATTCTTCTTGGTTGCTTGGAATGAGTCGCATCTTTGCCTACAGGCTGATGTGTGGGCGTTCGGTGGCATCTTTCTATCTTTGAGAGATCTGCTTCTGGAACCTCAGCGTATTGTAGAAATTGAGTGACCGTTTTCATACAATCTTCCGCTGTTGGGTTTGAAGATTCTGCGATACCAAAGAATACGAGATTCTTTCTTCGTCCCCTATTCTCAAGGTCATCAAGCTTATTTACGAGGATCTCTTTCTCCTTCTCCAACTGTTTGACTGAATCTTTCAGGGCGCCCACTTCAAACTCAATGTTATTCATCTTTTCCTCATGATCAGATACTTTCAGTGAAATGTCTTTGAGCTTTTTGTCTAGCAGAGCTTCAATGCGTGAGTCAAATCTTGATTCGAAATCTTTGAAAAATGTGACAAACCACACTGGGGGTGCTTCTGAAGATAAGTCTAGAGACCGTCGTGTATTGCCGGTGGGTTCGGCTCCGTGCAAGGGCGCGGCCATATTGCTATCGTACTGACCTGGAGTTTCAGCTACGTCGTTTGTTTCCATACGGCTACTGCAAGCGGTGGGACTACAGTTAGACATCTTCGGCTTCTTAGCGGAAGGGGACGATTTGTTTGGAGTGTTTTCCAACTGATGAGTTACTTTTGGAGGGTCCATTGTTGAACAAAACAATCCTTACCACATTAAAAGTCCATTGCGAAAATCCCGGGGACTTAATCACTATACCACACGGTGAAATTTTGCTTTAAAGCAAGAGATGAGAAAGTCACATTATGCTCGACAATGCCTGAAGAGCGCCCCCCATACAGTGAGTTCTTTGTAAAGCTTATGGAATGTGTCTGTGTTCGTCTGAGCATGAAGGAGGTTCAAGATATGGAGATTAAACTGGCAGCAATTATTCAAACAGCTGTCAGTTGTCTTTGGATGCAGAAAGTTTTATAATAAATTGCATTAAAAACGGAATGCAGAAATAAACTGAACTGAACTGTACTGAAGTCCACTGGTGTATTCGTGCCTTTAACGATTGGGGTTTGAAAGCTGTAGTCTTTGTGAGCAATCATACGAATAAATACGTTCGATGATAGTGATATTGTTTACGATAGAGAGGAAGAAAAAAAAAAACTCCCATGAGATACATGTTCCAATAGACGAAAATGTGCACTTTATGACAAAGTAAATACACTTAGGCCTACATAAATAATAATGACCATAAAGGCAACTGAACGTGTTAACTTTGATATTGTTATCATATTGTATTTATTTCCATTACTATTATTGTAAAGTAGTTGGAGTGGTACACATTATACACTCTGTAATTTTCCCTTTCCCCCTTCCCTTCCCTATTTCACTCCTTCTCTATTCCCTATTCTATCCAGAGTAGTTAAGCATAATAGTCTCCATACCGTCAAGCCTCGGTTTATTTTGGAGACCCTTCTGTTTAAGTTCCGTAAGCTGTTTGTATTTGTCTTGTATAATTGTACTAAAGACTATGTGTCGATATACTGTTTGTCATAAATGAAATGTACATAATCATATCTGATGTAATGGAATTAAGCAGAAATAAATCAAATCAAATCAAATTATTGTAATGTCACTGATAACAAAAGTTTCAAGTTTCAAGTTTATTCAAAGTTTCCCCAATACAAAAATTACATAAGAACAATGATATGTAACAAGGAATACATTTTTTGAATATATGCGATTAAAACAATTTGCAGAATATTAATTGAATATAAATTGACAATGCATGTAGAGGCATTATATATGTAAAGTGGAGGGGTCTTAGGGTGCGTTTATCAACTCCTTTTCTCGGTAGAAACAGGTTATCCAAACAGCTTTCAAGGTATTTTTACGAGTTGATAAACGCAAAGCTGTTTTGAAAGCCCTTTAGGAAAGCCTTTACGAAAGGGTGCGTTTATCAACTCTCCTTTCTCTGCAGAAACAGGTTATCCAAACAGCTTTCAAGGAATTTTAACGAGTTGATAAACGCAAAGCTCTTTTGAAAGCCCTTTAGGAAAGCCTTTTCGAAAGCCCCAAATTTGTGGCGATCCAAACAGCTTTCCTAAACAGGTTTTCAGAAACCTGATGGTAAAAGCCTTTTGGAAGTTGATAAACGCAAAGCTGTTTTGAAACGGCTTTGTAGTCTTGTACTTCAGGCACGCCTTATGACCTCTTCTCCTCTGGTTGAATTGCGCAATGCAGCTGTGCAGTGACAGGCCAATTAAAAAAAATCGTGTTCGCGAAGAGAGTTGATAAACGCAACTATTTGGAAAGCCGTTTCTAAGGCTGCGTTCACATCACTAGTATTCGGTATTCGGTATTCGCTATTCGCTATTCGGTATTCGCTATTCGGGCCCCGAATACACCATCACCCGCACCGTCAACTCACCATCCCATGCAGTGAGGATTTCTTCCTCCTTGTCATCCTAGCAAATCTTATTAACAATTTCTAAACTGCATCAGAATGTCAGTCTACATGCTTATTTTTGCTAAAGGGCAAATCCAGATCAAAATTGTCATTATTTCATAAACGAGAGACGGTATACGCTGCAAGAAAATCGAACAAGTTCGATTCCCACTTTGCTATACTTTTCGCAGCTATTCGGTACTTTCGAATAGTGCCCTCCTATGTGAACCGGTGTGAGGAAATCCTATCGTTCGATTCAAGCTATTCGCGTGCCCTCGAAAAACGAGCCCGAATACCCGAATAGTATACTTCTATGGCTGCGTTTATCAACTTTCCCCTGTTTAAACGGCTTTCGATAGCCCTTTCGATAGCCCTTTCGAAAGCCCTTTCCGTAGCCCTTTCGAGAGCCCTTTCCAAAGCCCTGGCTGCCTGTACTATTAATGTGCCGCTTGTTTTCTAAGAAGGGACGGCGAAAAGCAATTACCATAATAAAGACATATCTTCCTTTGAGAGTGACGAGTCATGATGCAATGCCACATGAATCAATAACATTGTCTTCCTATCTGTGAGGCAGCTCCAGTTTAGCACATACTTCAAATATTTCTGAGTGGCGGCATGCGACTTTGGCTGCGTTTATCAACTCTCCCCTGTTTAAACGGCTTTCGATAGCCCTTTCCAAAGCCCTTTAGAAACGGCTTTCAAAATAGTTGCGTTTATCAACTCTCTTCGCGAACACGATTTTTTTAACTGGCCTGTCACTGCACAGCTGCATTGCGCAATTCGACCAGAGGAGAAGAGGTCATAAGGCGTGCCTGAAGTACAAGACTACAAAGCCGTTTCAAAACAGCTTTGCGTTTATCAACTTCCAAAAGGCTTTTACAAACAGGTTTCTGAAAACCTGTTTAGGAAAGCTGTTTGGATCGCAACAAATTTGGGGCTTTCGAAAAAGGCTTTCCTAAAGGGCTTTCAAAAGAGCTTTGCGTTTATCAACTCGTTAAAATTCCTTGAAAGCTATTTGGATAACCTGTTTCTGCCGAGAAAGGAGAGTTGATAAACGCACCCTTTCGTAAAGGCTTTCCTAAAGGGCTTTCAAAACAGCTTTGCGTTTATCAACTCGTAAAAATTCCTTGAAAGCTGTTTGGATAACCTGTTTCTACTGAGAAAAGGAGTTGATAAACGCACCCATAGTGAACGCAGCCTAAAGGGCTTTGGAAAGGGCTATCGAAAGCCGTTTAAACAGGGGAGAGTTGATAAACGCAGCCAAAGTCGCATGCCGCCACTCAGAAATATTTGAAGTATGTGCTAAACTGGAGCTGCCTCACGGATAGGAAGACAATTGATTCATGTGGCATTGCATCATGACTCGTCACTCTCAAAGGAAGATATGTCTTTATTATGGTAATTGCTTTTCGCCGTCCCTTCTTAGAAAACAAGCGGCACATTAATAGTACAGGCAGTCAGGGCTGTGGAAAGGGTTCTCGAAAGGGCTACGGAAAGGGCTTTCGAAAGGGCTATCGAAAGGGCTATCGAAAGCCGTTTAAACAGGGGAAAGTTGATAAACGCAGCCTTAGAAAAGCAAGCTTGTATAATAAGACCCCTGAAAAGGCAAGTTAAGACATGTAATATAACAACTCACTAATATATATATACAAACATATTAAAGCCATAGAATAATTCTAGTGGAATCCCTCAAGAATCGCAGCAACCACACCCCAGAGATCAAAAATTTGACACCAAATTTAATACCCCCCCCCCCTTGGGTCAATTTAAAATTTATTTTATCGGCTAGTGATATATGACCGCAAGAGGGAGCAGCAATTTTTTTTTCAACTTTGTGGTATGGTCTCAGAACCCTCACTTCAAAAGGACGAAATACATCAATGAGAGTAAAAGAGCTAGCGAGACAACAATTAACACTCTAGTAGGTCCATTGTCAGATCGTATTCAACCATTTCTTGATTTTGTTTGCAGGTATATAATCAAAAAGTTCCAAGTCATAGATGTGTCTTTACTTTTCATCACTCAGATAAAACAGATTTGTGGCAGAAAGTGATCAATGACATCCCTTTCCTCGAGTGAGATTCAACTGATCGAACACTCCGGAATGGTAAGAAGCAATTTGGGAAATTTTCAAAAGATCAGCTTGTGTATAGTTCAGAAACTACCGGTGTATAGAACGTTATTGTGACATACAATGAACCCGTGCAACCGAATTATGGCGATGGTAAATGTTTTGTATAGTATATAATTCTTTATGGACACACGTTTCAATGGTGATCAAAATAATTGGCGATTATCGACACGCGTTTCTTTTTTTTTATGAATATGGTGATGAAAATATTTGGTGTTAAAGGAATCTGCGACATTCTGTATCATTCAAGCTGCGTATAGGTTAAGATGTGAATGTTTTCTTAAATATCCTTCACTTAGAAGCCTCAAAGCATTATAGAACACAGAAGTTTCATTGATATTTAAAGTTATGGGATCTTATAAGCTTTATATTGTGTATTCGAAGTTGATAATATTGCTCTGAATCACGTGAGTCATATTAAATTAGGTCACGATGGTATACATCGCCTCAAAAGTCTCTCATTCTCTTGTACACAAATCTTCAAACAAACTTTGCTTTGATATTTGCATTCAAGAAAATATAGAGAAATTCTAACGTGTTATAGCGTATTTTAACGCATATAGCAAAATATCGATAAAACACGACAAATATAAATCTGATACAGTATCATGGTGTATATGTATAAAAATTAAACGAATAAGCATGTAACGAGAGTTATCGCTGCCTTAAATCACGAAGCTACTGTATAGTGTAGCTCCACATCATACTTTAAAGGAAACCATAACCGAAATTTCAATACGAATTGAGTTAAAGCAGCAACGTTATATACAGCACGCCATCTGCGAAATTTTAAGGAAAATCGAACAATCGATATAAAATAAAGTTTCGGTGCCGTCAAACGCTTGGTAAAAGAAAAAAAAAAACTGCTTATACAGTTTCTTAACGTCATTTATTTACAACAATGTAAAGAATATAATAGGACTCGGGGAGAATTTCACGAAATGTCTTTTTGCGTGAAAAGTAGAGGCCTACACATTCCATCGACTTGTATATGTTACTGACATAAATTTGTTAAAGGTAAAACCATTACCCCTGCTTTCTCAAAAAGGAAAGTCAAGAGCTGCTTCATTATGCTGTAGAAAAATAAAAACATGTTGAATTTCCCTTATATTGTTTCATATTTTTATCCATACGTGACGTCATGGACTTCAGTAGTGTTCTTATGACGGCACCATTTTTTTTTTATTCGTAACTTTTCGATCGATTGTCCGATTTTCCTGAAAACTTCGCTCATGTGCTTTCCTACATTGGTACATTCAGTCAATCCACATTATTTTATATTTGGGTTTAGGTTTCTTATATGTGGTGCCTTTACATTTAATCAGGAGTGCAAGTAAGTGTAAAATGCCATTAATACCATTCCCTGTCGTTTTACAGACGTCAGGAACTACGTACGTCTTCGACCCCGCCTCTCAAGCGGTCGTCAATTCCTTCCCGGCGGTTCACAAAAGCCACACCCAGCTGCTGCAGGTGATCAACGAAACGAGCAGTGGTGTGGCCTCGTCGACAGAGCATGGGCGAACTGCGATTCGGGATGGACTCACCTACGACCAGTTCATGGCCGGTGAGACTGATACGATGGCTCTAAAATGCTGTTGTTGTGGACCTATCAATTGGGTGAAGCTGGAGTATCGTACATCTGAAAGTTTTGTGAATAAACACAAATGAAAAAATTATAAATCATTGAAAATAGCAAATTGGGATGGAAGACGATTAATGTCAACAAGTGGTCAAGTGTTCTGAATATCATGCGAATTATTTGTCATACCTGGTACTAAACTTTGAATTGCAGTTTTATATATTAATCGCATGACAATCTGAGAAATATCAATCTGAATTTGAATCCCAAGCGAACTTACACATCCGTATACATATACAAATACAAATATACATGTAAGATTATATAAATATGTATCAATCGATTTATTTTGATTCATATAAAACATTATGAAATGTAAAAATACACACCCGGGGTTCTGTCAGACGTCGTACATTGCATAGGAGCGTTTTAAAGGGAAATTCGTGAATATGATCTCGGGCAGAAAACTAGAGACGATGAAGAGCTTAAAGCCAAAATTTAATTCTGTTGTTTGCGTGATTACACGAGTAGATATGCCATTCTTCCAAACATTTTGTGCAAAATTGTTCGATAACATTGTTTTTCCAGTGCACCTTGAAAGTTGCGTCTTGAAATGTCTTCCGTCTCCTATAGATGTTGCTGAAGTAAAATTGATTTTATTATGACCAATGATGGAGCACAGTTGAATCATGTTTGCCTGTGCTAATGTCATTGGAAAGTATTGACAAGAATCGACCAAGAATATAAGTGGTGCTGTGCCCTCTGGAATTTGAATTTGAATTTATTTTCGTATTTCTCAATGGAAAATGCATGAAATATGACAAAATATGATTAAACCCAAGCTTGACATTATGTATTTTGATTATATTTTGTTACATTTCATACATAATTATCATATGTATGAAATATAACAAAATACGATACAATAGAAAATTACTTACATTGAACATGGCGGGCGATGTGTCAGAGTTTCGAGCAGAGTAAAAATGTCGTAGAGAAACATAATGGAACTAGCTGTTTCAAGGCAAGCTAAAATCGAACTATTTTCTGATAATGTTTGCAGACTGTGCACCAATTCTGCTACTGTACTTAACTCACAAACTAGGGATAGACCTCGACATAAAAACCATAATCATAATCATCACACTCCCTTTGCAGGGAGATAATGCAATTTCGGATGAGATGGGGCTTCAGGTTTCTAACATATTTTGAGGATGATTTTTCTTTTTCTTCTGTAATGACAAACCTCTTATGAAATATACAAGAGCGTATATAATTTCTTAAGGATTTCAAAGTTTATTTGAGGAAAATTGGTTTTTAAAATAACTTAGATATCCAGAAGACAGCAATCCTAATAAAAGATGAGACCCAGCTTTGATTAGGATGACTTTGTTTTACTTTGCTTTTGGATAACGCAGCCATTTCAAAACCGATTTTCATCAGATAAACTTTTATTGCCTCTTAGAATCGTATGCTCTTTCATATTATTTCATTTAGTATTTTTTAAGTATCTCGCAAGAGTTAAAAGCTGAATCATCAGCTCTACCAGTACTGTACAATCCTCTTAAAGGGGAAATCCAGTCCAAATATAAGTTAGTCTGATTAGAGAGAGTAAAATATAACGAGTTCAACAGTACAATTTTGATTGAAATCGGTTGAATAAATAAGGTTACGACATTTTGAAGTTTCGCTAATTTTTCACAAAACAATTCTTGAACGGTCAATATGAATATGCAAATGGAAAAGTGAGCATGTCATACCCTCAGAACTTGCCTTATAGTTTGTACTTAAAATTTTGAAATTTCCAGTTTTTGATTCAAACGCAATTATGCCCGAGGCTGAAATCCTGGTACATTTAACTGATCACTCTATTCTGAAGTTATTCAACCAGGAGTAACGTCATGTTTCAGACTTCAATTACAGAAACTTTGAAATTTCGTCATCTTTTTTTGTGTACACGATCGATGCAAAACATGTTAGCTCACTCATTTGCATATCCATACCCACTGTACAAGAACTGTTTTGGAGAAATTGTCAAAACTTCAAAATGATAAAACTTATAACCTTATTTTTCATCCAATTTCAGTCAAATTTTTACCGTTGAACTCGTAGAATTAAACTCTTTTTCATCAGACTAACATATATTTGGACTGGATTTCCCCTTTAATACCCGTCTCGTTTTACTAGGTCTTTTGTACAACGAGGAAACAATGCTCGTGAACTCGTACTTGTACTTCGACAACGTGGTCTTCTTGCCGGAAGCCGGTTCCACGCCACGAGCCAACATCGCGCAAGGGCGCGCTTTCCTCACCAACCATCGCCTGCTCCTCTTGTCTGCCGAATTGTACCAGGGTACGAATTTGTTTGGAATGAAACGTTTTTGTTGTTATTTTGACTTTTAAGGCGCGTGTCATTCAGCTGTGAATATTTACGCCTAATATATACTAAAAATGTATATACTGGTGTCTTGTTTTCAGTAAAGAAAACGAAATTCATATCATTATGGAAAGAAAAAAATCCAACAATTAAGCTGCATTATTGCCGCAATTTTGGAGATTCTGGTCATTTTTTAACGTATTTTCTGGCCAGCCAGGCCAGCCCAATTCTGCTCCTTGCTTAGTCTGGTTTCCAGACCCTTTGCTAACTGTACTCTTTTTACAAAATGCGCCCTCCGCGGCAACGAAGTCGCTGCCTTTGCCGAAGGCTCATCTTCAGGGCTCACACCCATAAATATTTCAACATAGGGATGTGTGTTAAAATCAAATTTCTAAAAATTCTGTAAAATAGCTGGAAAAAATGAGGTGTTTCACCTTCTCTAACCTGGATCCATCAAATTTCCAAGGTAGGTTCTTCGGCTCAAATTCTGTCCAGGGTTCCGCAAAGCCAGACTACTAGTTCTTGTCTGTCAAAATATCACCTATTTTCCGTACACATACCCAATGAAATATACTTAGTAGTCCCCTCAAATTCCATCAGAAAAGCTTTCACCTTCCAACCAAAATGCAGTTTGTAAATGAATTCATACTCAATATCCACAGCTATTCAGTTTTTGGCCAAACTACATCATTGATTTTTATGCCTCCGCCACGAAGTGGGGCCTGAGGCATTATGTTTTCGGGTTGTCCTTCCTTCCGTCCGTACGGCGTCCGTACGTACGTCCGTCCGCATTCGTTTACGCGATAACTTGAGAAATATTGACTGGAATTTTACAAAACTTGGTCCAAGTATAAGGTATGATGGGACAATTAATTGATTAGACTTTGGTTGAAATCTGCGAAAGGTCAAAGGTCAAGGTCAAATCATAAAATTGTATCCGTTTGCGCGATAACTCAAGACTGGATTGAGCAAATTTCACCAAACTTTGTCCGAGGATGATGTATGATGGAACAATTTCATGATTAGTTTTTTTATTTTTATTTTTTTTTTTATTTTTTTTTTATTTTTTTTTTTTAGTGAAATCGGACAGAGGTCCAAGGTCAAAGATCAAGGTCAAATCCTAAAATTTATCTGTTTACGTGGTAACTCGAAACTGGATGAAGCAGCTTTCACCAAACTTGGACCAAGGATGATGTATGATGGGGCAATTAGTTGAGGAGATTTTAGTGACATCAGCAAGAGGTCAAGGTCAAAAGGTCAAGGTCAAATGCTAAAAGTGTTATTTCCCCCATATCTATGCAATGCCCGAAGGTATTTTATTGAAACTTAGTGTAGACATGTACTACTGTGTAAAGATTCTCCAGAGCGAGTTTCATGTCATGAGGTCAGAGATCAAAAGGTCAAAGGTTAGGTGAAAGTGTTGCAATTTCACCTTTCTCGCAAATGGTTCAATATATCTTCATGGAACTTGGTACATATGCATGTACTGCCTGGCAGGGATTATCTAGGGAATTTAGGGGTCATGCGTTAATAGTCAGGGGTCAAAGGTCAAGGTCAACTCCTCAATTTTTTTTTTATTGTTTCCCTCATATACTAGTATATGCAATGCTTGCATTATTAGTTTTAAAACTTAATATACATATGTATTATCTAATGGAGATTTTCTGGGAAATTTCCAGCCAGAAGGTAAAAGGTCAAAGTTTAAGGATCAAAGGTCAGGTCTAAATGAAAAGAAATCTAGATTTTTGTACTGTAATAACACTCTTTCTTCATACCTTTGAAAATTACTCAATGCATAAACGTATAACAGGGTCGTTCAGAAGTCAAGTAAAAATCCTCAATTCCCCAAATATATGTACCTACACTCTTAGACAATTATAGCAAACCCAGTTTGAGGAAAGTGAACATTCAAGACATTTCTGACAAACCTGTCGTATCAATGTTTTGCCAATTATGTGAGACTCTCATCACACATTGTGAAGACATTGTACTATACACCTATTGGGAGAATCATGTATTATGGTGGAGGCATCAGTCGCCATAGCGACACTTCTAGTTAATTTTTTTTTCTTCATTTATTTTGGTATCTTTGGTACGAATTTGTGAAGGGGTCTGGGACATTCCATTGTATTTACGGGTGTGAGCCCTATGGTGGAGGTCATATTTCTCAATTGACTTTTTAACATCATAAATGTGTTTTTGATGATATTTGCCCCTACATTCAAGGGTTATAAAGCTTCTCAAAGGGACACTTTTGAAAATCATGCCCTTTTGTTGTTTTTTTTTTTCCAAAATTAAATCTTGCAGTGTTGATAAGTTCTTCATAAGATGAATACATAGGTGCCGGCAGTAATCCTTGATTATGGGGGTGTCATCATCACCTTAATAATAATAATAATAATAATAATAATAATAATAATAATAATAATAATACATTACATTTGTAATGCGCTTAATACAATGTTTCTTCGCGCATAGGGAAAGGACGAAAGGAGAAATGAAAAATGAAGGAAAACAGACATATCAAAACACAAGTAAAAATAACATGACATAAATCAATGTGTACCAGTCATTAAACGAATACAATAATTGAATTACACTCAGCACATTATCTTAGGGAAGCAATCAATATGGGAAAAGATGGGTTTTAAGAAGTGCCTTAAATGATTCTACTGATGTGGCTTGTCGTAAATGAATGTGTAGATTGTTCCAAACCTTGGGTGCAATAACCGCGAATAAGCGTTAATTCTCCGTAGCGTGTCCTAGTGCGAGGTCCGGGTAACAGTTGAAGATGGGCAGTAGCATGGGAGCGCAGGCGTCTAGACGTAGAAGAAGTTGATGAGGATCGGAGAGAGATTAGGTTCTGCAGGTATGATGGGGCTTGGTTATGAATAGCTTTGTAGACTAGGAGAAGTACTTTGAAGATAACACGTTCCTTTATAGGCAACCAATTCAATTCAATTCAATTCAATTCATTTATTTTCATTCTTCTTCTTTTTTCTTTTTCAACAAAAACATAACACAAGATAGATCAGGTTTTACACTATAAACAAAGAACATTTGTCTTGATTAATAAATGGTATCAATAAACATAGGAGCACATACTGGCAAAAAAAAAATAATACAAAGTCATGCTTCAGTTGAAAAAAAGGAAGAAAGAATAGAGAGGTCGACTAAAAAGCAAAGCTTCTAGATTGTGAACCACTCATAAAACCTATGAATTACTTATTTACAAACACTTATATACACTAATATACGACACGACGGGACAAAACAGAAGAAACACAACAACATGACACAACTTGCCAGAATAGATGAAAAGTATGGAAGGAAAGAAAGAAAAAAAAAGAGAGAATGAGAGAATACCTACACGCTAAACAAGGGAAATGGAACAGAGGATGGTAGAGAATGTGCTTCATAGACTTGGTGCTGCATGCAGATGAGCAAGGATTGTAATGGCTACTTCTTACGTAATAATGAATTCAGTGTTTGAATGATTGGTGGGTGGATGATGAACCCTGAGGTTAACAAAAACTATAGCTGTTAATGGAAAAAAAAAATATCAGGGAGGATTTAATAAAAAAAAGTTTCAACTTGCGCTTAAAAGAATACAAAGATGGGGAATTTTTTTATTTCACAGCTCAGTGAGTTCCAAAATCTAGGACCGGTGTACATAAATGCATTCTGAGCCAATAAAGTTCTCAGGAGGGGTAAATGAAACTCATTAGATTGTCTAGTGGGATAATCATGAAAAGACTGGTTCCGTGGGAACATTGAATTAAAAATACTGGGAAGTGCATTTACATTGTAATTAAACATAAACTGACCAAGTTGAAAAAAAAAATACAAATCTTAAATATTTAAAATCTCATGTGTAGTAAATAATGGCTCTGTATGGGAACGTGGCGGGACGCCGCAAATAATACGAATAACCTTTTTTTGTAACAAAAGTAATTTATCTAGTAAGTTTTGATGGGCACTACCCCACGCTAGGAGTCCGTAATTAAGATAAGGTAAAATTAGAGAAAAATACAACGTCAACAAAGAGGACAATGGAATATGAAACTTGAGTCTATTAATAATACCAATATTGCGTGAAATTATTGTACTAATGTTAGTAATATGCGGCCTCCACAAAAGTTTATCATCCACTGTGATACCAAGGAATTTTATATGAGAAACTCGTTCTAACAAAGTGTCATCAAAAGCAATACCTGTGTCTAAATCTTCTAAAGAATTGCTCAAAAGCATATACAGTGTACTTCGTTTTCTGAAGATTAAGAGATAATTCATTAGCTCTTATCCACTGAGTTACTTTTTTCAATTCGGAATTAACTATGCGTACAAGAGTATCTGGATTTTGGTGAGAAAAGAAAATATTTGAATCGTCAGCAAAAAATATAAATGAGAGTATGTCAGATGATCTGCAAAAGTCATTAATATAAATGATAAAAAGTAAAGGTCCTAATAAACTACCCTGTGGGACGCCACATTTAATGAATTCTAAACTCGAGCTGTACTCGTTCAGAAATACATATTGTTTTCGGTTGTGTAGGTAACTCCTGAACCACTCCAAGGCCTTCCCGCGTATTCCATAATGAGACACTTTATAAAGTAATATTTCATGATTAATTGTATCGAAGGCCTTGGAGAAGTCCAGGAAGATACCAATACGATGAGAATGATTATCAATAGTGTGCGCAGCGTGGTCAATAAACTTTAAAAGAGCATGAATGGTGCTATGTTTCTGACGGAACCCAAATTGAGAATTTGTGAAAACATTATGCAAATTCAAAAAATTAATTTTACCAATTTTTTAGATAAAGATGAAAGCAAAGAAATAGGTCTATTTTTTAAATAAAGGGAAAACCTTAGCTATTTTCATAAAATCAGGAAAAACACCACTTGATAAGGATTTATTGAAAATATATGACGCAAATAAGAATGCTAAGAAAATATATCATTTAAATAAAATAAATCAAAATATAAGTAATATTAAAGGTACATGATCAGTTATAAATGACATTCTTAGAAAATCAAAGAAAAGTATTCCAGAATATTTTGTTTGTGATGAAAAAGAAGAGGGTGATCCACAAACTATTGCTGATGAATTTAATTCTTATTTTGAGAATTGTTGTTCAACTTTATTAGAATCAATGACTCCTGTCAACAACAATCATAATGTAACCATTCAAACTTATCTTTCCGATAGTTGTCAAAAGTAAATTTTTTAAAGCCCAAAACAGAATTTGAAATATTAGAAGTTTGTAAATCATTAAAGAATAGTTATTCATTTGATTTTAATTATATAAATGTGAATACTATGAAGGAAGTTATTGGTTTTTATTTTTAATAAATCATTAGAAACTGGTAATGTTCCAACCAAATTTAAAGTTGCAAGATTAATTCCTGTTTTGAAGAAAGGGGATTGTCATCTCCTCAAGAATTATCGTCCAATTTCTATTCTCCCATGTTTCTCAAAGCTGATCGAAAAATGTTTATTTAATCGAGTGTATATTTTTTTTTGTGTAATAATGATATTATTTGTAATAGTCAATATGGTTTCAGAAAACATCATTCCACTGCTCATGCAATTATGGATTTACAAGACAAAATAATCTCATCTATTAATAAGAACAATTTTGGATTAGGAATATTTATGGATTTGTCAAAAGCATTTGATATTGTTGATCATCAGATTTTGTTGCATAAATTGAGTCATTATGGTATTCGAGGAATTGCTTTAGAGTGGTTTGTTAGTTATCTAGATAATCGCTCTCAATATACATTTTTTGCTAATTGCCACTCATAATACAGTCAAATCAAGCGTGGTGTACCGCAAGGATCGATTTTGGGACCCCTTTTGTTTTTGTTATATATCAATGATTTAACTAGATGTACTCAAAATTTGGAATTTGTATTATATGCGGATGATACAACTTTATTTTACACTCAGTCAGACACTAAGGCCCGAATTCACGAAGGTGTACAAATGAAACCATGGTTTAAACCATGGACAAAAACCATGGAATGCCAAGTGTCGCATGCGATATTTCGCTACGAAATCAGTCATTTTGTCGATGAAATTATTATTTTGTAAAGAAATGACAACATTTTGTAACTAAATGAACATTTCGTCCACGAAATGATAATTTCGTTAACGAAACAGTCATTTTGTCGACGAAATGACCAATTTCGTAACGAAATATTCTGTTTGACACTTGGCGCTCCATGGTTTTTGTCCATGGTTTAGACCATGGTTTTGTTTGTACCACCTTCGTGAATTCGGGCCTTTAAGTTTAAAAGAAAATTTAGAATGTGAACTGAATAAAGTTGTGACATGGTTTAAACTGAATAAACTGATTGTTAATTTTGAGAAAACACATTATGTTCCTTTTTATAATAGATCAAATGAAGTGAGTAATATAGTAGAAAATATTACTCTTATTATTGATTAATAAAGACTAAGCGCACCGCGTTTACAACAGAACTAGTCCATGGGCCCAGACCCGAAAAATAGGTTATTGGTACCACCTGAGGTGGCAAAACCTTTTTGATGTCATTTTGTTTGTCGGACGTAGATACGCTTATCAAGCTATGATAGCATTTCCAAATGAGTAGCTTAGTCATAATAAATGAATTTTTAACCAATTTGGTCTCGTTTTTATAGATCCCTATACTTCTGAATCGAAACTAATCGCTATACAAATACGAGCACTGCCTTCTGTATGTCCACAGGTGTTCTGTTGTAAACGCGGTGCGCTTAGTCTTTATTCAAGGCAGCGAAGGGAATATCCAAAGGGTTATGATGTCCACAGCTGTCACGCGGTGCGCTTAGTCTTTATATAGGACAATATACCGTTATCATATCTAAAGTTCCTAATAAAAGGGATTATTGTTTTTATACCACCCTCTCAACAAATACATCAGTTTTAAACAAAAATCACTCTGTTCATTTACAACATTATTAATCATAATGTATTGTAGTGTACCGGTACATTGTTTTTGCATAATCTTTCATTGTTGGATGGAAATAAAGCGACATTGGCGTGGTATTAGCGTTTTCACTGTAGCGTTTTCAACGGAAAATGATAAATGATTGAAAAATACGGTAAAATTCACGAGGAATTGCTTTTTTTTGTTGTTGTTTTAGATAAAGGGATATACACTGTATTATAAGCTGTGGATATTCCCTTCGCCGTCTTGAATATTAGACTAAGTGCTGTGGACATCATAACCCGTGGATATTCCCTTTGCTGCCTTGAATAAAGTCTAAGCACACTGCGTTTACAACAGAACACCTGTGAACATACAGAAGACAGTGCTCTTCTTTGTATAGCGGTTGGTCTCGATTCAGAAGTACAGGGATATAACAACGAGACCAAATTGGTTTAAAATTCATTTATTATTACTAAGCTACTCATTTGGAAATGCTATCATAGCTTGATAAGCATATCTATGCCCGACAAACAAAATGACACCAAAAAAGGTATTGCCACCTCAGATGGTACCAATATCTGGCCTGGCCCATGGACTAAACACCTGTGAACATACCATAGAGCTGCATTTTACAGCTCTATGGAACATACAGAAAACAGTGCTCTTCTTTGTATAGCGGTTAGTTTCGATTCAGAAGTATAGGAATATAACAACGAGACTACATTGGTTAAAAAATAATTTATTATTACTAAGCTACTCATTTGGAAATGCTATCATAGCTTGACAAGCATATCTATGCCCGACAAACAAAATGGCACCAAAAAGGTTTTGCCACCTCAGGTGGTACCAATATCTGGCCTGGCCCATGGACTATTCTAACCGGAGTCTGATTGTCGACTGATGCGACCAATGCATTTTTAACATGAACATTACTTCATACATGGAAAATTCCATCAGGCACGCCCAGCTTAATATATTCACAGCATTAAACTCAACCTGGGCGAAATGTGTGGGGCTGCGGTTCAAAACGAATGACTCAACATTAAGATTACGTAACCGGCGGTATTTACAAACATTCGCGATCGAGCACGTGTGATCGCATACACATGATCATAAAACATAGAACTATATTCTATTAAAAAATGATTACATGGGCAAATTCGTAACAATATATATATATATATATATACATATATATATACACTCAACAAAAAAAGTAAGTTCCCCCCTAACATTTTGGATATATCTCAGAATGTATTTTACCGATGTTCATAATTCGAAAGGGAATGGATAGGGAATTTCATTACTCATAACATGAATGGCATATAATTGCCACCAGATATCATTATTGGTGTAAAAAATTGCATTTTATGTCAAAATGCATGGGAAAAAAGTTGCACTTTAGGCCATAGGAAGCATATTGTATACATTTCCTATGTAGATTAGCAAATGATCTGTTGAAATTGTGTAATTCCAGGAATTTCTTCAGGTACAATGTGCTTCCCTATTAAACAGATGATATGCATACTTTTTGAACAATAGGCCTTCTCAATATGAAAATATTGGTAGAAACCATGTGATTTGTAATTCCAATTTAGGTTGATCACATTAATGTGCCAGTGGGCATTTTGCATCATGCCCTTAAGTTGTAGATCAGTTTGCTGAGGGAAATGGCATCGAGCGTATGGAGTGGCCTGCAAGATCCCCTGACTGTACTCCAGTAGAGAATCTTTGGGATATCATTAAGTGAAAAGCGAGCAAGAAGTTGAAAGATGACACTTCACAGCAAGAATTTCAGCGCATCTTGCAGAGAGCATGGGATAACATTGAGCAGCACCGAGTACAAACTTTATAGTATGAGGAGGAGATGCCGGCTGGTCATTGCGGATGGTGGACATCATCAATTATCAAATACTTCACTGTATGCTCATGAAAAGAAAGAGATAGAGAAATATGCAATATCCCATGCTTAAATGTTCAGAATCATGAGTGATTGTTTGATTATTTGTGTAAAAGTCATTGCAAATCACTAAAATGCAACTTTTGTTTCCATGCATTTTGACATAAAATGCATTTTTTCACACCAATAATGATATCTGGTGGCAATGATTTGCCACTCATGTTATGAGTAATAAAATTCTTTAGGCACCACAGAAAAACCTGTTAGAGAGATATCTTCGTCGCGACGATGTCGCATTGTGCATGTTTGATGATTTGCATATGAACAGGCGTCACGTGCATATGAATAAGCAACCTTGCATATGAATACACGTACTTTCTATTCATACCTTTGTTTATTCGTCCCGACGATAAGCGACGATAGAGAAAGGATTCCCTTTCACTAATCGTCGCTCTTCGTCCCGACTTACTAGCTATTTTCAAAGTTCGGCTTCTATTGTGAATTGCGTTTCTTTTTGTTAAAAACGTCGCATATCGTTCCCGACGAATCATTGTTCAACCGTCGGGAAACGTCCTGACTATATGGCTTCGTTTCAATGCCGTTCGTGTTCAAGTTTATGTTTTGTTCAGCTTTACTTGTCACAGCATAAAGCCCGTTATCCGTGTGATCTAAAACCTCGCATATCGTCCCGACGAATTACCATTACTGGCATAACAGGCTGACATTCCGTCTTTTGTGCAAATGGTAGTTACGGCGATGTGAAAGGAGACTTGACCGCAGTCGATAGACATTGAATTTGTATTATCTTGTCTTTACGCGTAGGAAACACGGCGGAGAGATTTTGTCCGGTTTACAAACGAAAACTTGACCATCGTTGCAAAACTTATTTGCTGGTCGCCGTTCGTTGTCAAACTCCGACAACTTCTGTCATATTTTTTGCTGTAGAATACATTGATTTTTTTTTTTTTTTGTATTTGACACAACATTGAATCAAATATTTGTATTTTAACAACGTGTTTACCTATCTATTCTGTTGCGGCATTTACTTCCGCTGGTCGTTGGCCTTCGCGTGGTTGTAATCATTGTTAACGTTTATGTCGTCTTGTAAAATTTTAGAGCGGGCGGAGAGATTCTGTCCAGCGTTCAAACGGGAATTCGACTGCAGAACTTGTTTCAGCTGTCAATCCCTGCTGACTGTTCTCATTGTTTGTTATGCTAAAAAAGGGATATTGATTTCATGTTGTCAACATACCAAAAAATGTCAGCTGCATTCGCCTTTTAACCTTACTGTAAAGGCGGATTTTTTTTTTTTTCACCCACTTTGCGCAACCAGAAACTAGCGCAAAAAGAAAATTATGCGAATGTTTTCACTTGTCATTATGTTTCAGGAGATGATGTCTTGGTTTCGGTAAAATACGAAACTCTCTTTCACGGCCGAGTGCGAAGAATTGGTCACTAAGATGGTTGATGGTAGCTACGACGACTTGTAAGGAAACTTGACTGTTATCGAATTAATTGTTAAGCTTCAGGTGGAGAGATTTTGTCCGACTTCCAAACGGGAACTAGACTAACATTCTTATACTTATTTCAGCTGGTTGTCTTTCTTTGTTAAACTCCGTTGACTTCTGTCATTTTTGTAGCTGCATAGAATACATTGATTTCTGTGTTCTTTGACACATCATTGAATCAAATCTGTGTATTTTAATACCAGGTTTACCTTTTTACTTTGTTGCGGCATTTACTTCAACTGGTCGTCAGCCTTCGTCATGGTTGCAATATAATTGTTAAAATTTATGTCGTCCTGTAAAATTTTAGAGCGGGAAGAGAGATTCCGTCCAGCTTTCGAACGGGAATGCGACTGAAGAACTTGTTTCAGCTGTCCATCCCGCTTTTGTCGATCCCTGTTAACTGTTCTTATTGTTTGTTATTCTTAGAAAAAGAAACAAAACAAAGAAAAAATTTGATTTCATGTTGTCAACATACCATAGAATGTCATCTGCGTTCTGTAAAGGCGGATTTTTTTTTTTTTTTTCGCCCACTTTCCGCAACCAGAAACTAGCACCAAAGGAAAATTATGCAAATGTTTTCACTTGCCATTATGTTTCGGGAGATGATGTCTTAATTTCGGGAACACACACACACACATACAAAATAAACCACACACACACACACACACAAACACACACACACACATACACACACACACGGAACTCTTTTTTTCACGGCCGAGTGCGAAGAATTGGTCGTTATAAGCCCCTTTTACACTTTCACGGATTGCATCACGGATGACCACGGATCGTCGGTCCGAGGTTATCCGTACTATTTCCGGCATGACCGTGTTGACTTCGTGAAGTCATCCGACATCATCCTTGATCATCCGGCATGTCCGCCGAAAAAAAAAATGAGCTTGCTTAATTTTTCATCCCGGACATCACGGATGGGAATCAATACAAACTCTTCCTTGTCGGCACCATCTACTCCGTGTTGCATCCGTATTCCTTTCTTGTAGGCACCGGCTACTCCGTGTTGCCTCCGTGAAGACATCGGAAAGTCCGTATTAGCATCGGCTCCATCCGGGATGAGAAATTCGTGTACATTTTGCGAATACTAGCTCAGAAAGTCAATGAAATTTGCTCACATCTTCACCCATCAGTACAGCCAATCGACTCCTCTATAGTAGGTTTATATCGCATGAGAATCTTCAGTGACCCACACACATCTTCTTGCTGTTTTTTTTTCGGGGGGGGGGGGTTGATTTGTCTTAGTTTGTTTTGCTTTGTTTATGTTGTTATGTTCCCGCAAAATGAGATTTAGCAACAAAGAGATATGCCTTTATGATGTCGACAAGCAGATGCGTATGTAATCTGCTGTAGATTTTCTGGTGTGCTTGTTACATATTACTTAGCTCTGGAAGCATGTCGCCCAAGAATGATAAATTATCAAAAGAAAAAGCAAATGTAATGTGTCAACTTTTTGGGGATATCCGCGTAAACACCGCGAAGGGACCCAGTTGCATCCGTGCTCTTCCTTGATATCCGTGTTAGCTCCGTATCGTTTCCGCTGTGGTCCGCGTTCATTCCTTGTCTGTCCGTGTAGGCACCGTACTTGTCCTTGTAGCTTCCGTACTTGTCTGTGTAGACAACCAGTTGGGACCGCATTCACACCGGCATTGAAAGGAAAATCGATATTTTGCATGCCGGAACACCACGGATGACGATCCGTGGTCATCCGTGAAGCAATCCGTGAAAGTGTAAAAAGGGGCTTGTGATGATATTAAAAGATGGTAGCTACGAGTTGTAAGGAAACTTGACTGTTATTGATATAATATTGTTTGGCATCAGGTGGTGAGATTTTGTCCGACTTCCAAACGGGAACTAGACTAACATTCTAATACTTATTTCAGCTGGTCGTCGTTCTTTGTCAAACTCCGTTAACTTCAGTCATTTTTGTTGCTGTAGAATACATTGACATTTGTGTTCTTTGACACACCATTGAATCAAATCTTTGTATTTTAACACCGGGTTTACCTTTTTATTCTGATGCGGCATTTACTTCAACTGGTCGTCGGCCTTCGTGATGGTTGTAATATAATTGCTAAAATCTATGTCGTCCTGTAATACTTAAGAGCTGGAGGAGAGATTCTGTCCAGCTTTCAAACGGGAATTCGACTGCAGAACTTGTTTCAGCTGTCCTTTTCCGGCTGAGTGCGAAGAAATGGTCGCCAAGAAGGTTGATGGTAGCTACGACGAGTTGTAAAGAAACTTGACTGTTATTGATATAACAATACATTGTTAAGCTTCAGGTGGAGAGATTTCTCCGATTTCCAATGGTTTGTTTCATTTAACATATTAAAGATATTTTCTTTCAGTTACATGCATTCTTTCAAATGTTGGGGTAAGTTTACAATTATGAATGAGTATCTTATGCTTTGAATTGCACCATGTGCCCATTTCTATGCAAGAGCCAAATTTTCCTTTTCTTGAAGTTGTTGGACACCTCAGTGTCTATATAGAATAGTTATTTCAGGCTAGAGAGGCGCATCAATTTTGAACTTTGTGTTTGATAGGCTATTGTCATCTTAAAGACGACTTATAATGTCGCTCAAATCGACTGAATGGAGCAAGCCCTCTTACGATGCATGCTCGGATCTACAAAGACTTTATGGTCTAGTGCTCCGACATACCCAACAAAGAGACGGGACGAAAAGCATCGGTGTCTGTTTTCTCTGTTCTGTCCTCACCCTTTCCTCTATTCTTCTATCATCCCTCCTCTTCCATGATGTCCTCGCCTATCATATTATAGGCTAACACTAGAGGCGCCTGCCCCCGGGAAAGGCCGAGACCTCACCGGCGTCGGCGGGCGGGTCCTCTACCTGCTTGCCGACGGGAACGGCGTAACCCTGCATGTCGGTGCAGGAGTATAGGCAGGCGATATCTTTTCTTAAAACGTGTCCCCTTTCTTTCTCTGTAAATATCTCGTTTGTAAATATTGATACATACATATATATATAATTATATAATAATAATAATAATAATAATAATAATAATAATAATAATAATAATAATAATAATAATAATAATAATAATTATTATTATTATTATTATTATTATTATTATATTTTGTAAATAATTAGACGTAGTGTAGGTTTTTATAATTGAATTTAAGTGTATATTTAAATTGAATATATTTTTTGGAGTAAATTGCCCACCCGGCACACCCGGCAGAGAGCTCCACAAAACTAAAAGAACAACAACAACTACATCGGTGGTACACAGGATGTGGTTGCTTAGGCGACGCTTTCTATTGTCGGGATGGGGATGATGATGTAGGCGACGCTTTCTATTGTCCGGATGGGGATGAAGAAGGTTCTTTTATAACGTGAAACGTTCAGCGTAGCAAACTTAATCTCCTGAAAGTAGATAGCGGCAGTCCATTCAAAAAGAAACTGCCGCGTACTGTTGACGTGCTTGTACATTATACGAAAAAGCTATTCTTGCTTGTTGTGATGACTACACGCTGGCACAGCGGTATTCACACTGTTGCTGATCACTTGATGATCTGACAATTAACCTACATGTTGCATAATATTTCAAATGGGCCATTGGAAGTTTGACGGAAATTTGTATACATTGCTAACCATTCTCCTTTCGTCCGTGTATATGAATTCGTCAACATAGAATGAAATTTGAAGATTTGGCGCCTAATATATTTGAACCGAATTTTGGAATATGCTTCAGGTTCTCTTCCTGCAGATGTTAATCACACAATGTCGATCAAATTATAAGACAGTTAATCTTTCTGAAGCGGTGGACGTACAAAATTGTCATGTCAGTGATCATCCTAAGAATGATGTGTAAAGAAGACGAAGTTTAACCTTGCCTTTGGTTTTGTATTGTTTTACCGCTTAAGTTGCAACATGCGAACACAAGGTTTTACTGTAAAACGAGGAATAATTGCGTGCATGATAATTTTGCAAATTTCCCGAGAACCAAGAGATTAGCATGCGAGTGGAAGTTCTTGCCTACACTATATGCATTGAATGCCAGCGACAATAAGCATAATTTATTATTCCACGGATACTTTAATGATATTAAGAATCGCAAATCTTCAGTATTGCAGGGATGAGCCATAAAAATCAAGCATAATCATGACTGTTTTATGCCAAATAACATTTTTTTTTGTTTTTTTTTGTTTTTTCTTGTTTGTTTGTTTTTTTTTTGTTTTTTGTTTTGTTTTGTTTTGTTTTTTTTTTGTTTTTTTTTTGGGGGGGGGGGGGGGGGGGCGAGGGCGCCGTGGCACGGTGGATATTTAAGCTTCACGACTCCCAGTCGAAGGACCCGAGTTCAATTCCCTCCCCGCAGCGATTACGTCCTATTCCGTCCTATAGCAACTCTATATAGGGCAATAATGTCAGGCGGGCCCTCTGATAGCTAGAGCACTGATAGCATTGAAGAGGCTACTCTAAATAGAGAATACTTTTTTGCAATTATCATCATTAATATCGTTATTGTTATTGTTATGATTATTGCGTGTTTTTTTTGTTTTTTTGTGGGGGGGGGGGGCTACTATTGCTACAATATCATTAGTCTTGCATGAATGCGGTTAGGATATGTTCTACCTCCTATCTCTTTGTAGCATTCATCTATCATCTTCACAACAAATTTCAAGACATCATTATGTTTCTGTCATGTACTACTGTAAAAGTTGATATTTTCGCGCGACTAATACTTTCGCGTTTGGCCGGGTAAGAAGAGATTCGCGTATTTTTAATTCCGCGGAATAAAGACATCACGCACAGGAACATACAGCAAGCAAAAAATATTCACGTGCTTTTATTTTCACGCTAGTTTCTGGTTGCGCGAAATTCGCGGAAATTTCAACACAGCGAAAATTTCCACTTTTACAGGTAGTAACTAATTAGTAGAGATATTCATTTCACTTTGAAATACTGCGATAGTAATTGACATAATCAGACAATGATTATTTTTTTTTAGTATGACAGGAAGGGCTCATCGTGAATCCAAAACCCAAAGAGAAGTGCGATCCTTTTACAAGGATCGCTATGTTTCACTTTGTTTCTGGATATCTCTACCATTTCAGAACCGATCTTCACCAAATGAAATTTGATTTCCTGTCAGAATTGTATGCTCTTTAATATTTCTTTCTTTTCAAAGTACGTTGTGTCTGTAAAAAGGCTAATAGCTGAATCCTCATCTCAACCAATTATACTATTTCATGCTTAACACCAGTCCTTGAATATACTTCTCTGCCCCTCGAAAAAAAAATGCGGACAGTTTATCAGCATGTAGCACATTGATTTGATGAAACTGCAATACTGAGGCTGTACTTTTTTACATGTTTAGATTAGTTTCTTTTTGATAGCAGCGGAATAGTGTGCGATGAAAGCCGACTTATGGATGTTATCATAATACGTTATCGAGTCTTATACGATACACTGTTACCTGTAATCTTTAATTATAATTTTGCGATTTTCGTCTTTTACGTTAACTTTCAGTATATTATGTATCAAAATGGACATGCGCCATTTTAGATGTTAAATAGAGTTATTCTTGACTTTAGATATTAAATAGAGTTATTCTTGACAACGGTTTGTTACATTAAACATATTCAAAGTGCTTTTTTTCAGTACCATGCATTCTATCAAATGTCTAGTAAGTTTACAACTAAGAATTAGTATGCTTAGAATTGCACCATTTGCCCATTTTTATGCAAGAGCCAAATTTCCCTCTTTTTTGTACGCGGTGGACACCTCAGTGTCTATATAGAATATGAGAATGATAGTTATTTCAGGCTAGAGGGGCGCATCAATTTTGAACTTTGTGTTTGAAAGGCTATTGTCATCTTAAAGACGACTAATGATGTCGCTCAAATCGACTGGAGCAAGCCCTCTTATGATTCATGCTCGGATCTATAAAGACTTTATGGTCTAGACATTTCCAGTAGTATACGCGAAAGAGACGGGACGAAAAGCATCGGTGGTACACAGGATGTGGTCGCTTTCTATTGTCGGAATGGGGATGAAGAAGGTTCTTTTGTTATGTGAAACGTTAAGCGCGTGGCCATCTTAATCTCCTGAAAGTAGCTAGTATTATAATAGGAGTCCATTCAAAAAGAAACTACAGCGTACCATTGAATTGTATATCAGAAAAGCCTACAACCTGTTTCTTTTCTCGGACGAAACGCTATAGCAGTCCTGCTTAGCGACGGCGTTCACGCTCCATCTCACGCACTACCATGAGAAGGAATAGCGACACCACGCATGATACATGAAAACATGTTTAAAAGGCGAGAAAGCTAATGAGGTTTAAAGTTGACTTCTCCTTCCTCTTTCAATGAAAACAGAATAATTGAATAGATCTATTGAAGCGGATTGTCACTGCTGCGAACGATCGCCACAGCATCGTTAGCCTTGCGAGCAAATCAAAATCCTAATACTTTTATTTTTGCCTGATAATATGAGTAGTAACCCTTTAAAGGACTCGCAAATTCGACGTTTCAAACAGTATAGTAAAACAATAATATGTATTTCAAAAACATTTGGATGCGTTGGGTGTTAGCATTTAATAGCATCCATCTGCATTTTATTTTCCATCCGTATTGCACACAGAAACGCAAGCAAACATTATACTGTGAAAACGCTGTAAAGCATCGTATCATGATTAAAAGTGTATTCATTCTTCTTTTATTTTCAGCCTGCTTGAAGTAGTAGTCAAACCATGTGATTAGTCAGGCAGCCAATGTATAAAGATAGTCGTTACTCAATATTCGTTTGATTTGTTATTGTGTGGTTACGATTACGAACGTTGGTTATGAGTCCGAAACACTCGTTCATATTGAACTACATGTATAAAGGTCAAAGCTGTTTCGATAGTATAGCTCGGTACGAGTTCAAAACGCAATCGAAATCATCAGAATGCTATCAAAGGCGGAAATTATAGCTGTGGAAAACTTGTATTAAATATAGGTCAATAAAGATTGCCATATCCAATCTCCGTAAAAAGTTTTGATTCATGCCATCTTCTGAGCATTTTGAGATATTTTGCTTGTGTTTTGATTATGTTACGATTTAGGTTTGAACTATGAAAATTGAAAGGTGTGGTTACCTCAACGATGTCGCAGTTCCATTAACCATGATGGGTAAAGGGAACTCATGACTTTATAAGACTAATCCTTGCTAAATTGAAGATCAGTTCTTTAAACCATCACGTATGTCTTGTAAATAGATACGTCTGTAATCATAACCAAAATGCCTTAGGAGACAAAAATCATCAAACGTTTATAAGCGTCATCCGACAAATTTACAATTGACAATGCGAATGTATGATTGCCCCATTTACATGTAGCTGTAAGCTATCTTTACGTTGAAGTTAACTTCCCACCTTGAGAAAAAGAAAAAAAAAGTCGGGTTTTCGCTAGAGGTACTTATTAGAAAACGGTATAAAAACAATTGTCTACTATACATCAAGAGATAACCTATATACAAACATGAAACACACGCATATTCTGTTCGTTATATGCATGGATCTGTTTATTTGTTTGTTTGGTCATTATTTTAATGGCAATGATCTTGTTTTTCTTAATGGCATCGGTCTTGGTCGGGGGAAAGATAACAAAAAAACAAACAAACAAACGTATCACTCTGTTATCAGATCAGGATGATTGCGAGAAGGGTGTACATGTATTCCCGCCTTTTTTTTTTATACAGGCAAACAATAAAAGCTTTGTATGCTATTATAAAAGCCTGGAGGCAAAAGGCAGTTTCAACGTTCAACTTATAGTAACCATAGTTTATCCAGGGCTCGACACTAACGGTGGCCCGGTGGCCCGGGGCCATCAAAAACGCACATCGGGCCACCAACATTTCAGAAATGAAGACTTTGGTGGCCTGATCGGGCCACCAAAAAAGGACGGATGTTTGCCTTTGGGCCACCAAAAATAAAAGTTAGTGTGGAGCCCTGGTTTATAGGACATAAAGTAAGTTAGCGTCTCACTGACTGTGGTTCTTTTGTTTTGGCAAAACATGAACACAAAGGGGGTCTGAATTTGTTTTGTACATAATACTTGTAGCAGACATTTATGCCGATTCTCCAACAGCATCGCTCCATTACGTCACTTCCTGCTATCAATGGCGAAGAAAGGATGATGGCTGCTTGATTATCCATTCCTTGAGATTGCAGGAAGCTCACCTTTCTTGTGTGTGTGTTTCGTTGTGTGTGGTTCTGTGGTACTCAGTTACAAGGCGTGAAGGTCCGAGTCTTTTCATTCTGATCACACATTTCAATACAGGCAACTGATTCGAGTTTCGCAAAGCTGCTGAGGCAAATTCTTTGCACACTTGATCTCTGAACTGTCAGGTATACGTATATACTACACGAAAAACATTCTTATTGAACAAACACATTTTGTGTAGCAACAAAGCTTTCTGTCATTTTCTCAAATAGGCCCTATACTTCTAAAAGTGCTCAGATGAAGAGATTTCACAAAGAGAACACGAGTTAAAAATGGGCATCAGTTATTGTTCCGATTTCTCTCCCTGCCGGCAATAATTTATTCAATAAGTCTTTGGACTGGGAAAAGTACACATATATATTTATTTGGCGAATCAGCGGAGAGTTGTCGTAAGTTCGCTATTTTGTGTTTTAGCTGTTATAAAATATCTCACATTATATATAGTATATATATATATATATATATATATATATATATATATATATAAAGTACGATATATATATATATACTGAGTATATATATATATATATATATATATATATATATATATATACATATCGTACTTTGTGTCTACACTTTTCGAACGCCATTGTGCGTCATGCCAATCACCACTTCATGAAATGTGGCGCGTGTATATCGCCGATCAGAGTCTTGCTCAGCTCATCAGTATTGCGCAATTCTAAAGCCCTCGCCGCCGCACGCTCTATGCCTTTTGTCTTCAATGGGGTCAAGAGCAATGCTCATTAGCATCTTATGCTCTACAACGGAAGCGGAGCCTCGATCGGGCTAACCTCTTGTCAAGGCCCTCTCGCTGTATGGTGAAGAAAGCCCAAATGTAGCTGAGTGGGGTTGCTCGCTGGCGCGGTCGGCTGGGCTCGCTTCGCTTGCCCATTACAGCGAGAGGGCCTTGACAAAAGGCTACGATCGGGCAAGAACAATAGGTGCAAAGCGCACCGTAAAGTCGATGGTTGGAAAAAAAAATTGTAACGGAAAAAAAAAATGTCTCAAAGCAACCGTGATTTGGGACACTTTTACTAATTTTTTCACACTGAAATAAAACACCAAGGAATCATTATCTGTCATAAAATAACTTCCCTATTATTTTGACCCCCCCCCTTCATTTGGCTCATTACAGGAAAACTCCACGTGCGACATAGTACTCATTTTGAGAGAGCGCCATGTGCACCGAGTAGACGTCACCTACTAGGTTGCAGTGTGAAAAGCTTAAACTTCTTTAGACGAGTATGGGATCATTTTCTTTCTTTCTTTCGTTCTTTCTCTACATATGTAAAAGAACAGAGAATGTGCGGAATCAAACACAAAATCCTTACGTTTTGTTTTCCCGTTACCCGACTATTGCAATAATGTCGAAAGATAACTTTTCAACGAGAAATGACAGTGTTTGAGACAGAAAAAAACAACAACAAAAAACGGGAAATAAAGATTTGTTGGATTTTTTTTTTCATCACTGGGTAATACTGTTCCGTAGAATCTTTGGTTAGAGGGATTTAGCATTGCGTGCTGGCCAACGCGGCTCTAGCTGAAAGTCAGGGGATCGCGGTGATCGAACAGCAATTACTCGTTTACCTTCCTGTATATCAAACCATCCTTTGAACTACTGCGTATTGAAAGTAACTTGTAAAGGATGGAGAATAAGACAGTTTGTTTTGAACAAAACAAGCACAAGTGTGATGATGGCACAATACCAATATACACACTGTCTCGAATAAAGAGAATCAGGTGCTAGTGTGGGGCCTATTTTCATACCCATGGGGACTTATTGAATTAAACAATGTACCAACTTGCACCAAAATAACGAGAACGCTAAATATAGAATTTCCGATCACCTTCGTAAATTTGAACCGAACCCGTTATCGCGAATTACGGCAAATTGCATGGAATCGATCAAAACAACTCGTGACTAGCTGTTCGATCTGAAATTGAAATTAGCCTCCTACACTCTTAAAAAGAAAAGGGTAAATCAACATTTAAAAGGGCTGAGGAGTGACAGCGTTTTTAAGGTAATGTTGCATTCACCCTATATATCCAGCTGAATCCAACGTTAGATGTGCTAGATACAGCTAGAAAAAGGGTGAATACAACATTTTGAAAACGCTGTCACTCCTCGCCTCTTTTAAAACGCTGTTTTATACCCTTTTCTTTTTAAGAGCGTAATGCTACGTATTTTGGTTGAGCAACCGCCTCGACAGACCAACGGACATTATGCGCAATATGTAATCATACAGCCAACTTCACTTTCAGATTGTGTAGGTGGCGGTCGTCGCAAAGCGAATAACTTTGGAGCTGTATTTGTTTATTTATTTATCTATCTTTTTATAGCATTCAGTTACATATATAAACCATCCATTCAATCCTAGATTGGAACTACTTTCTCGATGTTTTCCTCTCTATCTATCTTTCGGTATATGCAATGCTGAATTTCGTGTAGGATATTATTTTCTGCTATTACTTTTCGAACAAGAATCCGCCTTAGGGCTGGGTTCCACTGCCGATCAAATCTGCTTGTTATGATCTATAGTCCGACAGAGTGTTAAAAAATATCGTGTATAGGAGGAAGCCAAAACCAATGTCGATCAAGGGAGATCGATCACATCCAGATCGATTCCGATCGCGTCCTTGTCGAGAGAGATTTGATTGGCAGTGGAAATCCATCGTTTCCATACTTGACTAAAGTCTTCATGTATAGTGGCTATTACAGGGCCTACAGTTCGGGACCTGGAGTCAAACTTTCGTTTTATAGGCCTATACTGATGGTGTTACGCGTGCATTGATACATAATAAAAGCATTTCCTTCCTTTGTACGTTAGCGTGGGGACGATTAGTGAAGTTCACCACGATAATAATGAAAGGCTTGACCGTCAAAAGAAAGATGACCCTTTCCCAGGAACAATGAAAGCAGTGACCAGCTGTCTTTGAAAGACACCATCCTGGCGGAACAATACAAGAAGAATCGAATAAGACACGCTGATTCAACACCACACACAACGAGACATGTTTTAGACACAGCTCGCAGAGGGTGCGCTCGCTTGTGAGTTGGGGTATCCCTCTTGCCAACTAGCTAAGAAATCATGTAAGCCATTTTAATAGTGTAAAATTTGTATGAATTTTACATACTAATTTTGGTGCAAACACCACACATCACGGACAGCTTCTTAGTGTAACTGATTAGGCCTATGATAACACAAGCAGTTGTATGGGCATAGTATTCGCGCTGTTATGTCACTGATAGGTAATCACGGGACGGAGACACTGATTTGGTCTATCAACAAACATCAATAAGAAAAGCTATCTTTTTCGATTCTCTGATTAGATAGAATGATGTGGAATCGGGTTCTTTAGTGTGATCACTGTAAAGGTAACATGCCTAACTAAGACTTGACTCATTTCAAAAGAGCGCGTACCCTATTATGTGATCCCCAAAATTCATAAAGAAAGGGGGAATGGAGTAGGGGATATAATAGGCTTTACCAAACATGCCAAATGGAGCAGCATCGCGCTGTCGACGATGCTTTTAACACATGTCCGAAATCATTAATTTTCCTTCAAAATATATGCAGCTGAGAGTGATCAATTTCACTAACATAAAAGTCTTAATCTCATTTCGTTCTGTCCCTTCTTTTTCATTAATAGAAACCATAATGATGAACGAGGATTCAAATCCTTAGGTTGTGGCATTTCTATTGCGTTTGACGGTTAAATTGCGGTATTGTGAAGGTTTCCAATTGGTGGGACATATAATTCGCTGTAATTTAGATCAGCTGTAGAACGCGGGCATCCAATATTGATCATTATTTTAAGAAATATTTGTGAAAGATCGTGAAGATATCTTACGATACTCAAATTTACATAATCATACTACCAAATACCCAACGTCGAAGAGCTCCGCAAACTTCATAGTTGTGTTGATGATATTAAGCGATGGTCTCGCGATAATCATTTGAAATTGAAATTGAATTCTGTTAAATCAGAATTGTCAGGCGGGCTAGTTTTCTCACAAAAATTTATCTCCCAGTCCGTCAGAGATCTAGGAGTTATGGTAGATAAGCATCTGAACTAAAAAAAAAACAAAAAACAACCGAACAAATAGAATAACACACACATTAAGAACTCATGTCGTTCTGCTGCTTCAGGGGTATTTGTAAAAAATAAATTATTAATATCCGTAAGTTATCGGAGCAGTCTTCCACCGAACGTCTAATTCACGCATTTGTTACTTCTCATCTTGACTACTGCAATTTCCTTCTTGTTGGTCTCCCTGCTTCGAGTATTGCACCAAATTCAAAATTCAAAAGACAGCTGCAAGGCTTGTAACCCTGACAAAAACATCTGACCAAATTACTCCAGTTATCCAATCCCTCCACTGGCTCCCCATACATCAACTATCACCTTTAAAATTGTCCTCATTGTTTACAATATAAATATTATGGATTAATCCTACCTCCCTTCCGCTCCTCCACTTCAGCCTGTTCTCTCTCTCTTCTCTCCAATTATCACGTGGTCCCGCACATACCCGCTATGGTGATATAGGACCTTTTCTGTATTTCCCCACCCCTTTGGAATAAACTCCCTCTCTATATTCGTATAGCTGAAAGTGTTGATAAATTATGTTCAAATCATTGTTGAAAACTTGTCTGCTTACTCAATCCTAATTTTGTTGTTGTTGTTGTTGTTGCTGTTATGTACATAATGCTGTATCTTAATTATACCTCAATATTTTTAATGTATATATCGGGCATCCTTTCTCTTTATAAGATTATTGGTGCTGTTCGTTATTCCCAGGTTCGCTATTCCGAAGGGTCATTAATCTGAAACACACAAATTTCCTATACCGAGGTTCGTTAATCCGAAAATGAAAAAGGGTTCGTTAATCCGAACATTGTGGCGTTATTCCGACGGTTCGTTATTCCGGAGATTCGTTAATTCGAAAATGAAATTCGGAATAACGAAGCTTCGGAAAAACGAATCTTCGGACTAAAGAGTCTTGTGAATAACGAATCTTCGGACTAAAGAGTCTTGTGAATAACGAACCTTCGGAATAACGAGCTGTTACCAAGATTATTGGACATTGGCAGGCTATTATGTGCGATGCGTTGTAATGTGCTGGATTGTAAGCAAGAGTAAATATGTTAATTTTTCTTAATTGAACAACTTCACGTACATTAAAGTGTAGAGAGTTATATATGCCTACGCATGATCATCTTGATCTCAGTGGCCTCAAAATATAATTTAGAAGACATCCCAGTGCATCTGTACCAAATCTGTTAATCCAAAAATTACACGAAGGTCGTCATTCAAAAAGAGGAATTATCTATTTATGCCGAAAAATAAACGTATGGCTCATCCTGCATGATTTAGAAAATGAAATAAAGTCTCATCCACAGTTACAAAATAAGGAGATGTAGTTGAAAAATAAACAAAATGACCGGATTTCACAGCACACTCACCCGAAAGAGGAATACGTATCACACACGAAACCGCTTTCATCAATATTGGAGCATTGTACTATACATGGTGAATGTATGCTTTGCGTGAATCCAGTTTCCGAAGATAAAAGCTATACTCTTGATAGCTTAGTCAGGGGAGCACAATTGACTGAAAAAAAAAAAATCATATCAATGAGATACTTCAACAGACTAAATAGAGAAACCACAGGCCTGCTTCTTAAAGAGTTAGTATTGATATTATACGCTCGATTTATTTAGTGCTCCAGTGTGAATCGAGCGTAAAATACAGTTTTGGTTATTGCTGAAAGCAAAACAGAAGAACACTTCGAATCGCAGCGTTTATTATTATATCATTATGCTTTACTTTAATGTAGCTTGTAGATACATGCATAGTACTTCCCGTGTCCGAGGCACTCGGATAGAGGTCATGAACTTCATGTCCAGTGTTATCATTTTTAGTATGTCGGTGTAGTTCATTCTTTTAATGCTAGATTTCATCAGCCCCCCCCCCCATGCTGACTCTGATATATCAATACCCGTGTAGAGCCCACTAATGTCAAAATCGCCCACTAATGTCAAAACAACCACTAATGTCATAACACGTCGACGACAAATGTCAAAACAACCACTAATGTCATAACGCGTCGACGACAAATGTCAAAACAACCACTAATGTCATAACACGTCGACGACAAATGTCAAAACAACCACTAATGTCATAACACGTCGACGACAAATGTCAAAATCGGATCAACCACTAATGTCATAACACGTCGACGACAAATGTCAAAATTTCCATTTTTACTGCAAATGTCATAACACGTCGACGACAAATGTCAAAGTCGGATTAACCACTAATGTCATAACACGTCGACGACAAATGTCAAAATTTCCCAATTTTCTGCAAAATGTCATGACGCGTCACAAGGGCGGATCGAGGAATTCCATAAAGGGGAGGCGCCTTTACAAAATCAAAGGCTGGCGTGACCCTCGGCCCCCTCCCCCCCCCCCATTTTCTTGTTTTTATTTCTGTTGTCTTGACAAAATAGAGAGAGGGGGCTCTAAAGGGGGATGCGCCCCCTCTAAATCCGCGATTGCGTCAACCACAAATATCAATATTGGATTAACCACAAATATCAATATTGGATTAACCACAAATGTCATAACACGTCGACCACAAATGTCATAACGCGACACAGGGGCGGATTCATCAATTCCGTAAAGGGGGGGGGGTGGCCTTTACAAATTCAAAGGCTTGCGCGACCCCCTTTTCTTTTTGTTTCTGTTAGTGAGGGTGCACGAGAGGCCTGGGGAAGCGCACCCTCTCGATCCATCATTGCGTCAACCACATAAAATTATGGACAAACTCATTGCTTGCATTACAGGGGCGAATCCAGGAATTTTTGTAAAGGGGAGGCGTCTTTACAAAGTCAAAGGCTGGCGCGACCTTACCCCCTCCCCATTTACTTGTGTTGACGAAATAAAGAGAGGGGCACTAAAGGGGGATGCACCCCCTCTCAATCCGCGATTGCGTGAACCACAAGTCAAAATCGGGGATTAACAACAAATGCAATCACACGTCGACCACAAATGTCATAACGCGTCACGGGGGGGGGGGGGGGAGGGGATCCAGGAATTCCGTAAAGGGGGGGGGGGGGGGAGGCGCCTTTACAAAATCAAAGGCTGACGCGACACGTCCCCCCCCCCAATTTTTTTTCTGTTGTTTTAACCTAATAATTACATTGAGGGTGCACCAGAGGGGGATGCGCCCCCTCTCGTCGACCCATCATTGCGTCAACCAGAAATATCAAAACTCATTGCTTGTATTACGGGGGCGGATCCAGGAATTCCGTGAAGGGGAGGCGGCTTTACAAAATAAAAGGCTGGCGCGACCTTCGCCCCACCCCCATTTTCTTATTTTTATTTCTGTTGTGTTGAAAAACTAAAGAGAGGGGGCACTAAAGGGGGATGCGCCCCTCTAAATCCGAGATTGCGTCAAGCACAAATATCAGTATTGGATTAACCACAAATGTCATAACGCAACACAGGGGCGGATCCAGGAATTCCGTAGGGGGGGAGGGGCGCCTGTACAAAATCAAAGGCTGGCGCGACTCCCCTTTTCTTATTTTTGTTTCTGTTGGTTTAACCTAATATAGTGAGGGTGCACGAGAGGGGGAAGCGCCCCCTCGCGATCCATCATTGCTTCAACCACATAATACAATGGAAAAGCTCATTGCTTGCATTACAGGGGCGGATCCGGAAATTTTGTAAAGGGGAGGCGTCTTTACAAAGTCAAAGACTGGCGCGACCTCCCCCCTCCCCATTTTCTTCTTTTTAGTTCTGTTGTATTGACCAAATAAAGAGATGGGCACTAAAGGGGGATGCGCCCCCTCTAATCCCACGATTGCATCAACAACAAGTCAAAATCGGGCATTGATCACAAATGGAAACACGTCGACCACAAATGTCATAACGCGTCACAGGGGTGGATCCAGGAATTCCGTACGGGGGGGGGGGGGCGCCTTTACAAGATCAGAGGCTGGCGAGACACTCCCCCCCCCCCCATTTCTTATTTTTATTTCTGTTGTTTTTAACCTAATAATTATAGTGAGGGTGCACCAGAGGGGGAAGCGCCCCCTCTCGATCCATCATTGCGTCAACCACAAATGACTAAACTCATTGCTCTCATTACAGGGGCGGATCCAGGAATTTCGTAAAGGGGAGGCGTCTTTACAAAGTCAAAGTCTGGTGCGACCCTCCTCCCTCCCCCATTTCGTTCTTTTTATTTCTGTTGTCTTGATGAAATAAAGAGAGGAGGCACTGAAGGGAGATGCGCCCCCTCTCAATCCGCGATTGCGTCAACCGAAAATGTCAAAATCGGAGATTAACCATAAAAAGTTCTAATGTCATAACACGTCGACCACATACAAATGTCAAAATTTTCAAACTAATTGCAAATGTCATAATGCGTCAGAGGGGTGGATCCAGGAATTCCGTAAAGGGGATTGCCGCCTTTAAAAAATCAAAGGCTTTTAACAAAATATAGTGAGGGGGCACCAGAGGGGGACGCGCCCCCTCTCGTTCCATGCTTGATTGCGTCAACCACAAAAATCAAAACTCATTGCTTGCATTACAGGGGCGGATCCAGGAATTCCGTAAAGGGGAGTCACCTTTACAAAATCAAAGGCTGGCGAGACCCCACCCCATTTTCTTATATTTATTTCTGTTGCGTTAACAAAACATAGCGAGGGGGCACCAGAGGGGGATGCGCCCCCTCTCGATCAGCGTTTGCGCCAACCGCAAATGTCAAAATTGGATTAACCACAAAATGTCATAAGACGTCGATCACAAAAATGTCGAAATTTCCAGATGTACTGCAAATAACGCGTCACAGGGGCGGATCCAGGAGTTTCGTAAAGGGGAGCCACCTTTACAAAATTAGAACAGCCGCACGCCTTTTTTTTTTCTTTTTATTTCTGTTGTTTAAAAAATGAAAGAAGGCAGCAGAGACGAATGCGCCCCCTTTCGATCCGCGATTGCACTATAGGGGCGGGTCCAGGAATTCCGTAAAGGGGAGACGCCATTAAAGAAATCAAATGCCTGCGCAAGCCACCTCTCCTTTTTCTTAATTCAATTTCTTTCGTGTTTACAAAAGTAGAGACGGGGAGGGGGTATACCGCCCCCCTCTCGACCCGCGACTGCGTCAACCACAAGTTTTTGGCAAATCTCGTTGTTTGCATTGCATGGGGCGGAACCAGGAATTCCGTAAAGGGGAGGCCCCTTTACAAAATTAAAGATTGCCGCACCCCCATTCTTTTTTTTCTTTTTTTAAACGTTTAAACAAAAGAAATAAAAAGAAAAATAAGGGGGAGGGGGATTTCGCAAGCCTTTCATTTTGAAAAGACGTCTCCCCTTTGTGCTTTAAGGAATTCTTGGACCTGCCCCCGTAATGCAAGCCAGAGTTTTGACATTTGTGGTTGACGTACGCGATTGCGGATCGAGGGGGGAGGGGAGCATCCCCCTCTGGTACCCCCTCTCTATTTTTTGTTTTTGTTTTGTTTTTGTTGGTAAAACAACAGAAATGAAATTAAAAAAAAATAGGGGATGCGGCATAACGCGTTACAGGGGCGGATCAAGGAGTTTCGTAAAGGGGGGGGGGGCGTCTTTACAAAACTAGAACTGCCGCACCCCAACCCTCCATTTTTTCCATTTTTCTATTGTTTTAACTAAAGAAAAAGAAAGAGAGAGGAGCGCCAGAGGGGGATGCTCTCCCTTCTCGATCCGCGATTCGGTCAACCACAAAATGTCAAAACTCATTCTTGCTTGCATGATAGGGGCGGATACAGGAATTCCGTTAAGGGGAGGCGCCCTTACAAAATCAAAGCTGCTGCATCGTTTGCATTACAGGGGTGGATCCAGGAATTCCGTAAAAGGTAGACACCTTTACAAAATTAAAGGCTTCCACCCCCCCCCCATTTTATTTATTTTTGTTGTTTTAACAAAAAAAAAGGGGGGGCACCAGAGATGTACCAGTCCCCTCCCAATCCATGATTGCGTCAACCACAAATGTCAAAACTCATTGCTTGCATTAAGGGCGGATCCAGGAATTCAGTAAACAGGAGGCGCCTTTACAAGATATAATGGCTGCCGCACCCCCATATTTTATTATTGTTTTAAAAAAAGAGAGGTGGCATCAGAGGGGGATGCGCCTCCTTCTCGATCCGCGATTGCGTTAACCATAATATCAAAACTAATTTCTTACCGTACAGGGACGGATCCAGGAATTCCGTAAAGGGGAAGCGCCTTTACAAAATTTAAATCTGCCGCACCCCCCTATTTTTTCTTTTAATTTTTCTATTGTTAGAAAAAAAATGAAGGAGTCACCATAGAGGTATGAGCCCCCTCTCGATCCGCGATTGGGTTAACACAAAATGTCAACACTCATTGCTTGCATTAGAGGGGCGGTCCAAATTCCGTAAAGGAGAGAAGCGTTTATAAAATCTCTATCTCCAGAGGAGACGTCTATCATAGCTGCTCCAGGAGTTGTGGATATTTTTCGATATTTGCACGTTCCTTTACACATACTGGTGTTGTGCTTTGTTACTGTGACATAGACGTGAGGATGTGAGAGCTTGAACGTCAAAAAGATACTGTTTCGTCGCTTGATTTTGGTGTAATTTGACGGTCAAAATGTCGAGCAACGGGCGATCTGCTGAACACGAAGCTCCGAAAACCCGCGCCCGGACCAGGGGGCTGATTCAAGCACCGATGACCGAGGAACTGACCGCTGGTCACCAAACCGAGGCCGGGACAATCGAGGGTAATACCACTCTCGATCTCGCCATTGAAGTGAAAATAAAGGAAGCTCTTTGTTCTGATGATGTGTTGAAAGCTCTCGTGTGCGCCGTGAAAGAAGCTGTTCTTGAACAAGTTACACAGCAGGTGTATGAGGCTCTCAAAATGGACGCCGACCAACACCAAGTTCATTGTGAACAGCTTGGAAAAGAAAGTGAAGGAGCTGGAAGGAAAACTCTCCGCCATGAACTCAGCGCTCGAGGAACAAGAGCAGTATAGTCGCCGCAACTGTCTGCGAAAATACCGATACACTCATCACCGACATTGTGAGAGACCACATGAACATTCACCTGGCAGCATCCGACATTGATCGCAGCCATAGAATCACCCCGAGAAGCAGCAACAGGACAGGGCCAGAGAGGGGAAAAAGCATCATAGTCAAGTTCGCCAGCTACAATGTGCGTCAAAAGGTCTACGCTGGAAGGTCGAAGTTGAAAGGGACATCTGTCTTCATCAACGAGGATCTTACCAGCCATCGCCAGAGCTTGATGTATGCTGCGAGGACCAGTGATGCCATCGCCTGGACATGGTCGCAAGATGGAAAGATCTACGCCTTGACATCTGGAACTGGTGCTGACAGGAGGAAAATCGTCATCCGGACAAAGGCCGACATCGAACGTCTCAGCTAGTTGCAATGAGTATGATGGTGATATAGTAACGTAATGATGATTTAGCAATATGTCAACACTATACCCATGTATCATATGCTGTAAAGCAGTCAAAAATAATCATTATAAGTGACAAACGAGAAATAGCAGACTGTTTTAATTCATTCTTTACTGAAATCGGTGAGTCCATACAAAAAAGTGTGGAGTGTGATGATAGCACACAATACAGACAATTCATAAGAGCAAGTGACAATACGTTTGAATTCACTCGATCTCGGAAGAGATGTAATCAACGTAATAGACGTATTACCAGATAAAAGTCTTGTGGGAGTGATAATTTACATTGTTTTTGTTGAAACCTATTTCTAAATTATATTGCGATTCCTTTGACCCAAATGTTCAATCTGTCCATTCGAACAGGGAAGGTGCCAATGAAACTGAAATGCTCCAGAATTACACCCGTTTTGAAGAGTGGTAAAAGACTGATATGAATAACTATAGACCGATATCTATATTACCTCTTTGCGCTAAGATATTAGAGAAATTGTGTACAATCAAGTTCATGTTTATTGAAGCTGCTGATATTATCAATGTAAACCAGTCTGGTTTTCGTTCTCTACACTCCACTCAGACACCCTCCTAAAAGTAACGGAAGACTGGTTAAGTTCTATGGACACAGGGAAACTCGTTGGCATGGTTTACATTGACCTGCGAAAAGCGTTTGATACAGTCGATCACTCTGTACTTCTTGACAAACTGCGCTTGATTGGTATGGGTCCTCTCGCCTGTGAATGGTTTGGGGATTATTTGAGTGGTCGCTTTCAGTACACTGAAGTCAATGCAGTTAGATCCCAGCCTTTGAATGTAAGGTGTGGCGTCCCACAGGGATCCAATCTCGGTCCTCTTTTGTTTATGATCTACATTAACGACCTACCCATTGGTTTGCAGCATTCATCTGTTGCGTTGTACGCGGATGACACTGTATTTATTTTTCTGGAGAGAGAATCAGTCAGATTGAAGCCAAACTTAATACCGATTTGGAATTTGTATCTAAATGGCTGAAGTGTAATCATTTAGTTCTAAATTCCAATAAATGTGAAGCTATGATAATTGGTTCACAAAAGCGAGTTAAAAAGCAACATATCAATATAGTAATTAACAACACAACCATTAAACAGGTTTCTTGTTGTAAATATCTTGGCGTTTATGTTGACCAATCACTTGACTGGAATGAACATATTGATTATTTGTGTAAAAGTACAGTTGCAAAATTTGGTACTTGTTGAAACGAATTCGGTCTTTTATTTTCTGATATAGCCATTTTGTTTTATAAATCAATTATTCAAAGTAAATTAGATTATTGTGATGTTGTGGGGAATATAAAGAAATCTCATATTCAAAGACTCCAAATTCTTCAAAATAGATCACTGCGTGCAGTACTGAACGTACAAGCTAGGTTCCCAACTGACTTATTATACACAGCACTCCCCATCGAATAACTGGATAAGAGGCGACATAAACATACTCTACAAATTATGTATAAAATTGCACACAAGTTTTGTCCGAATATTTGCTTGATATGTTTCAACTAGAGTTTTCAGCTATAACGTAAGGAATTCATCGTTAAATTTCTGTTACCTTTGATTAAGACTTCTTTCAAACATAAAAGTATGACATATTCTGGATCAATGCATTGGAATAAGTACCATTAGAGTTGAAACAAAAACCAACGTTTGTAGCTTTAAAAACGCACTTGACCGAAACTGTTAATTGACAACTTTTCAGTTTCCCCATTGTATGTGCTTCTGTCTCCCTATCTCTCCTCTCTCTCTCTCTCTCTCTCTCTGTTTCTCTTTCTGTCTGTCTCCCTCCATTCTCTCTCTCTCCTGAACTCTCATTGTTTTTGTCTCTTTCATTTTTAAACTACGGCGATCATTTGTATAATCGTACATGGTTATCTTTGATTGATCAGTTTGTTTCTGTCGAAATGTGTGCCGCAGTTTCATCAACATGTTATTATGTTTTTTTTCTATATGTTTTTCTATATGTTTTTTTTTCGGTTTTTAAGTATGAGTTTTGTTTTTGTTTGTTTGGTTTCTTTGTTCATTTCTGTATAAAATGTATATCTATGTTGTATTTTATCCGCACGGACTGCGGAAGAACAGCCTTCGGGGCTGAAGTATGTGCCGTGCATAAATAAATGAATGAATGAAATGAAATGAAAATCAAAAAGTTGCGCAAACTGCCTCGCCTTTCTTTTTTCATTTAATTTCTTTTGTGTTAACAAAATAGAGACGGGGAGGGGGTACCGTGTCCCCCTCTAGATCCGCGACTGCGTCAACCACAAGTTAATTAATGGCAAACCCATTGTTTGCATTACAAGGGGGCGGAACCAGGAATTCCGTAAAATGATGGAGGCTCCTTTACACAATTAAAGACGCGAGGCTCCTTTACACAATTAAAGACTGCCGCTTTAGCTGTCGTTTAAACAAAAGAAATAAAACGATATTGATAAGGGGGAGGGGGATTGCGTCAACCTTTCATTTTGAGAAGACGTCTCCCCTTTACGCTTTACGGAATTCCTGGACCCGCTCCTGTAATACAAGCAATGAGCAAGCATTTCTGTTGTTGTTAAAACAACAGAAATGAAAAATAGGGGTGCGGCAGGTTTTAAATTTGTCAAGGCTCCTCCCCTTTACAGAATTCCTGGATCCGCCCCTGTAATGCAAGCAATGAGTTTTGACATTTTGTGGTTGACGCAATCGCGGATCGAGACGGGCGCATCCCCCTCTAATGCCCCCTCTATTTTTTTTCTTCAAAACAACATAAATGATAAAAAGATGGGGTGATGCGTCAGGCTTTAATTATGCAAAGGTGCACCCCCTCCCCTTTACGGAATTCCTGGACCCGCCCCTGTAATGGAAGCAATGAGTTTGGTCATTGTGGTTGACGCAATCATGGATTGAGAGGGGGCGCATCCCCCATGGTGCCCCCTCTATATATTTTGTTAAAACAAGAGAAAATAAAAAGAAGAAAATGGGGCGGTGTCGCGTGAGCCTTTGATTTTGTAAAGGCGCCTCCCCTTCACGGAATTCCCGGATACGCCCCTGTCATGCAAGCAAAGAGTTTGGTCATTTATTTGTGGTTGACGCAATCATGGATCGAGAGGGGGCGCATCCCCCATGGTGCCCCTCTATATATTTTGTTATAACAAGAGAAAATGAAAAGAAGAAAATGGGGTGGTGTCGCGTGAGCCTTTGATTTTGTAAAGGCGCCTCCCCTTCACGGAATTCCAGGATACGCCCCTGTCCTGCAAGCAATGAGTTTTGACATTTTGTGGTTGACGCAATCGCGGATCGAGACGGGCGCATCCCCCTCTGATGCCCCCTCTATTTTTTTTCTTCAAAACAACATGAATGATAAAAAGATGGGGTGATGCGTCAGGCTTTAATTATGCAAAGGTGCACCCCCTCCCCTTTACGGAATTCCTGGACCCGCCCCTGTAATGGAAGCAATGAGTTTGGTCATTGTGGTTGACGCAATCATGGATTGAGAGGGGGCGCATCCCCCATGGTGCCCCCTCTATATATTTTGTTAAAACAAGAGAAAATAAAAAGAAGAAAATGGGGCGGTGTCGCGTGAGCCTTTGATTTTGTAAAGGCGCCTCCCCTTCACGGAATTCCCGGATACGCCCCTGTCATGCAAGCAAAGAGTTTGGTCATTTATTTGTGGTTGACGCAATCATGGATCGAGAGGGGGCGCATCCCCCATGGTGCCCCTCTATATATTTTGTTAAAACAAGAGAAAATGAAAAGAAGAAAATGGGGTGGTGTCGCGTGAGCCTTTGATTTTGTAAAGGCGCCTCCCCTTCACGGAATTCCAGGATACGCCCCTGTCCTGCAAGCAATGAGTTTTGACATTTTGTGGTTGACGCAATCGCGGATCGAGACGGGCGCATCCCCCTCTGATGCCCCCTCTATTTTTTTTCTTCAAAACAACATGAATGATAAAAAGATGGGGTGATGCGTCAGGCTTTAATTATGCAAAGGTGCACCCCCTCCCCTTTACGGAATTCCTGGACCCGCCCCTGTAATGGAAGCAATGAGTTTGGTCATTGTGGTTGACGCAATCATGGATTGAGAGGGGGCGCATCCCCCATGGTGCCCCTCTATATATTTTGTTAAAACAAGAGAAAATAAAAAGAAGAAAATGGGGTGGTGTCGCGTGAGCCTTTGATTTTGTAAAGGCGCCTCCCCTTCACGGAATTCCTGGATACGCCCCTGTAATGTAAGCAATGGGTTTAGTCATTTGTGGTTGACGCAATCCTGGATCGAGAGGGGGCGCATCCCCCATGGTGCCCGAAAAGAAGAAAATGGGGTGGTGTCTCGCGAGCCTTTGATTTTGTAAAGGCACCTCCCCTTCACGGAATTCCTGGATACGCCCCTGTAATGCAAGCAATGAGTTTTTCCATTTGTGGTTGACGCAATGATGGATCGAGAGGGGGCGCTTCCCCCTCTGGTGCACCCTCACTATATTAGGTTAAAACAACAGAAAAAAAATAAGAAAAGGGGGTCGCGCCAGCCCCCTCCCCCCTTTATGGAATTACTTGATCCGCCCATGTGACGCGTTATGACATTATTTTGTGTTCGAAGTGTTATGACATTTGTGCCCGAAAAGAAGAAAATGGGGTGGTGTCTCGCGAGCCTTTGATTTTGTAAAGGCACCTCCCCTTCACGGAATTCCTGGATACGCCCCTGTAATGCAAGCAATGAGTTTTTCCATTTGTGGTTGACGCAATGATGGATCGAGAGGGGGCGCTTCCCCCTCTGGTGCACCCTCACTATATTAGGTTAAAACAACAGAAAAAAAAAATAAGAAAAGGGGGTCGCGCCAGCCCCCTCCCCCCTTTATGGAATTACTTGATCCGCCCATGTGACGCGTTATGACATTATTTTGTGTTCGAAGTGTTATGACATTTGTGGTTAATCCAATATTGACATTTGCGGTTGACGCAATCGCGGATTTAGAGGAGGCGCACCCCCCTTAGTGCCCCTGTCTTTATTTTGTCAACAGAACACAAATAAAAAGAAGAAAAGTGAGGAGGGTCGCGCCAGCCTTTCATTTTGTAAAGGCGCCCCTCCCCTTTGTGGAATTCCTGGATCCGCCCCTGTAATGCAAGCAATGAGTTTTTCCATTTGTGGTTGACGCAATGATGGATCGAGAGGGGCCCCATCCCCCTCTGGTGCACCCTCACTATAATTATTCGGTTAAAACAACAGAAAAAAAAAGGAATTGGGGGGGGGGGGGTGGGGACAGAGTGTCGCGCCAGCCTTTGAAATTGTAAAGGCGCCCCCCCCCCCTTTCCGGAATTCCTGCGTCCGCCCCTGTGACGCGATATGACATTTGTGGTCGACGTGTTATGACATGTGTGGTTAATTCCCGATTTTGACTTTTGGTTGACTCAATCGCGGATTATGAGGGGGCGCATCCCCCTTAAGTGCCCCTCTCTTTATTTTGTCAACACAACAGAAATAAGAAGAAAATGGGGGAGGGGGGAAGGTCACGCCAGCCCATGACTTTCTTGTGAAGACGTACGCCTCCCCTTTACAAAATTCCTGGATCCCCCCCCCCATAATTTCAAGCAATGAGTTTTCGAGAAGGGGGGGGGGGGGGGCTTCTCTCTCTGGTGCACCCTCACTATAGTATGTTAAACCAACGGAAACAAAAATAAGAAAAGGGGGTCGTGCCAGCCTTTGATTTTGTAAAGCCTTCCCCCTTTTTTTATGGAATTCCTGAATCCGCCCCTGTGACGCAATCGCGGATTTAGAGGAGGCGCACCCCCCCCCCTCCTAAGTGCCGCCTCTCTTTATTTCGTCAACACAACAGAAATAAAAAGAAGAAAAGGGGGGGGGGTCGGGCCAGCCTTTCATTTTGTAAAGGCGCCCCTCCCCTTTACGGAATTCCTGGATCCGCCCCCGTAATGCAAGCAATGAGTTTTGATATTTGTGGTTGACGCAATCATGATTCGAGAGGGGGCTCTTCCACCTCTGGCTCCCTCTATGTTAAAACAACAGAAATAAAGATGAAAATGGGGGGGGGGGGTGTCACGCCAGCCTTTGATTTTTTTAAGGCGCCCCTCCGCTTTACGGAATTCCTGGATCCACCCCCTGTGACGCGTTATGGCATTTGCAGTTAGTTTGAAAATTTTGACACCTGTGGTCGACGCGTTATGACATTATTGTAGTTAATCCCCGATTTTGACATTTGCGGTTGACGCAATCGCGGATTGAGAGGGGGCGCATCCCCCATTAGTGCCCAATCTCTTTATTTCGTCAACACGACAGAAACAAAAAGAAGAAAATAGGGGAGGGGAGGGTCGCGCAAGCCTTTGATTTTGTAAAGACGCCTCCCCTTTACAAAATTCCTGTATCCGCCCCTGTAATGCAAGCACTGAGTTTTTCCATGTGGTTGACGCAATGATAGATCGAAAGGGGGCGCTTCCCCCTCTCGTGCACCGCCACTAACAGAAACAAAAATAAGAAAAGGGGGTCGCGCCAGCCTTTGACTTTGTAAAGCCCCCCCCCCCCCCTTTACGGAATTCATGGATCCGCCCCTGTGTCGCGTTATGACATTTGTGGTCTACGTGTTATGACATTTGTGGTAAATCCAATATTGATATTTGTGGTTGACGGAATCGCGGATTTAGAGGGGGCGCATCCCCCTTTAGTGTCCCCCTCTCTTTATTTTGTGAACACAGCAGAAATAAGAATAAGAAAAGGGGGGGGGGGCGAGGGTCGTGCCAACCTTTGATTTTGTAAAGGCGCCTCCCCTTTATGGCATTCCTCGATCCGCCCTTGTGACGCGTCAGGACATTTTGCAGAAAATTGGGAAATTTTGACATTTGTCGTCGACGTGTTATGACATTAGTGGTTAATCCGATTTTGACATTTGTCGTCGACGTGTTATGACATTTGCAGTAAAAATGGAAATTTTGACATTTGTCGTCGACGTGTTATGACATTAGTGGTTGATCCGATTTTGACATTTGTCGTCGACGTGTTATGACATTAGTGGTTGTTTTGACATTTGTCGTCGACGTGTTATGACATTAGTGGTTGTTTTGACATTTGTCGTCGACGCGTTATGACATTAGTGGTTGTTTTGACATTTGTCGTCGACGTGTTATGACATTAGTGGTTGTTTTGACATTAGTGGGCGATTTTGACATTAGTGGGCTCTACAACCCGCCTTCACATGTGCAAAATAGCGCGTTATTGAACATGCTCCAATACTCGAGGTTTTTTTTCCCAACTTTTCAGACAAAAGAGCGTACACGCGAGGATTGTACACTTTTTGGTTCAGACGCTCCAGCCACCCTCGGAAACTTGAGTTTTGTTGTTGTTGTTGTTGTTGTTGTTTTTTTTTTTTTTTTTTTTTTGCAACCGTTCACACGTACAGAAAATAACCCGCTAATTGCCAATCGATGAAACTATTGTTCTTGTGCCTCACAGTGGTGTGGAGAGCACGCTGTTGTTAATGATGGGAATAAAAGAACTCAATCAAGTTTCTAAACCCGACCGTTCAAGTACTGCCGGGGCAAATACCGCGCTCGTTCAGAAATATCAGCAAGATTTCTGAGGTTATGCATCGCGCTACTGGTTCGCACTAATTTTCTGTTGTGTGTGTGTGTGTGTCCACATGTGCAAAAGACTGGAGTTTGCTAAAGGGTAACAAAAATTGAGTTCTGTAACATGCTAATTTGTGTACGTGTGAACCCCCTATTACAGGTATGTTGTAAGACTTTTGTTGGACTTTCCTACAAAAGGAGGTTTGATTCTAGCCTGCTCGCTTGCTGTGTTCTATCATTTATTTTGCAGTAACGTGTCTGTTTGTATTGCTGGTATGCCATACGGAATATTGTACCATGAATCCACCTTCCTGGGGACCGTTTCACGAAACTTTATGTCAGTGATTTACACTGACAACTGTTAAAAGCTACTGAAATCCTTGCGTCTGATTGGCTGATAGCAAATTTGTCGGTGAAAACCTCCGACGAACTCGTTGATGAAACGCCCCCCCCCCCCCCGGGTTGATCTACTTTGCGATTCGTTTGCTTTGTATACGCCCTTGAACGGGTGGCGGTTTTTTTCCTCTCTCTCTCTCTCTCTCTCTCTCTCTCATGTCAAAAAAATAATGATAATATACAAAAGGTCCCGAATGCTGAAGAAGATATCGCTTTCCTAGATGCCGCTGCAACAAGCCGAAGTTTATAGTGTAAGAGCTATACCTACCCAATTACACAACAGTAGGCTTACATAATATCATGGCAACATTATTGAAACTTCTTTCGATCTCACACTCATAAAATCTGCGTACCACTGCGTGTGAAAATTAGAATGAACATAACGGACATATCAACAGAAAAGTTCCTCTAGATACTGTCTTCTTCCCGACTTGGCGATCATCATACAGTAAAAGACGTGACTTTATTTGTATCGAATGTAAACTGTTTACTGTAAACGAAAAACACTATACGGGGTGCCTCCTCCGTTTATTGCCTTTGCCGTAACCATGGAGCTACTACGAAACCAAACAAGAAGCACGCATGGACGGCGCGTTTCATTGAACTTGATAACCACGTGTTTCGCACTTCGGCACATATTGCACTGCGCGAAACGTAGCGATTACCGTACTTGTGGCGGACTTACTGACTTTGGTCAAGGAATGAAAATGGAATACATTAAGAAAAATATTATGATATTGAAATACCGACATCATGAAAATGTTTGGAAACAACGAATGATGGTGGAGTATAGAAATGAAAATGCCAAACAAAGATTTTCATTCGCTCATAGGGAAGCTCTCTAGAAGAGATGAAAGCATCTCCCCTCGTATGGCAGTATAAGTTTCCCCAACAAGCTGAGGTTAGTGAGGTATACACCAGGGCTCGACACTAACGGTGGCTCGGTGGACCGGGGCCACCAAAAACGCACGTCGGGCCACCAAAAAAAGTCGGATGTTTGCCTTTACTTTTGGAAATGGACAGCGGTAACAGTCGACTCCGTATAAGATGCTAAAATAAATGTCAGATGTTGTTTTTATTTTTGGAAATGAATAACGGTAATATTCGACTCCGTACGGTACTAAAATAAATGTCGGATGTTTGCTTATACCAAGGATGCTTATACTTTTGGATTTGAATAACGGTAAGATTCAGCTCCGTACGGTGCTAAAATTAATGTCAGAAATTCGATTTTGCGTTCGGAAATGAATAACAGTAATATTCGACTCCGTACGGTGATTAAATACATATCGCATGTTTGCTTTGACGTTCGGAAATGACTACTAATGATATACAACTCCGTACGATGATCTAAATGCCGGATATTTGCTTATGCGTTCGAAAGTAAATAGCAATAACATTCAGCTCTGAAAGATGTTAATATAAGTGTCGGAAATTTGCTTTGACGATCGGAAATGAATAACAATGATATTCAACTCCGTACGATGATGAAATAAATGCCGGATGTTTTCTTTCAAGCTCTGGACTTGTAAAAAGATAATAATGTACGTTCATCACTTTTTTTTTCATGATTCATTCAAGAATTTCGGGAGTCTGACAGCCATCGGATCTCGTTACGATGTTTTTGTATTGTCTACAGACAAGTATGGCAAACATAAGAGCAAGGCTTCATAGAAGATGAATTACCCTGGTGGCAATCATTGAACGACAATTTCAATTCAATGGGCAATCGTCGGGACCACTCGCGATGTTAGAAAAAATAAACACCTCAGCATCGAGCAATTTCTATTATTGAATGAGAAATCGTCGGGACGATGTGCGACGTTTCAAACTCATACCATTGATTTAAGTTCAATTGGGCAAGCCTAGGGACGATGTGCGACGCTTTAACAATTACTAAACGCGTCTCTGACCAGTGATTCAAGTTGAATGGACAATCGTCGGGACGATAAGTGCGACGTTTGAACAATTATGGATTAACAAACTCGCCGCGGAACGGTGATTTAAATTCAATGGTCAATCGTCGGGACGATGAGCGACGCGAAACCATCACCAAAACCTTTACAAAACGGTTAGTCAAGTTGAATACGCAGTCGTCGGGGACGATGTGCGACGTTTGAACAATCACTGAAACGCTTCGCCGATCGACAAAAGACCTCCTTAATTGATTAGTCGCGACGAAAAGAGACGACTTCGTTCCGACTCGTCGGAACCATCTTTTGTTGATATTTATAATGAGCCAAAAATAGCGCAGTAATGAGCACATGAGGCCCAAAATTTGGATCGTCGGGGACGATTGGCGACGATCTTTTGTCTCATATCGTCGCGACGAAGATATCTCCCTAACACAGTTTTTCTCTTGTGCCTTATCCATTTCCGTTTGAATTATGAAAATCGGTTGAATACTTTTTGAGAAATGTCCACAAATGCTAGGGGGAACTTATTTTTTGCTTAGTGTATATTAGAAACACACGAGGGGATGGAAAATCACAGGTAACGCGCCGTAAAAAAAATGAATAAAAAACAAACGACAACATGTAGGGTAATAGCTAATAACGCAGTACTTACGAATATCATAATCGCGCAGAGTGCTTTCGAAATTACCCTTATTGATATCTACTATAGTGGTCATGGGTGCAATAATTTCCAATGACGTAATCAGAATATGCGACAAGTTTCATAAGAATACAAGACCAGATCAGAATACAAGACAAGTTTGAACACCAAATACCAGTATGCCATAATTTCATTGTACCCCCCGAACAGAGTTCGGAGGATACTATGGATTTGGCCTCGTCGCGCCGCGTCCGGCGCCGCCGCCGCCGCCGCAGAGATTTCCTTGTGAGCGCTCTACCAGCTGCGTTTCTTCTCCGTTCATCTTCAAATTTGGCATGAAGGTGTATTTTGGTTAGATAAAGACGCCTATTGTTTTTGGTGATGGCGCCCTCGCTTGTACCGTCTGTATACATGAAAAGGTAAATTCAATAGGGTTTGCTTGTGTCGCTCTACTGGCTGCAGTAATTCTTCTTCGATCATCTTCAAATTTGGCATGAAGGTGTATTATGGTTAGATGAAGAGGCCTATTATTTCTGGTGATGGCGCCCTCGCTTGTCCCGTCTTTATACATGAAAAGGTAAATTCAGTAGGGTCTACTTGTGAGCGCTCTACTGGTTGCAGTTCTTCATCGATCATCTTCAAATTTGGCATAAAGGTGTATTATGATAAGACGAAGACGCCTACTAGTATTGCTTTTGTTGATGGCGCCCTCGCTTGTTCCGTCTTTATACATAAAAAGGTAAATTCAGTAGGGCCTGCTTGTGAGCGCTCTACTGGCTGCAGTTTTTCTTCGATCATCTTCAAATCTGGCATGAAGGTGTATTTGGTGATGGCGCCCTCGCTTCTTCCGTCTTTATACATGAAAACGTAAATTTTAAAGGGTCTACTTGGGTATGTGACGCTGGCCTCGTTTCTTGACCAATTTCTTTTTTCAAATTTGGTATGTAAATATATCATAGTCAAATCTATACATCTATGCCTATTGATAATGCTGCCCCCACTGTTCCACCTTTTACAGGGTCAAAGGTCACCTTGATCGTGTCAAAAATTTGCAAAAGTGCTTATTTATGCAATAACTTGATTGTTACTCAACAGATTTTATTCAGACTTGCTAGGAAGGAGTATAGGTGATCATTCTTCATGAAGGACACAACAGTTTGTGGTGACGGCGTCCTCAGTGTTCCGACTTTGGATGCCAATGCACATTTCTTGTGTGTGCTCTATCAGCCACATTTCTGATAAGATTTTCTTCAAATTTGGCAAAAAGGTGCATTATGCTAAAATGAAGATGCCCATATTGGTTTTGGCGGTATAAGGCCCTCACTTGTTCCATCTTTACACATGAAAAGGTAAATTTTACAGGGTCTGCTTGTGTGTGCGACGCTGTCTTGTTTCTTGACCGATTTTTTTTTTTTTCAAATTTGTTATGTAAATGTATCATACTCAAATCTTATACACCTACACCAGTTTGGATTTTATCGTATCCTGCAACAGTTGCCGTATCATACAAAATTCTGGCCTAAAAAGTAATGCAGATGGAGTATGGGAGACCGATTCGAGGGATACATGTGCTCGATTGCGAGTGCTCTAGTTTTACTCTATTGATAGCCGAAAAGGATTAACTTCACATCTGTGGAGCCATATTATTTTCGACCACAAGCATTATATTAATTATGCATAAAGACATTTTCAGTCGTGTCTTTGTGTTTGTAAGTTTCAGTATGATGTCAATATCAATTCTTTTGTCCAGTACGTGTTAAAGTTCCATTTCGATTCGATTTCGATTTATTTTCATATTTCTCGATGAAAAAATACATCAAATATAAATATATCAAATATATCAAATTAAATGAAGAACATGATATCAAGCTGGTGATATACATGAAATATTGCAAATATATAAAACATATAGTGGTCGATCTATGAAGTTTTGAATCTGTGAAAGAATGTTAAAGAAATATGAAGGAACCTACTTAAAAGCGAGCTTGTTGAGCGTAGGTCCAAGTTAAAATCGAGTTAAAGATTGAGATGGGGAGCACGGGTACAACAATGACCGAAACATAGAGAAAAAAGTACAATTATACAGTTATATAGCAAATTCTTCTCTAATGCAGATTTGGGGTCGGATAAGCCACATGCTGTAGGCGGATGAACCATTGTCGTTCTGGAAATAATAACAATATGACTCAATATATGATAACAATGATACGGTTAAAAAAGATATTAGAGATTTATACATTGCGTGTATCAAAAATGGAACACATGCACCTGCAAATCCCCCCCCCCCCCGTGCACAAGAAAAAGACATTCAACAACCAGTTACAGTGCAGAAGGAATTAGAATACCAGCTGTTACCTCGCCGCAACTGTCTTCGAGACATATCGGAATATCTCAGTATATTATGTGCAATACCATTGTGACAGTCATTTTAGATCCCAATAACTTTTGTCTTATTTGACAAATTTAGTCAACTGAGTTGAATCTTAACACGAATAAGAATTATAACTTTTCACCCTGGGTTTAATCTACCCCCCCCCCCGCTTCGCGTTAGAGGCCTCCATCCATTTCAATGAGGCCTCCATCCATTTCAAGCTTAATCGCTTATGATGGTGGTCTCCTGCATTCAATGATCTCTGTTGTTTACTGAAAAATACTGTATATCTTATTTTACGTTTCTGTCCATTTTACGCTCAATGCAATCACCTATGTGTATCTATTTATGTACTGTTATCGATTTATTTCACTGCACTTGTTATTCTTTGTCTTTGTACTTTTTGAAGTTTGCATTCAAATTGCATCTGATTGAATGCAGAAATAAAAGCAAGCAAACAAACAAACAATACTTTACATTTAAATATAAGAAAATATTAAGGAGTTTCCGTTTATACAGGACATTTAAGGATGTCCCAAAACCTTCAAAGACCTTCAGCACCCTCGAAATTGAGTAAGACCATCAATTTATTTCAACATTTTCACCATAAAGAAAAATATATTAACATTGGAATTTCTGCCAGATATTTTGGCGGTCATCTTGGACATCTAAAAACCCTAAAAAATGCACAAATTTCAACAACCAAGTTTCGAGGGTGCTGAATAGGGTCTAAAAATTTCCAATCTTTGACAGTTGTTTCGATGGTCATCTTTGACATCTCAAACCCCCAAAAACCAAACCAAAACAAAACAAAACAAAACAAAACACGAAAGTTGCATCAACCAGCGGGTTTGCATACAGCACCATCGAAATATCGAAATAGCGTAAAACCGTCAATTGTTTTCAATTTTACACCACTTAGAAGGAAATGGGGGGCTTACATGGAAATTTTCGTTTTTGACGGCCATTGTTCAAGTTCAAGTCATTGTTGAAAACTTATCTGTTTACTCAACTTTAATGGTGTTGTTTTGCAGCTGCATGTTATATCATAATACGTATATTTACATAATGCTCTTTTTTATTTTAATGTCATACTTCTTTTTTTTTTCCGGATCGATGCGCTTAGAAACATCAGTATTAAGCGCTATATCATTATCATTTGGGGGCCATTCTGGCGGCCATCTTTATCATCTCAAAACCATTAATGAAGCAAGAGCTGTATCCTGGAGCTTCAAATTCAGTAAACACAAAATAGTGTAAAATCACCAACTGTTTTGTATTTTACACTATTTAGAAGGAAATAGGGGGTCTACATATCAATTTCCGTTTTGGCGGCCATTTTGGCGACCATCTATACCATCTCAAAACCCTTAAGGACGCAAGAGTTGAATAATGCCGCTTCGGATTTCAGCACACTCAAAATAGGATAAAAACCACCAATTGCTTTCAAATTGTCAGCGTTTAGAAGGAAATACATGGGAACTTCCGTTTTGGGCGGCCATTTTAACGGCCATCTTGAATATCTCAAAATCTTCAACAATGCAGGAGTTGCATCACCAAGATTCGGGTTCAGCACCCTCGAAACAGGGTAAAACCATCAATTGTTTTCAATTTCTCACCATTTAGAAGGAAATGAATGGGAATTTCCGGTTTCAATTGGCGGCCATTTTGGCGGCCATCTTGAATATCTCAAAAACTTCATGGATGTAAGAGTTGCATCATCTAGATTCGGATTCAGCACCCTCGAAATAGGATAGAAACATCAATTATTTTCAGTTTTTCACTATCTAAAAGGAAATACTTGGGAATTTTCGGTTTTGGCGGCCATTTTGGGGGCCATCTTGAATATCTGAAAATCCTCAAGGATGCAACAGTTGCATCATCCAGAATCGGATTCAGCAGCCTCGAAATAGGGCAAAACCATTAATTGTTTTCAATTTCTCACCATTTAGAAGGAAATGAATGGGAATTTCCCGTATTGGCGGCCATTTTGGCGGCCATCTTGAATATCTCAAAACCCTCAAGGATGCAAGAGTTGCATCATCCAGATTTGGATTCAGCACCCTCGAAATAGAGTAAAACCATCAAAAAAACATTGGGTGGACGGTAAAACAAGGTTCAGCCTCTGGCACCCAGACTAACAGACTGCTTGTTCTTGTCCTTGCAACATGCACGGGTACTGCGTATGATTTATTCAAATTCATGAATTCTTTCGTCGAGTTGTTTTTATTGCAACTGATTGAAAATTTACATCAACGTAGGGCATTTTTTTCCAGTTGCAATGAAAATAACTGCACGCAAGCAGGCAAGAACTCATTAATTTAGTCATGAACAAACCAGTAGGAGAGGTTCGAGTAGACGAATTAAATCATCGATTCGTTTAACAGAACATCATTTATGTGGGTGTGTCCGATGTCACTGTTTCGCGAGAGCAAGAGGAAAGTCGAATTTCACATGCTAATGTCATATTTTCACTTCAACCATAATAGATTTGAATGAAATACATTTACACGTATTATTGTCATGACATTTCCCCCTTGACTTTGTAATGCACGGTATTCTGTTTAGAGTAAGGCAATGTTAAACTGTTAATTATTGAAGTTCCGGTTCAATGACATTGATTATTTCCAGCAACATCATATATTATGTAAGTATACAAGTAACATGAGATGAATTTCAGAATGCTGGAGGCATATCTCTAAAAGCAAAAAAAAAAAAAAAAATGTTACGAGTTTCCCATGAACATAAATGAATATGGCATTCCATGTGAAGTTTTGGAGTGAATAAAAATGCAAAACCGAGGTAAGGAAAAGGACAGAGATATCTCTTGAGGCGAACCCTCTTTAGTTGAACATCACCTTTAGGCAAACTCTATGGCATTTTGGTGTATCAATTATTATCAATTATTGGTTATTGATTATCGCAGAAAGTTAAACACATACGAACACATAATAATAGGGACATTTTTATTTCCTTAGAACTGCCCGATCTTGCCATAAATCAGCCTTAAAATAATGTACCAGTGTGACATGACCATAAATTAACCCTGCAGGGCTTTCTGTGACTTCCCTGGCACACGGTGTGGACAAGAGACCGTCCGGCTACATGGTCACCGGCAGAGCCGTTGACATCGTTCACTACTTGAGCATTCCACTGGACTGCATTAAGAGTGTAGAGCTGGACGTCTCTGTTGGCGTAGCGGCCCAGGCCGCTGTCCGCGGGAAGATACCATGCTGCCTGCTCTCTGCCCTCTCCTGCTTTGGGGTACGCTTTGATTTTTTTAAATTCTTTCTTCTTTTTTTTTTGAAAATTTCTTTGTTGTTTGTATTGTGCAGCAAGATAAAAACAATACATATCAGTGAGGAAATTAGTATACAAATATCGACTGCTGCAGAGGGAGATGGTAAAACTATTTGCACCGAGGTGATGTCTCAACAGTGCTATGTCCCGAGACGAAGTCGAGGGACATGGCACTGTTTAGATATCACCGAGGTCAAATAGTTTTACCATGGCCCGAAAGAAAGCAGTCGATATTTGTTTTATATCCCTCTCGAGCGTTATACTAGAGTAATGACGGTTCCCTTTTGGAAACGTGTGCAGGTTTCGTGAACGATAAATCTAACGTTAGGCCGTAGCAGTGCAGCAGCAGTGCGTGCAGCGCATACCGAACTACACCGCTGCGCTGTTGTTGATTCTTACACACGAGCTACACTACAGCGTGCAAAACTCCGAAAGATCGAGGAGGTCCAGGACTACGTTAGATTTCAGAAGTAAGCCTAAAGCGGCTTCGTTACCCAGATCATCTTCAAAATCGGTATACTAGTAATTCGTACCAGATATGGTGTCCTCCTGCGATCATTCTTCCGTTACTTGAAGCAGTCACTTTGTCAATTGAGCTGAATGCATTGATCACACGTCCACTAACGTTACACACCCACGCCATGTCATCGCACCACAGATTTCTGTAAAATGCTGTCGCACACCGCGCGCTCCGCGCTCTCTAGCTCTTAGCGCTAGCTAGCTAGCTACAAGCCACAGGACTGTCGCTCAAAAGTATCGCTACTACGCACACTGCGTACATTCTTAAGTGAGAAATGTCGATATCGCTCCGCGCTCTCTAGCTCTTAGCGCTAGCTAGCTAGCTACAAGCCACAGGACTGTCGCTCAAAAGTATCGCTACTACGCGCACTGCGTACATTCTTAAGTGAGAAATGTAGATATCGATCACACGATCACAATTGGGTGCAAATCGTGGATTCCCAAAAGTACTATATCACGCTGGCTAGTAACCAATTGCACCGCATCCAGCTGCTCGTAGCTAGCTAGTAGAACTACACCATGTTCGTGCTCTGTACAATCCTATGGCAAGAAGCTTTACATGAGGGATATAATAGGGATTACTTACACAAAGTACTTTTGGAACATTCCAACACACCCGTGGCAATGGCCGAGGATGTTTGAACTATTTCAAAGGTCCTTCTGTGGGTAATTATGGTAATGTCTAAGCAAAATAGTGTGTATTATTTGCTTTATAAAATTCTGAAACAGATCCTTGTCGTCAAAAGCATTTCAAAGGTAGCCGTTTTAATTTTAAGCCGTGAAAGCCATTTTCGCCTGTTAATAAACAAGATTTAACGAAGAAACATCACCCAGTCACCATTGCAACGTGAAAGCGCTAATGACCGGCCATTATACTGTATTCATGACAGCAGGTCATAAGCAGAATCAATTACTAAGTACGTGATGGGCAAAAAATGCATGTCACGTGTACGCTCTCTATAACAATCCTTTGATTAGGATCTGTTTCATTATCTTATAGGTGTAATGTAGTCCCTCGAGAGCAATTCTTATGTGTAGTTTAAAGGATAATTCCGGACTACTCAAAAGTTGGCCTTAAAAGAAACAGGAAAGTTTTGCATTCACAACACGGAATACGTGAGAGAATGTTTCAGTATGAATTATTGGAGTGCCTTGCAGTACAGTGAAGAGAGGTGAAGATAAATCATTAACTGTATTGTAAACCAAATTGCTGACTTAGCGTCAATTTCACTCCCGACTCGTCCTACGATCCATCCCCAGTTAGCATGAAGCGGATCATAATGCATGTTCATAAAATCCTTAGAACAGATAGTAACTGTCCAAATTATGTTTCACAGCTGTAACAGTTCTTGGCAAGTTTTGCAGACACTAAAAGTTGAGCTAGCGCCCTGACATTTTAATCTAACCCGGGAGGTGGGGGAGACCGAGATCCCCCACCCTTTCCCAGACATGCCAGAGCTATCTGTTCATTCAATGTTCCTCTGTATTCATTTTGATTAAATTTCTTCCGGCGCGCTGCTGGTAGCTTCTTGAAGTGAAATAATAATAATAATAATAATAAAAATAATAATAATAATAATAATAATAATAAAAATAATAATAATAATAATAATAATAATAAAAATAATAATAATGATAATAATAACAATAATAAAAATAATAATAACAATAATAATAATAATAATAATAACAATAATAATCACCACCATCATCTTATAACGTATATTTATTTTGCGCAGCTAAAATGATAATAATACTCTACTTCGCATTAAAAATTAACATACATAATTCAAACACAGAATACTTATACTTCAAAAGATGACCTTAACCTGACTTTTAACTCGTTAATTGTAGCTGCCTGCCTTACAAACAAAGGGAGGATTAACCATCTTGGCTGAGTTTCCCTATGATATTGGCCAAAGTAACCGTGGTATTTTGCTTGTTTTTTGCTTTGTTTTATTTTTTGTTTTTGTTACTGTAAATTTTGCACATCCAGATGGAGGCATGCCTGGAACACTGGACCGGTCTGCCGTCAGGCGTGGCCAGCGCCACCAACATTCGCACCCTGAACTTGGGCGTGACGCTTCCGCCGTGGGGTCATCGCTACATGATGCAGTTGCACCTGAATGCGGGCGCTCCCCTGGCCCTCGTCAAGGATTACATCGTTGCCTTCAATCGTTTCTCGCCCGCCATGGCTACCAATGCACAAAACCCGGTCTTCTAGTCATCTCACCCACAAAAACCAACCAGGCCAGCATCATCTTTACATACATGTGCTATTGGTATAATTATAGGCTTCCAAGTTTTTCCCTGTTCATTCCTCCAGGCCTCAGATGTCTGTTCATGACCGCCAAGAATGCGCCAGTACGCGCGGTTTCTTTTTTGTCGAATGGGCTCTCTGCTTTACCCCCTCCCCCACCCCCACCCCCAAATCCCCAAGTCTGGTACCTTGCCATCGTGGGATTTTTATTGTTTCTTGGTAAACTTGGTTTTCTACGGAAGCTTAAAAGTGCCAACCAGATGACGAGATATGAAGACGAGAAGACACGTTAAATACCGAGAAGCCGAGTTTCTGGGACTCGGCAAATCGACTTATTTAGGTCAAGAAGACATGATAATGAGTTGTTGGAACTCGGCAAGTCGACTTATTCGGGACAAGAAGTCAAAATGACAAGTTCTTGAAACTCGGCAAATCGACTTGTTTAGAACAAGAAAACAAGATGCCGAGTTGTTGAAACTCGGCAAGTCAACTTATTTTGGAAAAGAAGACAAGATGTTGAGTTTTAGGAACTTGGAAAGTTGACTTGTTTGGGACAAGAAGACATGATGATGAGTTTTTGAAACTCGGCAAGTCGACTTGTTTGGGACAAGAAGTCAAGCTGACAAATTGTTAAAACTCGGCAAGTCGCTTTGGTTAGACCAAGAGAACAAGATGCCGAGTTGTTGAAACTCGGCAAGTCAACTTATTTTGGACAAGAAGACAAGATGTGGAGTTGCTGGAACTTGACAAGTGGACTTGTTTTGGGATAAGAAGACATGATAATAAGTTGTTGAAACTGAGATAGTCAATTTGTTTGGGACGAGAAGTCAAGATGACAATTTGTTGTTGAAACTCGGCAAGTCGACTTGTTCAGAACAAGATGAAGAGTTGTTAGAACTCGATCAGAGAGTCGACTTGTTTGGCTGGAAAATTGACTTGTTTGGGACAAGAAGACAAAGATTTCGATTTCTTTGAACCCGGCAAGTGGTCTTGGTTGGAACAAGAAGTCAAGATGATGAGTTGTTGGAACGTGGCAACTCGACTTGTTAAGTTCCAACAACTCATCATTTTGTCTTCTTGTCCCATACAAGTCGACTTGTCGAGTTCCAACAACTTGTTATCATGTATTCTTGTCCCAAACAAGTCAACTTACCGAGTTTCAACAACTCGTTATTATGTCTTTTTGTCCCAAACAAGTCGACTTGCCGAGTTTGATCAACTTGTCATCTTGACTTCTTGTTCCAAGCAAGTCGACATTCCCAGTTTCAACAACTCGTTATCATGTCTTCTTGTCCCAAACAAGTCGACTTTCCGAGTTTCAACAACTCGTTATCATGTCTTTTTGTCCCAAACAAGTCGACTTACTGAGTTTCAATAACCTGTCATCTTGACTTTTTGTCCCAAGCAAGTCGATATTCCGAGTTTCAACAACACGTTATCATGTCTTCTTGTCCCAAACAAGTCGACTTTCCGAGCTCCAAGAACTCGTCATCTTGTATTTTTGTCCAAAGCAAGTCGACTTGCCGAGTTTCGGCAGCTTATCATCTCGTCTTCTCGTCCAAAACAAATCGACTCAACAACTCGGCTTCATGTCTTCTTGACCTAAACAAGTCGACGTGCCGAGTTCCAATAACTCGGCTTCTCGGTATTTAACCTGTCTTCTCGTCTTCTTATCTCGTCATCTCGTTGGCACCTTTAAGCTTCCGTAGTTTTCACTTTTGACCGCGCGTCATCGATTTGTGTTACAATGCATTTTTATCTTGAATCACGCACTGTGCTCTGTATCCACATGGAGCACGCACAACCAGTGACTCCCCGACTCACCTATGTAGGCAGCTGAAAATTATTCAGAAAATTATTCAGACACGCATCGTATTGGAATAAAAACGAACTTTGTTCGATATCGATGAGCGTTGAAGTGGTATCGTAATGCAATACCCGGGCTTCTTCAAATAAGTCAGTGTTCGACAGTTGTTGAAATCGTGACATCGCTAAACAGTTGTTAGTTTTGGGCTTGCGTGTGCATGATTTCATGGGTTTGTTGAAGGGAAAACGTGGAGAAAGAAGGTGGCTTCAAAATTGTTTGCCTGCCCGATTCGGGCAAGCATTTTTCTCCTTGTTCAGAACAGTCTTGTACGACTTAGATTTTCACTTGCCCGAGCAATCGGGAAGTGCTTATGTCCGCCCTGATATTAGACCTTACCACGGTCTAGATAGGACTTCACAGCATTCAAAGCTCGCAGTACCTCCTTGGTCTGACCGGTTTGAGATCAGTAACTAGGCAGGCGCAATGGCCTGATAGCTATCATAGCAGATGTCAATTACGGAAGTTTTACGAGCGTGTGCACGCTGGTGAAGCAGTGATGTAATACTTGTGAAAACACCGAACCTTGTCGATGTCGAGATTCCACTCCTTCTCTTCCCACCTCCCTGGTTAGAATCTCGCAAGTCGTGCAGTATTACAGTATCGGGCGCAAACGTAAACAAACACATGTGGTTATGCAAAGCATGGCAAGTACGAGTAGTTCACGTCTATATTCCTACGCCAATGAAAGCACTTCCATGACTTGGCTTCACGTAACAGGCCAGGGGGGTGTTTCATAAAGCTGTTCGTAAAGTTACGAACAACTTACGAGCGACTGGTGATCAGTTCTTGTGCTGAATTATGGAAATTCTGATAAGTATAGCACATCAGAGAACTGATCACCAGTCGCTCGTAAGTTGTTCGTAACTTTACGAACAGCTTTATGAAAAAGGGCCCAGGCATGCAGGCAGTGAGGATGGTGGTGCGGCGAGCGGCTACCAATGCGGATCGGAGCAGTAGAGCCACTTCACCGCGGATTAATACAAGTACATATTGCATGCGAGCGATCGCGAGCTACGAGACTGGGCTGCTCAAGTTGTATATCGATCCTCGTTTTAAAATCTCTCCTACTTTGATATTCGCCATTTTTCTGCTTGTTATTGTCAACATCACCATGTCTTAGATTATCAATCCTGTCACGGACATCCCCTGTTAAACGCTTTATATGACCAGCGAAACTTGAACGTGCTAACTAGTAACAGTACAACACGTAAGAAAAATAAGATTACCTAAGTAGCTTAAATTCCTGAATACTGACGAAAATATCTGTAAGAATTACAAAAAAAAAAAAAATCGAGAGAGAAATGTTTCTTCATTACTATTTAACCATGAAAAGTTATATTTCATTCAATTCGACCTGTACATAAGGAAATAAAATGCAAAAGAATCAGGTTGTACCTCCGTTAACATTATACACACATTCACCGGGCAGAGTCCGCAAATCCAGTGCGTGACGTCAGGCGAAACGGGCATCTTTCCTGACGAATTGGCCCTTGTCAGGCTCCAGAAAACCGCAGTTTTTCGTGAGCGTTTACTTATTTCTAGTAACGCGAAAGTGAGGTAACAAAATTCCATTGCCTTCTATGTCTTCTGAGCTTTCTAATGATGCCTAAATTGCAGAATTTAATGATCTCTTTGAATATCTACTTTAACACAAGACCAACGAAACAGTATAGAATACTGACAAACGATGCATTCATCTCAAAGTATTATACATGGATATTTTTATTTATTATTCTTTCTTTTTTTGCATGCCGATATTCAAAAGTGTCATCTGGTCATATTCCTGGTGTATCGAGCATTCTTTGTGATGTACAATCTTAGCATGTGCCTTCACGTATAGTCGTTGATTTATTACATGATTTCTAGAAATAATTTTCTTGTCCATTAGAGCTTTATTGATGCGTGGCGTGACCCTTTTCTTTCCCCCAATCGTAGATAAAATCAGAAAATGGTGAAATATGTCACAAGTATGATATACACAAACGGTCAGCAACATTCCTGAGGTGTGCGACGGAGTAACAGCCAATAGTAACTGCCACAGATTGCATTACATGGAACTGGTTCAATTCATTGAATGTGCTGAATGCCTGGAAAAAAAAAAGCCTTTGCTCAAATAGACTAAACTTTCAACTGCGGTCTTCTTAGATAAGTTGCTGAAAGAAGAATTAGCCAGAAATTCAGCTAATCACAGATAATTCTGCAAAATTCGAACAAATGATGATAAGAAAGAAAGTTTTTGATTCATGCAGAACAATAATAGGACGAAAAGAAAAACGCAATGAAAGAATTCTTGATCTTGTAAATACCTCTACATGTATTATGATAGATTTCATTATTCAGTTTTTCGAGATTTTATCGTAGTTGATCATTTCGCACTCGCTCTTTCTTTTTTTGCGCTATTTCATATCCCAACTTATGTCGACAACAGTTTGCGTTCGCAAATTTTGAAAAGATTAGATGCAACACAGACGACAAACTTGTAGTAAAATCCGAGTGCTTCGTCAGCTTTGATTCAAATTCTATTTCAATGCAGCGTTGATTTATAATGGTATAGTATTCAATGATCATTTCAATGATGATTTCTGCCTACAAGTACTTTTGATGTTTTCACAAGTTCTGTGTTTTTTTCCCTCTCGAAAGTTAAACGTAAGTTGCACATAATTATCAATACTCTGATAATTCTTTTATCGTAGTACCGAAATTCTCTTTTGGAAGATATTAGTTTTCTTTGTGCAATTAGAGCAGTGAATCATATAAACCAACAGTATAGATATTATTGTTTTCGCAGTCTACAGCATCATTGCAAGTCGTTTACATTATTTAACGCATACCTGTACTCTTCATGTACAATACTACGTGGGTATATTTAACACACACTTGCAGATGCTGTGTTCGGAACGCACTAGTAGTACAGTGTATACAGCCTTACCACTGAATGCTGAATTAAAGGGCGTCCTCATGGATAATGATTTTCTTTTTCTTTTTAGTCTTGTAACTTTTTGTGAACTTCTTTTTTCTTTTAAACGTCTATACGTGGTCATGACTGTTTCACCATGGGACGTAAGCAAGTAGCAAGCGAATCGAAATAAATTACATCCGTGCGCTTTAATTCAATGTCATGGCAACTCTGTGTATTTTGTTGGGTCGTGTAGTCGCGTGGAAGCAGAGATCTTCATTCTGTGTCGCAAAGTGAGAAGAGAGGGAGAGATGTTTCGATCTGCAGAGTTGGTGTAGATTAATTGTGTCGGTAGAGCTGATGATAAAATTTAACAATCATTCATTCCATTTTCTCTATCACTCTTTTACACAGAGACACTCACATGATTATGTCGCTGTATGTATTGTAATTTAATCGTCTGCGTACCTGTTTACGCTATTTTTCCAAGCCGCAATATCTGAGATGTATAGTATTAAAGTTTCATTTTGTTATTTTTTCTTTTTAAGGCAATTTGCTTAGTCTTGTTAGTTCAGCAATTGCATGTCAGTTATAATTGTTTATGAGGAGACTGCGAAGCACAAGCTCTGGTTTTTGTCGAGCCCACCGGAGGTGAGGGGAGACTAAGCGCTATGTAAAGGGATCGGCTGCGGCGCCCGTCCGTCGTCTATCCGTAACGCTACAGAAAACTTGAATAACTCTGTACTCTGGGCTTCAATTTGAATAAAACTTGGAGGGAAGTGTGGTCATACAAAATTTTACCTTTTATCAAGTATGAAGGTCACCTCAAGGTTAAAGGCCACAGGCAGGGGTCAATGAACTTTTAGGGCCTAATGTTAAGTTTTTAGGGTGCGTTTCGATTATGGACCATAGCTTTTGATCCGTAAGTCTATTTGTGACCAAACTTGGATGGTAGATGTACCTTGGGGAGTTGATGGTCACCACAAGGTCAAAGGTCACAGGCGGGGGTCAATGAACCTTTAGGGTTCAATGTACTGTGCATTTAATCATGACTCCTAACTTTTGATCCTTGGTCCATTTGTGAACACAAAAAAAAAGTGTTGTACGTTTGTGGGCGAGACACATTACGACACTTGCCTTGTTTTTAGCATAATCCTCTATTTCCACTGAATTTTGCTTCGGTAATACAAGTCACATAAGAATTTAGTTGTTTTCAATTCACAGTCCCCCCCCCCCCCCTTGATAACAATGTTGTATTGATTTAAAGTAATTATGTAAATTGAAATGTCTATAGCTGGGATTACATTTCTTATCCTGATATTAAATAAAATAAATTCACTTCAATTTATTTATTTTCATACTTCTCATCTATGTATATTACAACAGAAAATATAATACAAGTTCTTTTACCTTGTAAACAATGTGCAAAGACAAACAATATACATAGTAATAAGACAGCAATTGAAATGATAACTGGTCAAAATCGAAATTGGGTTGAACAAAGAGAAGTATGACGGGACCTACATGAAAGCAAGCTTGTTTGGCTGTAAGCCCCGAGTAATCAGTGTTTGTGAAAAAGAAACGGAGAACGGATAGAAGGTACGACCAGGCGATTTAAGGGTACCAAATAAGAAAAGTGGGGTATGCCTATATGATAAAAAAGGGAAAATATATTAAAATGTGACCCATTATTGTGATCGAGCTATCATTCATTTCCGGAGTAGAACATGAAATAAATTACACAAGATCATTGTGAACAGCAAACATCAATAAAGCCGAAATTGCCGTTCTTTATTGATGTGAAGCAAAGATCCGAAATGGACGTGCAATGATAATCTACACCATCAAGATGATGATTTTCCTCTCGACTCTTTGGTCTGTGGCTATCGTTAAGGTACATGTATATTTCGACCTCTCCTATCCGGACATGTCGGGACCGACTTCCATCCGGATAAGAGATTAGTCGGATATTGGAGACTCAATGTTTAATACATGCAGCTGCCTATCAATAATGGTAGCTACACGCATAACATGAACATGTCCCGTCCTCGTTAGCTGGTCTACGTTCAGAATTCTCTGAAAATAAACATTATTTTGCTCTATGGACGATCGCCTGTACCGTATCCTGATTTAATGAGAAATTCTCTGTGCCGTATTATTCTTGTGGTGATTTTGGGGTAGGAATATCTGAATGCAGTGATATTTAGATTTAAATTTGATGTGAATGTATGTTACTCATGTCGAGAATAATATCTGATCGATGTGAGTTTGTGAAGGCCGTAATTATTAGATTGAAAAGAAAAAAGAAAAAAAGAAAATCCAAAACAAGAACAAAAATCATGGCGAGATCGCGTCCGGATAATAGAGAGACCCAAATAAAGGGAGGCCAGAAAGGAGACGTGGGACCAGTGGCGTATCTAGGGTAAATGGCACCCGGGGCAAGCGCGAAAATTGCGCCCCTAATTTCTGAAAAAGTGTTCAATCCCAACCCCATCCCGGTAAGGACTTTAAAAAAAGTCCACGTGATATGCTTTTTCAAGCACTTAAAGTGGGTCTTTTGAGGGTGATTTAAATGTAATAAATTTAGATAAATTTTGGCGAGCGAGCGCAGCGAGCGAGCCGAAAAAGTTTTGTAATTCAGCTTTAGAGAACATGGAATTCTTGTCATTTTTTGCTTATTAAATCTTACAATTCTAATCAAGATATTATAGTGACGGCCTTATAGATAACGATTTATACCAACAAAGTGAGGACTTGAAAAAAATACTCTAAATTAGTACGTGCAAGTGAGCCGAAATTAGTATATTTCCGCATCATCATCACGTTTGCTTTTTATCTATTTTTTGATAAATTTTGGTGAGCGAGCGCAGCGAGAGAGCCGAAAATGTTTGTATTTGAGCTTACAAAACATGGAATTCTTGTCATTTTTTGCTTATTAAATCTTACAATTCTAATCGAGATATAGTGACGGCCTGTTTGTATTTGAGCTTACAAAACATGGAATTCTTGTCATTTTTTGCTTATTAAATCTTACAATTCTAATCGAGATATAGTGACGGCCAAACTGAGGACTCTAAATTAGTACGAAATTTGTATATTTCCGCGTCATCATTACGTTTTGTCCTTATCTTGTTTGATTTGGGGTTTTTTTGCACCCCCCCCCCCCATGTTCGAAACCGTTAGCGCCCTCTTTTGATCAAATCGGCGATATCTTCAGAACGAAAGAAATTGCACAGCTGCTCCGTGTAACATCTTGCCTGCTAATGGCATGTGTGAACACAATATACATTGTCATTTTGTCCGCGTCATCTTATCTTCTTCTTCTTATTTACCCAGGGTAACCCCTTCAGTGTTGCAACTGCTCTGCCAGAGGGCCCTGCCACTATTATTACTCTAGCGTTGCCAGGTACCCATTTATACACCTGGGTGGAGAGGGATATGGTGGGTAAAAACATCTTGTCCAAGGACGTAAGCACTGGGCGGGATTCGAACTCGCGTCCTCCGGTCACGGATGGCTGAGTAATCATTCTTTTTGGACAATGGGTGAAATCGGACTTGGGACCAAGTTTCAGTGAGTGAGACCAGCATAAATCCTTTTCAATTCTCCTTTTTTTTTGAATGTTCAGACTGGTGAGACATACCTATAGGGCCCTTCTGAATAATGATAGTAATAAATGATAAGTTATTCCATAAGGTGGGAGCAGCATGGCCAAAGGCACGTGTGCCCCATATTGTAGTGAATCTTGAATTATAAAAGAACCGGAGTTGGATGAGCGTAAAGATCTAACAGGGATGTAATTATGAAGTAAGTCAATGTTATACTGAGGAGCAGTGCCCTGAATGCAATGGAAAGTCAGAAGTAAAATTTTTAAAACAATGCGATCTTTAACTTGTAGCCAATGAAGTGATCTCAAAATCGGGGTGATGTGAGTGTGCCTCTTGGTGATGCGTGCTGCCGCATTTTGAAACCTCTGTAGCACGGAGAGCTGAGTTTGTGATAAGTTAGATAAGACTGAGTTTCCAAAGTCAAGCCTAGAGGATATCAAAGCATGGACTGATTTTTTGGTAGAAAATCGGTTCAAATATTTCCTAATGAAGCCGATATTGCGAAGTTGGTATCTTATAGATCTACAAATGCTACAAACTTGATGAGACATAGCGATATTACAATCTAGCATTACACCCAGGTTGCGACGGGTTTGGGACACATTAATTGACATGCCAGAAAAAGAGATGGAATTTATGCCAATTTTACCTGATTGTGTCTTCGAACCAAACATTAAAAACTCAGATTTAGCCGTATTCAGTTTCAAAGATGTGAGTTGAGCCATGAATAAACATCGTTCATTACATTCTCAAGCTGAAAACAACATGAACGAAAATGGAAATTCTAAACGAACATGTGATTCCTGAATTAATGGAAAATTTTCCTGTGCAACAAAGGGGTGTGTTCAGACGCCTATGGTGGGCACAGGATGGCGCACCAGCCCACCGACTATAGTTGCAGCTCCAGTAAGAAACAGATTGGCTGAGGTATTTGGAAATTAGGTGAATGCCTTGTATCATGATGCGGAGTGGCCGACACGATCTCTGGATCTGACTTCTTGTGGCTCCTTCTTTTCTTTGGGGTTATCTCAAGAGAGATGGAGAAAAGAGCTAATCTCTGTGTGGAAAGGAATGGTGGCCATGTTGAGGGGCATGGTATGTAATGTTAAAAAGAGATATCCGAAAGAAGACAATGGTAAGTTGCAATTATTAATTTCATTATTCCATTTGTAAAGTTGATTTCTTATAAGCCTTAAGGTGCATTGATCCTTGCAGTGTCTAAACTTGGTCCCAAGTCCCGTTTGACCCATTGTCTAAAAAGAATAATTACTCAGCCATCCATGACCGTATATGCATAAATAAGATATCATTTTAAAGAAGAGATAGTATGTGGTTTTAAGATGTTGCTACTCACTTTGGTGTAAAGTTAACACAATCTTCACAAATTTGAAATCAAATCTTGTTGCGGTTTTTTGATACGCACTGTATAAACAAAGAGGCCCTGATTAAAAGATGGACCCACCTTATCTGCCCCTTACACTTGTATTTTTTCAGTCCAAACCGATTTTATATGATGTGCTTTCAATTTCTCTATTTCAAATGTGCTTTCTAATTATCTTGCAAAAACGTTAAATTTTCAATCACCCATCTCAACCAAAACTATACGGTATATTAGAATTCCTTGCCTGTTTGAAGTAATCTCTGTGTAGAGATCATAGACCGCCCCCCCCCATTAAAAAAACAACAACAACGCACACACACATGCACACACACATTCATATGCAAATACACACTGACAAAAGATAGAATAAAGACAACTGAACACACAAAAACAAAATTTATCCCGTCATTTATAGTTGTTACAACTGAAAAAAATAAAAAAGCCAAACTAACATGCGTGTATAGACGTTGGCAATTATATTAGTTGTTATATTGTTATATAAGCTCATACGTATATTTATTATGAAGCTCCTTGTATTACAGTAGTTAACATGAAGCATGCCTAACATCCCGATTACAGTAACTCATTCGGTTATTCTGTTCAAAGTGATTCAAACCAGAGAGAGGTTGGCGTGACGAACGTCACATCGTGCATGTACTGTACCCACAGAACTCTACAGAGTAGAGTTCTGTGACTGTACTATGGCCACCATGACGACGAAAGAAATAAGGGAGACAAAAAAAAAAAGGAATCGCTTTGTAGTCCCGAGTCTTAAATCGGCAACTTCGCTCGGTTGGCTGGTTAGAGAGATTTGGAGAAGTGCATGGGCTGCAGAGGGAGACTGGAAGAGTGCATTTTACTGAAGGGGTGTTTCCCCATTACCACTTTGTATAAATTGTACGGTAGAGACCCGGATCGAATCGGAAGTGGGGGATGTTATCGGCGGTGAGGCAAAAATCCCGCCGATTGGATCCGGCGGATCCGATATACTGGCCAAAGTCCGCCGATTAGTTCCGGCGGAACTTATCGACTGACCGGAACGGATCGCCTGTGACACCGGCACTGCACTTGTTGCACGCAGAGTTAATCGCAACCTACATGTACTGTAGTTTACGTACACAGCGTGCCAGTAAGGGTCCTATTTCTGCAGATTTTTGTCATTTATTGTCGTTGGAACAACACATGGCAGCTTCGCAGCAACAACCAATAGTCGTATTAACAGCAATTTCTTAAAAATGGAGAAATTTGAAATCATATTAAAGCTGTAATTCAAGTCAAGAAAACAGCAAATACACGTAGAATACAGTCGGTTGTGTGTGTAAATAGCATTAGTCACGTATCACGCGCGTACGAACAGAAGTGACTTTGCTACCGGACTATCCCATAATGCACCGTAAATGACGCTTAAATCAACATCCGGGTACTTTTTACGTGATTGGCGATAGCGAGAATTGCAGGATGATTAGAAACAAACACAACATAAATATAACAAGGACTACAATATAACAGTAGACAAAGCAAAAACAAAGCAATATAAGAAAAATGACTTGAGAGCATTTTTAAACACACAACAATCGAAGACTTCATATTCATGCAATAGTTTGAAATCAACTGCAACTTAAGTTTCCTGAATGATGAAAGAGTTGGACTTTGATTAAAGTCTTTGTTTTCAATATTCCATAGATTTAGACCAACAAATCTTATGCTCGAAGGAATCTATAATCATTAATAAAATGGAACATATAGGACTCGCTACTGCACAAATTTAGAGTGCAAAACGTATGGATTTGTTGCAGTGCTATCAACTATTTTACGGAGTAAAGATGAGTTGGAAGCAGTAGAGATGGCTAAGCAAAAAATAGAAGAGAGAACAGTGACAAAACAGAAAATCGTTTCATCCTGATTTCAAGTTCTAATGAGGAAAAATAATTCTGAGAATAAACACGGGGCGTCCTCACCCATTCTGCTTACCAGAAAATTGAGATGTGACGTCACGAACTATAAATTATACAACTAAATTTAGGAATGGGCTATCTTTATGCTTAAGTCAGAAAGAACAATTTGTCAAAGTATTCGTCATTTATCATTTTGACAGCCTTAGAAATTATAGCAAAGAAGTGGATATCATTAAAAAGAACAAAAACAAAAAACAAAAAAACAACCACCCCCAAAGAAAGAAATAAAGAAAGAAATGATACTGATCGCAGTCCCCAAACAAACTTGTTTTACACATGGTAACTTCAGAAAGAATTCAGGCCAGATTAAAAAACCACGTTGAGGGCAAGAGGGGTAATTCCTCCCCTGAGATGGTTTCGTGGTATACCAGCCCAACATCTGAATCTGAGGTTCCTATTATAAATAGGAATATGATTTTTTTATCGTGCTGAAAAATACAGCTGTTCTAGGAAAAGGATCATAAATAACCGTTTAAACGACAAGTACAGGCAAAGAGAGAGAAAGAATGGGTGGGAGGATTAAATTAAAGCTGAAGGGGTGTAGATTTCATGGTCTGATTGGAAAACTTTGTATAAAAAAAAAGATTGCAAACTTCCATACAACTGGCACTCCTGAAGATTGTCTTCAATACCTTCTGAACGGCTGTCGTGAAAGAATTTTTATGAGTATCATATAGTACTTCTTCGCCATGATCGGAAGAAATGTTGATTTTGTTGCATTTTGTTATAATTGTTTGAACACTTTGAGTCTACTATCAAAGGGGCGCTGTAAAGATAACTATTTATTATCAGATTAGTAAGATAGATTCAACGGGAAAGTGTCTCTGCAAAGTGTTCAGATACTCATTTTTATTTTTTCTTTCAGTCTGAGTGAACAGAGAATTGTAACAAATAGATCTTTTGAAACATACGTTTTGGAGATTAGAGCACCGCTGTGCCTCAATCCTATTCGTAATATGTTATTATCAGGTTGGCTTTGTCAACTATATGGAGAAGCAAACTTAAATTTTCTTAAGAATGAGGAGGTCTCGTAAAGGTTACATGGTTCGAATGATCATTAAAATTGTGTAGCGATGTTTTGTAACGCTTCTGACTGCTATGGAATGAACAAGTCATCGCCACTCTCGACCATTCCTTTCAATTCATAACGTTTCACTTTAGTTTGGTAAAAGACAATATTTCCATTAGGGAGTATTACTATAATACAGAAGGCTCTGCTGTATCTTTAGTCGTTTTTTCTGCATTATTATCTTGTGATTTTCATCGTGATTGTCCTCACAATATAGCAATAACGAGAGTATGACCCGTGCCATTAATGATAGCATATGCCTATAAAGCAAACATATAAAAAAGTTCCTTCCCAAGCATCCCTTATTTGCTTGAAACATACCTTGAGGTGTCTATTATTTTGTTGAGAAATGTGGATTTGATTGTTCGAATATTTCTTTTCTTCTTCTAGGATAAGATTCACGCTAAACAGAATCCATGTAGGCCTACCTTTGAATATGCTGTGTATCTTTATTCTTAATTTGATTAGTATTTTAAATATCCCTCTGTTGTATTATTCATCCTGCAGAAGAAAGCTAAGAAGTTTCTCGAAACCTAAAACCATGAAGCTGACCATTGCTTTTATTGTGGTCCTGGCGTCCTACATGGCCGTTGGTGGCCAGGCGTTTATCTACCGTTTATCTAGTGGCCGGAGTACTGGACTGGGTTCCCTGGCTCCTGCTGTCCGGAGTACTGGACTGGGTTCAATGGCTCCTGTTATCGGCTCTTGTTAGTGAAGAAAACTTGGCAGGAAGCAGAAAACCACTGCGTCCAACTCGGTGGTCATTTGACGTCGGTGCTGAGCGAGGCGGAAAACACTTTCCTCTACAATTACTAGCGAAACACGATTTCGACTCCTTCAGGATGGGTAAGCCATGGGCGGTACATGGGTCAAAAATAGACATTTTGAATGCAAACACCGATTTCAACTTTTTTTATACTTTCAATCACATAGGACAGTGAAAGTGCACAAAGCAGACGTGATTTTCAAAAGTCCTATACTCAGTTCTGTTTTCTGTATATATAATATATATATATATATATATATATATATATATATATACCGGTATATTGTATTAAAGAATTCGTTTCAACAAGTTCCTTTTGCTTTTATATTCTTACTTTTTGGGGGGATATATCCCTCACAGAGAAATTAAGCAGTCGGGAGTTGTTGTTGTTTTTTTTTGTATTGCAACGGAGTAGAATATGCCCTGTAGAATATTTGTTTGATTGTTTATGTTGTTTGTTTGTTCTATTTGTGCACCTGTACAATGAAATCATTTCGACAAAATCAATAATTTTTATATTAATATAAGCAATATTACTCAAAAGAAATAGATATGATTGCATGTATGATATACAATATGATATGATATAAAGATTTCTGATGGAGTGTATAGTTTCTAAAGCGTTATGGACAGCTGAAGGAAATTATCATTGCGACTATTGTACTTAATTGTTTTCGTTTTTTATCAGACCATGCCCAATATTGCTGTAACCTAGCAGTAATCCCCGTAGACAAATGTACTGATTTAACATTTATCACTGCATAGATAATGAATGGCGTTCCAATCTTGGTTGCCTCATTACGAGTTGAAAAGGTGTAATCAACTTGATGGGAAGACGACTTCATTGCTACAATTAGTGATGTTTATTCTGAAGGCTTCTCCCAATAGCGGCGTTAAGGTGAAGGAGTAGGGCATAAAAAGAAAGAAAGAATAACATTTCGATCTTCACTTAGTAATGACAAAAAAAAAAATATATAGAATTGGCATGAAACTGATAAAAATAGTCTCATTTTGTCCAACTTGGATAAAAAGATTAATGAGTGGGATCATCTGCTACTCTATTATCGATTTCCAGTGATTTTCAGTTAAATAATTCAACTGATCACGAGGCCTATCAACCGCTACCTATACCCTCGTATCCTGCCACCTATACCCCGATCCTCTCTTCTCTTTGGCGCATAGTAAACGTTATAGTAACACTGTTCTCACACATTGTGGCGTTTAATGCCACTGGTAACAATGTGCGTGAATTTCGTATGACGCACGCGTACAAACTAGATACATTTTTTGTTGATATTTAGCGGTATCTGACTCAGTTTTCTTTTTCTTTTTTCTTTTTTACACAGAAGTCACCTATATTCGAAATAAATGATTCTATATCTGTGCAAGTAGTAATTTTCAATCCTCCTATCGAAGTTGTGAGATATCGCAAGCGTCATCTTTCCCGCTACTGATCTCCCGAGATTAACATTAATTTAGTAGAGACTTATTGTAAAAGGTCCATTAGTTTCATATAGGGACCGTGCAAGCATAACTCGTAGTTCTATAGTATGGATTTCCTTGGTTCGCAGTTAAGGCCCGGTCACAAATGCCATTACGAACTGCTGCGAATGTCGTACGAACGATTTTTAGACAATTTCGTAAGATCTTCTTAAGAAGGCCATACGAAACTAGCGTTCGTAGGCCGTTTGTAGACCGTACGTAAGTTCGTAGCCTGGTCGATGATCTTGTCCAAGATTTTTTTTTTTTTTTTTTTTTTTTTAACTTACGAACACATTCAGAACCATTGTTTCAACGATTCAAACTTCTAGATGTTGTTAGGTTACATAAGTTCTCAGTTTTAACATTTATGTACGATCTCTGCAATGGAACTATTCCGCACCCTCTGTATGACTATTGCCAAATTGTGCATCATACTTACAGGACAAGAACAAATGAAAAAAGAATGTTGTACTTACCAAAATTTAGAACCACACACGGACAATTTTCAATTTCTTACTTAGGACCAAAACTTTGGAACACATTGCCACGAGAAATGCGTGAACAAAGCAAAAGATCTACATTTCGTGAATGCCTTGCAGATTTCCTTCTCTAATAGATATTGTATCAAGTATAATTAGTTTTCTATGTTAGAAAATATATGATGTACGTTGTATTTAAATATTAATAGCCATTTCAACCAACCATGTAATAATTTTTCGTTTGTGTTTAGCTTTTAGTATGAAGATCAAGGTGACCAATCTCGACTAGCACGTGTGCTAACTTTTGGTTTCCTTGTTAACAACAACTTTGTAGAATTACGCTACATGTATCACATTTAAATCTCAAATGTCTTTATTTAATCATGTTATTGTAAAGGAGTAATAGATAAGTATTTTTTTTTTCATATATGTATGTAAATACAATTGTATAATGATTGAAAATGTACATGTTCAAATGTTGTTGCTAATAAACTTCAAACTTCAAACTTCAACTTCGTACGAAACCCTCTCTTCGTAAGGCGGCCGTACGAACGGTATACGAAAGTCATAAGAACTACGCGAGATTTTTTAAGGTCGAGAGACAATTCTACAAGCCTTTAATTCTTACGATGATTTTAAGAACGCCTTAAGTCGTTCATAGAAGGCTCTTACGTCTTTCGTAAGAATGCCATACGAACGGAGATTCGTACGGCGTTCTTACGAACAACTCTTCGAGTTTGTAAGGTGGCCGTGAAGGACTCGTAAGGCGTAGTTACACAATTTGTACAGCTGTTGAGTTTTATGGGGTATAAAGCCAAACGCACGAAGTTTAAATCCTCACTCTGTTCTAGGTGTTCGACCAGAAATCATCTCTGTTAAATATGGGTCCAAAAGGGAAGGCAATCCAAGGGGGAAGGGGAAGAAAAGAAAGGAGGGAGATGAGGAGGAAGGAGCGAGAGGGGAGAGTTGGAGCAACAACCTCCTCCTCCATGTCCTCTTCTACTTGCAGATGCAGCTGCAGTTGTAGTCTCGTTGGCACTATTGCCATCTTGAAGATTAAAACTTTCTTACGAATGACTTGAGAGTGCCATGAGTTGCACGCACGACCATCTAAAGACAAAAAGAAATGGTAAGACGGCCGTAAGTGTGACGAAAGAATAACTCAAGACATTCTTACGAAAAACGTACGAATTCTAGGGCCATTGTATAACTGAAAATCATTTCGTTTCTCTAAAATTTAACAGCGTCCGTACAAAATTCGTAAGAAGGCCGTAAGAATCTGTGTCCCATCTACGAATCACCAGAATTCGTACGAACAGTGACATTCGTACGAACGCATCGTTCTTATACGAACCTTTCACATGGTGATGTCCAATTACAACGATCCTGTGGAGCTTACGTCTGCTGATCATGACCAACTAAAAAACTATGATTGCGAATACATTTTCATTCAGGGATTCTGGATTGGTTACAACGACATCAGGACTGAGGGCGCGTGGGTCTGGAGCGACCATTGCACTCCCAGAGCTCCGTATACCAACTGGCGTCAGTATCAGCCGGACAACTTTTATGGAGGCCAGGATTCCGGCAGAATGTGGTACACTGGGAACATTTCGGACACAGCCAGAGATTGGGACGATGGCTCGTGTGGAGTTACGGGAGATTACATCTGCAAGCTGACCTTTTGATCTACAGTGTGTTTTCACGTCATACATCAGTTATTGATAGTGATTAACGCAAACAAGAAGAAACTGACCAGAATGAATAAGCCAGTTCGGGGTTAGCTCATGTGCACTTGAGTACAAATGACCTTTCATTCTTCTCAGTTGGTTAGGCACTTCGCTTGTTTTCAAAGTGACAAAATGTATAAGCTTGCCAGATGTAACAATTTATGGAATCCATCAGTCGTGTTCGAACAAAGAATGAAGTTGTGTAGACCAGGTGACGAGAATGGCCCATCAATTTACACTTGGGAAAGCATCCATTTCATTATTCTGCATTGAATGAATCAACATTTTTTTTTTCTTTTGATATAGTCAAATACAATTTTGTTGTCGGGTGGATGTGCTGGCATGCATAATGTTTATAAGGATTACATAATCATTACACCACAGCTGCTTATCTTAGTGAATCTAAATACAAGCGTGCCCCATTGGTACAAATGACCTTGTTCTGCTCATGCTCAAAAGTGGAACCCCGAACTGGCTTATATGATTTATCATTGAAAAAAGAAGCTAGTTATTGATAGTGTCAGTAATGGTGCCGCTTACTGTGTTACTTACATCCCAGCATTATTTTTTTTTCTAATCCTAATTGTTCCACTCAAAATTTCATTTCATACCTAATGTCTGTTATGTCAGTTACGCCAACCAAGACCATTTTATTTCCCTCCTTTATGAAAAAAAAAATTAACCCTGAAACTTTTCCTATTGCACTATGACCATATTCTAACTTTAATCGCAATTCTATAGTTCCCTTACTGCCCTTTCAAAAAAGAATACTAAACACAGTGAACTGGATTTACTACACATTATGTAGTTTTCTGACATCGTTTAATTTATTACGATGGATACTCTTGAGTTCGTTATGTAACGAGCTTCATAATCCTCCATAGTGATCATGTACTAAAAAGAACACAAAGATATTAAATTTGAGAATTATCATTCAGTTGAGCCGTCAATTGTATGTATATATGCTTTCATAATGAATCATAATGAACAATGGTCATTCTCTCAACTGTCAGAGTGTGTGTACTTCAAATGAATGTGTGTTCATCTTGTCTACCAATTTTTGTCAAGACTGCAGTGTGCAATGATAATGTGCCAACAATTTGCCAGCGGTAGCACGACATACTAACTAAATGACACATAATACACACTTACACACACTTAAGTATATGTAATATTGTATACATAATTTTACATATATATATATATATATATATATATATATATATATGATATAATATATATTATAATTACATAAAGTAGCCTATATCACATGATATATATTATATATATATATATATATATATATATATATATATATGTATATATATATATATATATAATATATACAGAGAGAGAGAGAGATATTACATGAGTGTAACATTTCTTTGAGTGCGCCCCCACAAAAGAACTACCACAAAGTACACTTATAATAGATTATTGCATCACTGATTGCCCTCACAATTGTACGTGCATTACTATTCCAGGACGAACCACTGCCACGCTTGTTCAAGATTCACGTTTCTAGTTTGTCTTCCACCTTGATTCAAAGAATATGATATTATGAACGTTAGACTTCATAATGAAATTATGTGCAGAATAAAACAATCGTTGGCATTTAGTATAGATTTAAAAAATCAAAGCGTGTGACTCAGAATGAAGATGAGGCTGAGGAAGGAAACAGAAACCTTCGACTTTTTACTTTTAGAGGCCGACCCTCCTAAATAAGAAAAAAGGAAAGAGAGAAATGAGCCATTGAAATACATGTATAATCAGTTTTCAACTACACTGTACCTCTATTAAGTCCAAGGGGGTTGCCCCTACAATCATTGCCACTCCTACGCCCCTGACCAAATTTCAACCAAATTTGGTGACTTTTTCCTCAAGTTTTATTGCAAACATTTTGATACGTAACTTAGCTCTGTCGGATATTAGTGGTTGCCTTCGCAACCCGAAGCTGACATCCATGTCGTTCAGACTTTGCATGTTTTTCTACTCCAATTTAGGTAAACAATGATAATACAGGATACAATGGGGTTTCTTTGCTGTCATTTGCTGAAGGACCAATATGAAGTAATTATGGATGTCAATAACACTATAATGGTGGTCTTATTATTGCCTTTGTTGTTCATGTCCCATATGATATGATAGAAATAAGTGACAAAACAGTATTTTCCAAAAACTATACCATCTTATTTTGTGTCATTTTAAATTTTGCAGAAATTTTGCCTGTTGAATCATTTGTTTATCATCATAAATCTGCCAACTAAACATTGCAATATCGTGGGAAATATGGAATGTGATACCTATTATAATCTATCCGAAACAACGCATCGTAGGTCTTCTGACCTCATTATAATGATTGTAGCGAATAACACACTTATCATGTGTTGCCCACCATACAAACTAATGGTGAAATTTGCCTTGTCTTTATTTGTGGCAAGTATGAAAATAATTGGTGTTATATAAAGACCTATACTGTCGTGAAGTATAATTATAAAGAAAAAAAAAACACCATGATTTCAGCATATTTAAATTGTGTTTCTTTATATTTTGGTGAATAGCGCCATCAATTGCTAACCTTGTGAAATTTCAAATATGGGTCGTACAGAATATGGGTTGCTCTAACCATGTGCCTAATATGACGGTAAATGCCTCAAATAGTAAAGAAGTTACATATGGGGCACAATACGTCCCTCCCCCACTTGGGCCTGCAAGCAGGGGCCAAAAAAAGCTTGGGCTTTTGGGCAGGGTTAAGAAAGGAATTGCAGGATAATTAGAAACAAGCACAACATAAAGATAACAAGGACTACAATATAACAGAAGACAAAGCAAAAACAAAGCAATGTAAGAAAAATGTCTTGAGGACATAACAAACATACAGCTATCGAAGACTTCACATTTATGCAATAGGTTGAAGTCCACCGCAGCTTAAATCTCCTTCTGAATTATGAAAGAGTTGGACTTGGTCTTTGTTATAGTTATTCAATATTTCCAGACCAACAAATTTCATATCTCCTTGGGAATCTATAATTATTGATAAAACGGATCATAAAGGACTCGCTTCTGTACAAATTAGATTTGCAGTGTTATCAAGAGTTAAAGTAACTACCAACTATCTCAGGGAGTGAAAGGTGAGTTGGATTCAATGGAGATGGTTAAGCAAGAACTGGAGAGAGATTTATGACAATTAAATCATTTCATCTTGGTGTCAAATTCTAATTAAGAAAAGAAAAGAAAAAATGACAGCAACAAGGGGCGTCCTCATCCATTCAGCTTCCCACAAAATTGAGCTGTCACAACATAAACTATGTGCAACTAAGTTTTAGGAATAGGGTCTCTTTATCTGTTTATGTTTAAAGTGAAAATATAGTTCTGGTAAGGTTGCGAGAACCCGTCTTGCAACATATTATATTTGCTTGCAATATATTGATAGAGTTTACCAAGAAACTTACCTGGCTGACGTAATTTGCCGGGATGATGAGTTGTTTCGGAGTATTTTGAGATCTAAAGTAAAAGTCGGTATACCGATTTTTATTCCAGAAGGACCCAAATTAGCTCGGTCTCACGGACAACTCGGCCCAATTTCACACAGTTTAAACGCAGTTCTTGATCGCCATTATTCTATACAGAGGCGCACGTTCATGTTGTAGAGCGCCTTTGATGCGCGCGTTGTATCAACTCGGCCCATAACTGCGACCAGTGCCGTATATAGAGAGAGACTGACCAACTCATAAATTGGACGGCATGTCGTTACCCACCGTACAATGCAGCGCTTATGGTTTTAGCATGTGCGCTTGGGGATCTAGCATTTATACTTGGGTGACCCTCACCTCGTCATACAATGTAGTTAATGTTTGTGCATATTTGAATCACATTTTGTCACTGAAATTCTATGAAATCCCACTCACATACAGGAAAAATGCTGAAGATTCCAATGGAATCACAAGTTCACTGATCGAAAATTTGCAGCTATCGTCGTCAAACGCGAACGATGCGGAATAGTTGTGCGCTAAGGAAGGGGCCCGCAACTCGTCACCCGCGCTCCCATAGACAAAGCACGTACAAGACGTGTGCGGGTGACCGTGATGCTCCCATAGACATACATGTAAAAGATGCGTGCGGGTGACCGTGATGATACTAATAACACGTATTCCTCATATAAATGTCAGATTTTCGCGAAAAACTGTTCGGTTTTCACCACAATTTGCTTGGTTGTGGCAGCCCTGTCAAGTTTCAAGCTTACTGAACACAGTCCCGGGCATAAATTTTTGTTTAGCGCGCTTGTAACAATTTTAAGCACGGTGATGTTTCGGGCCCCTGACGAGGTGCGAGCACCTCACTATAATAGTATGCGCAGGCGTCCCAAAGGCGCAAGGCACATACTTTCTGTTCTGCGTTGCTTGACATTTTTTTTCTTAGAGAGGGAGAGAGAGAGAAAGAGGGGTGGGGGGGGGGGAACATTCTTTCATTCGAGCCATGTTGAACAAAGCCAACAATAAATCATTCTTACACATTCAAATAGACACAAACACACAGGTACATAAACATGATAAATAATAGGGCAGCTGTGTAAGGACATAATTCCTTTATAGGAATATATGATAAATTGCTGTAAAAAAAAATCACAATATTAAAGCCGTGTCGTTAACTGTCACTAGACTGTATGTTACATATTGTATTTAGCAAGTTGTCCCAGGTAACAAGATTATTGCATAACAAAATGATATATAAATTTACAAATCTAGCTGTGCACAGACGATAGACGAATTCCACAGTTGTTAATGTTTTGCACGTACATAACCATCAATTACCATCCTATATACTCCCACATGATATGAAACTGAAATGAAGGCCTACTAGTAATTCAAAAGGAATACACCCATGCACAATGTACAACATGACAACGTCATCGGTAAGTGCGTATTAAGGTATGTAAGATAATCTCAAATTGTTTAAAGATATATTTAAAAAGAAAGACCTAGAATTGAACTAAAGCACAAGACAGTACCTGGATTACACTATGAGAGATATCCTCAGTGACATCCGCACCAGATTAGCACATGGCCATGATCATTGAATAGATATGAAGTAATAAAAAAACAACAACAACAAATGAAAATGTCCTATAGTGGTACACCTCCGCCATGTTACATTGTTCTCTTAACAGGTCTTGAATACGTCTTTACAATGTTACACGACAGTTTCACATACTCGGTAGAAAAAAGAAATGGCATGTTTGTCACAAAATTTAATGCGTCGAGTGTTAACTTTCCTTAAACTAGGTGTGAATGGATGGACTTTTATTGTTAAAGACTCGTAGACTGAGCAAGTATTAAGGAATTTGAGCATTTTCACTTTGACCAATCTATTTTTATAACAATACTTTGAGCGGCCATTTTAAGAATAAAAATTATGAGAAAAATCCTGTCATTTTAGTATGTCACTTGACCTTTGACCATCATAGCCAGAATCTTTCCGCACGTCACATTGTGGAGTAGGCTAATGGTGGCATGCAAATACCGTGTTTTTTTTTATGCATTGGGTAATCTCCAAGGTATGGAGGAACTGTGTAATAATATTTCAACAATACAGTAGATAGTAGAATTTCAACCTTTTACCTGACATTGATCCTTTGACCTGTATAATGAATCTCACCTGGCACAGAAACGAGTTGCTGCTCGCTGACCATTTTTCTGGTCGCACTCTGATTTCCCACTTTTTCCTTCCTTTTTGGATCTGCTTTCTCGTCGCACTCTGATTTCTCACTTTTTCCTCCTTTGGATCTGTCGGAAAGCGGTGCGTCATTACACTTGTGCCAGCTCGTTTCATGCAACGCCATGCTGCGCAGGAAGGCATGACGAATATTCAGTTTATCGCGTTAAGATATCAAAATATCTCTTTCGTGTATACCTTCTACTTTAATGTATAGGAAGGTGAATTCCTTAATCATTGATGGTGCATCTGAGTTAGATGAAGGAAAGATAGCTGAAGAGTTCAATAAGTTCTTCATATCTGTCGGTGCAAGGTCAAGTTGTAAAGACAAAAATAACACCGCAACATGTGATAAGCCCTATGAAAGAAATTATGTGAATTCAGTTTTTTCCTTTCATGAAGTCGATGAAGCATTTGTACAAAAGGAACTACAAAACTTACAAACGTCTAAATCAACTGGTCCTGATGGGATACATCCAAAACTGCTGAAGGCAGCTGCCTCTATCATTTCCAGCCATCTAGCTCACCTGTTTAATGTTTCAATGTGTACTGGGCTCATCCCTGAAGAATGGAAGAAAGCCTGTGTCACCCCCATACACAAAGGGGGCAACGCAGACGATACAAATAACTACAGACCCATATCAGTTATTTCTGTTGTAATGAAGGTCTTTGAAAGAGCCGTGCACCTCCAGCTGACCGAGTATCTTGTGGCACATGAAATGCTGGCACCCGAACAATCAGGTTTTCGAAAAAATCATAGTGCAGACACTGTTTTAGCTTTTCTTACTGATTTATTGTATAAGAACATGGATGAACGTTTACTTACTGGAGGGGTGTTTTTAGACTTCCGAAAAGCATTCGATTCGGTAAACCATGAAATACTCCTGCAGAAAATGACATCCTATGGAATAAAAGGGGTTGAACTCATATGGTTTACAAATTATCTCTCAAACCGCCAGCAAAAAACAACAGTTGGGGATACTGCGTCAACTTGGGGTACAATACTGTCAGGGGTACCGCAGGGCTCAATCCTCGGACCCCTACTGTTCACCATAATGGTAAATGACTTACCCAGTGTCACCTTCAAGAGCAAGGTCATAATGTATGCTGACGATACTGTTCTAATATACAGTGCTAAGCATGTAGATGAACTTGAATTTCATCTAAATAAGGATTTAGATCTTGTTAACAACTGGGTACAAGAAAATGGCCTCACACTTAACCCTAGTAAGACACAATTTATGATTTTCGGAACGCCTCAAAAACTAGCTGCTATCCCAAATCTCGTCAACATAAAGCTGGAGAGCCACACACTCTCGCAAGTAAAGTCTTACAAATATCTTGGGGTACACTTAGACCCGGCTCTTAACTGGAAGGAACATGTATATCATACAAGTAAGAAAATAAGTTCCAGATTAAGTTTGATGAGTCGTCTGAAAACATCCCTACCTCTGAATTCACTAAAACTTCTTGCAAACTCTTTAGTTCTCCCACTGTTTGACTACTGCAGCGTCGCCTGGTCAAAATGTCCCTCTACTACGAAAGATATTATTGTGAGACAACACAAACGAATGGCCAGAATAGTCTTAGGGGTAGACACACGTACATCTACTGACTACGTACTAAGTCAACTAAACTGGACCACGATAGAGGATAGGTGGAAGCTTCAAAGGTGCAAACTGGTTTATAGGGCACTAAATGGGGACGCTCCAGAGTATCTGTCACTCTTGTTTCAGAAAGTTTGTAATACACACAACTACCAGACTAGATCAGCAGTCTCTGACGGGCTAATAGTAACTAGAACTCGAACTAATGCTGGGAAACAGTCTTTTTCACACACCGGAGCACTTGAATGGAACAGTTTACCAATAAACTTAAGGCATGCCCCATCTAAACATTCTTTCTCAGCCCAATTCTGGAGGGCACTCCACTGTGCCCAAGTATAGTTCTGTCGTTGTTGTTGTTGTTGTTGTTTTTCTGTTCTTTCTTTCTGAGGTAGGGGAAATTTAAGGATATGAGGATGTAATGTGTTGTATAATATTTGTTAAATTTTGAGCCTTTAATTTATATCTGTATACAGTATATTAAGATATATACAGATTTGATACTGCAAATTTGATTTTGATGTTGGTATTGTATGATTATCATGTGTTTATTTGTATGTATGTGTTCATGCAGGGCCTCCAAGAACAACAGTGTTTAACCCACTGATGGAGCCACCCTGTGAAAATAAAACATATAAATAAATAAATAAATAAATAAATAAATGAAGTAGACAACAGCAGTGACAATTATTACCCACACTGTGACCGTGACCAAAATTGGGGACGTCCCAAAGGCAAGCAATATTAGCGATTATTGTCCATACAGAGGATTTTTAGAGCCCAAATACAAGTGTTATTTTGTCGACGCACCTCATAACCTCCGACCCACTTAGAAAGTTTGTTGAACTCGACCAATATTTTTTATTTTATTTATTTATTTATTTATTTATTTATTTATTATTTTTTTTTTTTTGCAGAGGCGACCAATATCTAAAATATTGGACGGTAAGAGGGGGATTCCCCAAAGTTTTTATAAACTGCAACGTGATTGGTTGAGATATACGAGATGACCCGAAATATGAAGTAAAAACGTCTGTGATTAACTAAAATATTGTTTTTCTAAAATTCTGTGTTTGTAAAAACAAATTTCATATATTAATTAGTTAAAATTATTTTTCAAACAATTGGTCAAAATATCACTTTCATAACAGGAAATTACATGTAGATTTAGGTTCGATGAAAACAAGTTGCATTTTTTGTGCAGGCGGCGATCGATCAGCTCAGCGCTACTGACTGCTGGATAGCCCGCGATTATAGCCGGCCGCCGCTAGCTCTTGCATTTGCATGCATGTTACGTTATATGTTAACACCTACCCATTCGATCTTTCTCGATCTACGGTAGATGTGACGTGAATTGTGTCTCAGATCTCGGATACTTCCAAAACATCTAATTCTGGTATAAATTAGCTAGATCTCGGCCTAACAGTAACATGGCGGCTACCATGGATAGATCTACAGCTCGTCGGAGATTTGCAGATCTGGATGCAGAGGATTATGGAAAACTTCTAAATAAAAAAGACTGTGAGAATACGCACAAAGCCACCAAGATCTCGGTGAGTGTATTCAAATATCATCTGCTTGAGAAAAACTTAGATACCGATTTCGAACAGCTTGACAAACCCGATCTTGCAAATATTCTTCGAAAGTTCTATCTAGAAGTCTAAAAGGTAGACGGAGATCACTACAAAAGGGCTAGCCTGCTGGCAATCAGGCAGGGTTTGAACAGACACTATGTCTTAAAAAGACCTGATGGCAAAGAAGTGAGAATTGTAGACATAAATAAAGACGTCGAATTGAGTGAGGCAAATATTGCTTTTCAAGCTGCCCTCGTGCAGTTGAAGACACTCGGAAAGGGAGATACAACCCATAAGGCTGCGTTCACATAGAAGTATTCGGTATTCGCTATTCGCTATTCGCTATTCGGTATTCGCTATTCGAGCCCCGAATACACCATCACCCGCACCGTCAACTCACCATCCCATGCAATGAGGATTCCTTCCTCCTACATCCTAGCAAATCTTATTAACAATTTCTAAACTGCATCAGAATGTCAGTCTACATGCTTATTTTTGCTAAAGGGCAAATCCAGACCAAAATTGTCATTATTTCATAAACGAGAGACGGTATACGCTGCAAGAAAATCGAACAAGTTCGATTCCCACTTTGCTATACTTTTCGCAACTATTCGGTACTTTCGAATAGTGCCCTCCTATGTGAACCGGTGTGAGGAAATCCTATCGTTCGATTCAAGCTATTCGCGTGCCCTCGAAAAACGAGCCCGAATACCCGAATAGTATACTTCTATGTGAACGCAGCCTTAGAGTCCTATCTCACAGGAGGACATAGATCAGCTCTACAAATCAGGGGTATTTGATGAGGATACTCCTCAAGGTCTCCAGTACAAAGATTTCTTCGAACTGATGCTATTCATCTGTCGTCGAGGTCGTGAAAATCTTCGTGAATTAACTCCAGATCATTTACGATCAGGACAGCGACGGAAGAAAGTACGTTTATCAAAGTAAAGACGAATTAACAAAGAAAACAAGAGAAGACAACCCATATAGTAGAGGAGATGCAGGACGTATGTACTCATCGGGAAAGCCTGGGTGTCCAGTATCTTCCTATGAAAAGTACATTTCGAAACTGAACCCGAAAAGCAGTGCCCTTTTCCAAACACCTATCACTTCAAAAGCACCAAAGGCAAAGACAAATTCCTGGTACAAAAACATGGCAGTGGGCCAGAGAACGTTGGGCGAAAGCTGAATTGTCACGCATCTACACCAACCACTGTAGAGTGTACACTGGAGAGTGTACCATTCCCCATGTCAGGATCAAGTACAGTAGGAGACCATATAGCACTCAGAGACAGAAAGGATGAGTGAAAATATTCTTTGCTAAAATCCTCTGTAGGATAATAATGATAATATTGGATGTCCTATTTTCGGTCAATACAAGGAAATATTGGACTCGCTAAGCAATATATTGGACTCGTCTTCGACTCGTCCAATATTTGTGCATAGCTCGTCCAATATTTCCTTGTATTAACCTCAAGGTCTTCCAATTTTATATAAGTAGCTGCGCGTAATGAACAATGGGCACTGCGTGTGAGCTATGCTCGCGAATGTATGTTATCATTATTGGACCACTGTTTTCTGAATTAGAGCTTTTAAAGTTATCAAGGGTGCTTGTGTGATGAGGTGTGTAATCTTTTCAGGCGATTACTTAATCTTGAAATGAAGTGACCAGTTCAGTGACTGATGACTTAGCAGCATTTGATTATGTGCTTGAAATATTTGTGCTTATCTCGAGTTTCCCCCTATATTTTTTTTTTAATTCTATTTTTTCCTCTTTTTTTTGTGCCGATGATCGGACTATTCACACTCAGTTGTTTGTTTTTCCGCCTCTGCCATATATCTAAAAAAAAAGTAAGCAAAAACTAACAAAGAACAAAGAATGTTCTTCCATGTTGGCAAAGTGATTTACGTCTTTCTAGCCCTCATGAGGCACATTTACCAGTGTAGTTCTTTATCACAGAGCTAACCTGCCTTTAGCATGGCTGAAAATCACATTTGATTTGAGTATTTCCACACAAACGAGTTACCAACATGCGTCATCATGCCATCCTGCCTATGGTACTGTTCCCAGGGTTGAACATTTAATAGTCTAATGCCATGTAAAGGATATATTCTCTGCTTTGTGTCTAACACCAGAAGGCGCTGTGTCAGATTATTAAGAAAGTATCAATGAGGAAAGTGACTCTACACACAATGTTCAAATCCCCTTTTTTTTCTTTCTTTCAGTCGGAGTGAACTAAAAATTGTACCAAATCTTTGCACTTACGAACGATCTTTTGAAATGAACGATTCGGAATTAAAGATGAGAGCATGGTTATGTCACAATCCTGTTCGTATTATGTTCCTGCTTTTTACTTTGGCTTTGTTATTTTTGGAAAAGCAAGCTTAAGTTTTCCTACAAAATTAATGAGATGGTAGACACGTGAAGTTTGCATGATCATCTGACTGCTATGGAAAAGACAATATTTCCATTACGGAGTATCGTAAAATGTGTTTCTTTATCTTTAATCCGAACTTCTGCATTATCATTGTGTGATTTTCATCGTGATTGTTTGTTATTTCGAACCATAACAATTAATGCGAGTATCAACATTACCATTCATTATATAAATATGCCTGTAGATTATAAGACAAACAGATACAAGAAAACGGGTCCCCTCTCATTCCTTATCTCCTGAGGTGAGGTGTCGTTTTTAGTTGACAGATGGGTGTGTGATTGCCCGTATTTTTTTTTTTCTGTTGGGAGAAGTTCTACGCCAATCATGACCGGTGCACTTGGCAATATCTTGTATTTCTTTTATTCTAATTGGATTAGTACTTCAAAGTTTCCCTCGGTTGTAACATTCATTCTACAGAAGAAAGCTATCCATAGAAGCTTCTCGAATCCTGAAACCATGAAGCTGACGATTGCTTTGGACTGGGTTCCACGGCTCCTGCAGCTATCCGCTCTTCTTACCGAGGGAAAACTTTCAGGAAGCGGAGAACCACTGCGTCGAACTCGGTGGTCATTTGACGTCGGTGTTAAGCGAGGCGGAAAACACTTTCCTCTACAATTACTGGCGAAACACGATTTTAGCTCCTACGGGGGATGTAAGTGGTATATATATATATATAATAAAATCATGTATGTAATTATATTTTTTCTGTCAACAGTATGGATGGATGGATGGAATGGAAGGAACTGCTTCGAGAATTTCAGAGAACTTTAGGGGAACATGTGAAGAGCACGAAAAAAAAAACAACAAGAAAAAACATCCCACAGAAATATATAGAGCTGCCTAAGAGCATCCCCTTCAACAGAGATTTTCTCATCTCTTCTATTGATTTCGGCCACCCACCGTAGTGTATCGGATCGCAGTCCGATGAATCCGACTTCTGTTGGTCGACTATCGGGTCAGTGTCATACATGTCGGGCGGTGATCTAATGGGGCAAGATAGTCTGATCACCTGGTATGATTATGCAGTTCGCGATGAGCTTAACAGCGTGACTGATTCGATTGAATCTCTTTTTACTGAAATTACAGTTCCTGGCAGCAAAAACATAATCATAGGTGTAGTACACAGACCTCCAAGCGCGAATATTAAATCAGTCTTAGATTAACTCTCGGATTTGCTTTAAAAAACTCTTTATTTGATAAAAATGGTTTCATAATGATTGATTTTTATATAGACCTACTATAACAAAATGATATATCACAAGATTTTTTTTTTATGTTTATTTATCAATTTTTATCTGCTTCTTTCTTGACCTTAATATCTGAACCCACACGTGTAGTTAATGAATCCGCTTTTCTTATTGATAATATGCATATATATATATAGATATTCTTCCTCCTCCTGATTCCTTTATATTGCTCTCAGATATTACAGACCATTTCCCCATCTCGACTAGTTTCTTTTTAAATGATACAGTTAGTAATAAATGCAGTCGTTTATAAAAACGGAGAATCACACACGAAAATATAGCCAGTCTAGGTGGTAGTTTAGACAGGACAGATTGGTCCTGTATTTTTTATACAAATAATGTTAACTTGTCCTTTGAATATTTCATGAAGGTTTTTATTTAATATTTGGACATTCATATTCGAAAAGAAGAGACGAACCATCTAACTACAAAAATACCCAGGCAACCATGGATCTCTAAATCACTTTTGCGTTCAATAAACAGAAATGATATTATAAATTCAAAATGAAACCTACTGAGCAATTAAAACTTAAATATACTAGTCACAAAAATACTTTGACAAAAATTCTACACATAGAAAAGACAAAAATTTCATACTAAACATTAAAAATATCTACAGGCATGATATGCAAAACACATGGAAAATTTCAAAGCAAGCACTGAATGTATCAAATGATAAATCTAACATCACTAAAATTAGATTTGATGATGTAACTAATTAAAGATTTTCAACAAATTTGCAAAATCCTTGATAATCATTTTCTTCGATTGGGGAAAATCTTGCAAGTCATATTCCTCCCTCAACAAAATATTTCTCTGAATTTCTAGGTCCGCAAAATTCTAGCTCATTGTTTCTTAGTCCAACATTTAACCAGGAGATAATGAATTTTGTGTCTTTTAGTCCCCACCCCCCCCCCAAAAAAAAAAAACACCTGCTGGACAAAATGACATCACTAATTTTCTTCTGAACGGGGTAATATCGTCAATTGCGGTTCCTTTATCTCACATTTTTTTAATCCCTTTTTAAAGGTATCATCCCCAAAAGTATAAAAATAGCAAAAGTCATCCATTTGTCAGTGTTTGTATAAATAAGGCGACAAATAATTGAATCTTAATAATCACCGACCAATTTCTTTAAGTACATTATTCCAAATTCTTGAAAAGAAAAGTATTTCATACAAGAAATATCAATTTTTGAATTCAATAGTATATTTTCAAATTCTCAGTTTAGATTATGGGAAAACATAGCACTACACATGCATTATTAAGTTGTTTTTTTTTTTGTGGAAAAAGTGGTACATACTATCTGCAAATCTTCTTATCTGATAGGTTTGCTCCTGGACTTCTCCCAGGCCTTCGACATCATTAATCATATTTTGCTAAATAAATCACATCATTACGGAGTGCAAGGGACGCCTTGGAATGATTCAGAAGCTACCTCATGAACAGGAAGCAATGTGCCTTTTTTTTTAATGGTTGTACCTCACAAATTATGCTGAATATCCAATGTGGAGGTCCCACAGGGAAATTTATTAGGTCCGCTCTTGTTTATTTTTTTTGTATATTTTTGTTATCATTTCGCACAATAATCATCTTACCTTTTAAATACAAAAAAAAAAAACCTTCGAATTAGAAAATGTTGCCCAATGGATAAAAGCAAATAAATTATCTCTCAATCTTCAAAACAAAATATAACATATGCTTTTTACAAACTCTACAGAGGCACTGCCTGTTTACATTGTTTTTGGTGGTACTCCACTGGAAACTGAAAAAGCTCCTTGGAATATTATGTACTCATAATTATAAGCCTTATATATATTGATTTGCATTACCTTACATGGCAATTAAAAAGAAATCATTCGAATTAAATTGATTTAATGTTTCCCATGTTAAGTCGACAGTAAGCGTTCATGGAAATTTCATATTAATAATGATAGATACAAAACTATTTTATTTCACAAACCATTGGTGAAATAAAGATGCTTTTATTTTTTTCCTCATTTATCGGCCCTGCTTTCATTATAATCATCCCTAATATTGCCTTATTTAGATTATGGTCTCGCATGGGGAAATACATATCAAACACTCTATAGATAAATTACTTCTATTACAAAAAAAAAAAAAAAATAAGTCACTCCGTACTGCATTTTTGTCTCATACTGACCAGATATGTTTGGAACACAAAATATCTAAAATTAAAGATTTGCATTTGTTTAATTTAGGACAACATGTGTATAGTTATGATAAAAATGATCTTCCCTATATATTTCAAACAATATTTAGAAGAAATCAATCCATTCACAATTATCCGACAATGCGATCGAATGAATTCCATATGCCATTTTTTAGAACTTTGCTGGCTCAGAACACCTTAATTTACGATGGGCCAAAGTATTGGAACTCACTTCATAACAGTATGATAACTTTAAGTTCTTTTAAGAATAGATTGAAATATTTTTTTTTTAATTGAACTCTGATGATATACAGCAGAATTAGGCTCGTTTCATCGTCTCAATCAAGATGTCATTTCTTTAAACATTAAACAAGTGTATATAAATCATTTCTATTAGAGAAAAAATACTGATTTATCAAATACAAGTGCCCATCATATGCTCCTGTTATTGTACCTCATCACTTTGTCTGTTCTGTTGGTGCCATACTTATCATATATAGAATTTAGAGTTTATTGGACGAACACTGAACTAGGGCATTCTACAACTCAGTCGGTAGAACACCGTTTCAGCATCCGGAGGTCTCGGGTTCGAATCCCTAAGGAATCCCCTTTCCTAAATTTTCCAATAATAAACATTACTTGTTAACAAAGTAAGTTTCTTCACTGCTTTTACAATATACAGCAAAACATATCATCGTTTCAATGAATAATACAGGAGGGCTACAGGTTAAGCGTTACTTCATTTGCATGCAGCCCTCGTACATGATACATAGCATATAGGAAAAATAGGTGGAAGGGATGATTTGCTAAAGCTACAACACTTGCTAGTCACACACACAATGCAAAACGTGTACGATGTGTATGGATATATGAGTGTTTATGTGTGATGAGTGACAAAAAAAGGGGGCGCATGATGTTTCTGAAGGAAATAAGAGAAAAACTATATGGGCAAAATGCATTTTCTTGGTTAGTTAATGTGATTACTTTTTATTGGTCTCAAAAATCACCAAAAATTACCAAAAATAACCAAATTTTGATTTGGTTACCAGGCTAAAATTTTGTCACCAAACAACTTAAAAAATCACCAAATTTCACCCTTTTGGTTACCAAAATCACCATCTGGCAACACTGTCACGAACTACAAGTATCGTCAGATGCTGATCACGAAAAGGAAGTTGCTGAAGAATACCGGCATGGGGATACAGGAAGACCTCACCGAGTACAACAGCAAACTCCTGCACAGCAACATGTGAAAGTTCAGGCTGCATAGTCTGTGGATGGACGCATCTTTGTCATACTGCATGGGAATGTGCAGAAAACAAGGAAGAATAATCATCAATGATATATTTATAATATTCTTTCTCGTTTTTCTAATTGATGGATCTTTCTCCTATCTTTTAAACTAAGCATGTTTTCGTTGCTCGGCCCACGGTCTAGAAGTCATAGATAAGAAGTAATCTAAAATAATTCAAAACAGTATCGAAGCTCTGGGTCTCAACAGCAGCATTAGGGGTCCGAGTGTCCTCGGAGCAGTAAGCGTAGAAAGTAACAAGTACAAAAATCCCCTAGCATTTTACATACCTTACGTGGGGGAACGAGAGAGTCTACTGGCACTTAAAGAGAAATAAATCTAAAGGTATGCGTGAAGTAAGTAAATGCAACAGTATTAGAAGAAGACATTAGTGAAATGATTTTGAGGAAAAAAGTTCATTTTATGTGGAATTTGTTATACATCAGAGATCAGATGAGATCAGGTAGTCAGTGGAATGGCGGCTTAAAAGGAATAGTTATTATTTGCAATTTGCAGATGAAACAGAAACACAGCTTACGTGCTTCAAAATGATTCTTAAATGTGAGTTAGGGATAGAAGCAACCAAAGTAAAAATTTTAAGTATTGCTACATGTACAAAATGTGAAAAGTATTTGTGATAAAATTGTTTGAAGGATAAATCGTCTACAGTTATAGTTTATTGAGAAAAATAGTGATATCTCTTGATATTTTAGGCTTTATTGTGAAATTCTTCATTATTTAATGATGTTTTGTGATACAACTGACCAGGCCCGTAGCCAGGGGGGGGGGGGGGGGGGGTGCGTCGGGTGCGTACGCACCCCCCAAAATTCTGAAAGGTCCACTTTTTCATATTAACGGTTTTTTAGCAATTCTCAAGATAACAATCCAAATAGATATAAAGACACATTATATGCTACGTAGATGTGGAAGAGTACGTGTAGAGATAAGATAAGAAAAACAATGCTCATTGAAGGACACCATAGATATAGAGAACCAAGATTACGTGAATACACAGGTTGTACGGTACTTCGGTCACGGAAACATGGCAGTACGGAGAGGGTCCAGCCCCAGGATAGTGAAACTTTTGTTTTACCTACAATGCTACCAATGACATAAGTGATTTGTACCTTGCATTGTTGAGTGTTAATAAACGAAAGTATCCAGCCAGCCCGAAGTCTGCAATGAATTATAATGTGCCTCCACATTTCGTAAAACAAAAGTACGTCCCATCACGACGGATCAAGGATCGCCATCAACGGCTTGGCGCAGTCAGACGGCAGCGGCACTGCGTTGATTTATGGTACATGAACATCACATTGCATGCACGGAGCCACGGCTACAGTACAGTGCTGGTGTAGCGGTATTCACCACCGCGCCGCTGCACATTATGTTACTTGCGATGTGATGTACGGCACGACGCAGTGAGTAACGTAACGTAAACATTGATATTGAGATCGGACTGAATTTGCCGTTTCTATCGAAAAGTACACAAAGAAAAAATCATGGATAAAGAAGATAAAGCAATGCCCCGCTTGATGAAGGAAGGGGGTAGAACAATGGAATCAAACAATGAAAGTGAAAATTCTGAAAGTAAGAATGGTGGAAAGAAGAGCCAGGGCATATTCTCAGAATGGCCAATAGAGATGCCTAGTGCCACTGCTAGTAGAGTTCATGCAGAAACAAGAGATGAAAGGGGCAGAACCAGAAGTAGTGAGGCCCAGCATGAAAAACTAGACGTAACAAGAATGAATAGAGATCCAAATATGGAGAGAATGGATCATGAGGAGTATGAGCATGATGAGAATGAATCCAGTGTATCGTGTGGATCATCGGCATCTTCTATGGCTAGGAAGAAAGAAAGACAAAAACAGAGAGAGAGGGAGTTAAAGGCAAAGTTAATAGCACTACAAGAGACAACTGAACTTGAAAAGAAGCTAAGATCATTGAAAATAGAACAGGAAATCCAACAATTAAGAATGAGTCAGCGTATCAAAGAAGAAGAAGCAGAGCTTGAAAGACAGAAGACAGCCATAGCGTTGAAAACAGAATTGAAGCTTCTGCGGGATGAAGAACTACAAGAGAATGGTGAAGAAAAACCTTTTCATCATGACCATGAACAGGGGAAGAATACTGCACAAGGTGTACAACAAACCCAAGAGTCACGAAGTGTAATTAAGGATCCTCTGTCTCATGCACAAACTGAACAACATCATATCAGAATGGAACATTCGCAACCTGATAAAGGTGGACAGAAACCTGTCTCTCATATGAAGAGTATGAGGAATGAAGCTTTGGAACAACAAAGGTCAAATCGAGGTCAAGCAGAGGAAGTTCCTACGCTACAACAAGAGAGGGTTGAGTTTAAAACTAAAGAAGGAATGCTTCCAATCGTGCTCAGGGAGATGATGAAATTCACAGCCCAAAATAGCCTGCCAGTGCCAGAGATGGAAACATTCAGTGGAGACCCCCTTGAATACCTGACCTTCACAAGGAACTTCGAGTACGTTGTAGAATCCAAAACAGACGATCCTGCGAGGAAGCTAGAATAACTGCTAAAGTATACCAGGGGTGAAGCATACGATCTAATCCGGGAATGTCCACATATCCAGCCAAAAGAGAGAGCCTTTGAAACAGCAAAACACATGCTACAACAAGACTACGGGCAACGAAGTAGCATTATTAATGCTTATATGGAGAAGGCCAAGGCATGGGAACCCATCAAGACAGGGGATGGACAGGGATTGAGGAAATATTCCATTTTCCTCAACAATTGTTCCTATGTACGAGATGCTGGAGAGATAAGAGAGATGGATGCCCCTGGTTTCTTGCGAATCGTTGCCAGCAAACTCCCTATCTACATCCAGCAAAAGTGGATATCAATAGTTGGATTCACAAGAGATGTAACAGAAGTCCAACCCTGGAAGACTTGGTACATCTTGTTACACAGACGGCGAGGAACCAGAACGACCCGATGGTAGAAGGTCTGGGGTACAAGAAGAACGCTATCTATCAGAGGGACAAACCTGCAAGAACGAAAAGCACTGCAAAGGTTTTCGGAACCAGGACTGCAAACCAGAGTGGGGATGAAAACAGCACAAAACCACCAACTTGCTCTTTCTGTGGTACAAATACACGACATAATATAAACGATTGCAGAAAGTTCAAAGCACTGACAGTCGAAGAAAGATCGGAGCAAGTGAGAAAGAAGGGACTGTGTTTCAGGTGTCTAAAACCAAGACACATGAAGCGGGAGTGCAAAAGCCAAGTGGTCTGTGAGCTGTGCAAAAGGAAGCACAACACGCTGATGCACGACTCCAGAAGAATCAAAGACAGAGATGGAGCTGAGACAGATGAAAGGAAAAATAAAAATGATGCTTCAACTTCAACGGAGCTGCATAGTGAAGCTACTAAGGTCTCATCAGGATCCACCAATGTCAAAAAAGGGATTGGAGAAAAAACTCAACCAACATCGACATGCATGACAATAATTCCAGTTGTCATAAAACGCAGGGGAAGTGAGAAATGCATATCAACTTACGCATTCATAGATAGTGGATGCGGAACAGTATTCTGTGATACTGAACTGGTAGAGAGACTGCAAGCAAGAACCAGAAAGACTAAATTAGTCATCAAGACATTGAACTTGGAGGAAGTAATCGACACAGAAGTCACGGTAGATGAAATGCAGATAGGTGGAATACAAGAGGAATACATCAGCCTTCCACCAATGTATGTAAGAGATGGCATACCAGTGACCGTGAAAGATGCTCCAATGCAAAGAGATCTGGAAAAATGGAGACATCTAAAAGACACAGAGCTACCAGAACTAAGTGGCAAGAACACTCTCCCGAGGGTGTCACTCATGATTGGAGCCAATGTTCCTTCAGCAACAATGCCACTGGAAATCAAAGTTGGTGATGTTGGAGAACCTTATGCCATCAGATCAAAGCTGGGATGGCTGATATATGGCTTACACACACAGGTTCAAGCAGACAAGTTCAAAGTGTGTTTCTGTAAGGAGCAGGAGGTGACCATCATTCCACGACAAGATGACTTGGAACGGAAATTCAGGGAGTTCTGTAACATGGAGTTCACCGAGAGACTCAGTGAAACAAGGGCTGGTCCGTCAGTTGATGACAAACATTTCCTAGATATAATGGAGAAGTCCACGACAAAGAAAGGCAATCATTATCAGATGGACTTACCTCTGAGACAGAGAGATGTGACGATGCCCAACAACAGGAGCCAAGTTGAAGGGTTCATCGAAAGACTTGGACGAAAGCTGCTAAAGAATGAGGAAATGCATCAACAGTACACCACATTCATGAATGATCTGGAAAAACAAGGATATTCAGAAAGAGTACCAGAAACAGAGTTGAACAGAAATGATGGGAAAATTTGGTACATACCGCATCATGGGGTTTACCATCCACAGAAACCTGGGAAGATCAGGGTAGTCTTCAATTGTCCTATCACCTACAAAGGGAAATCTCTGAACCAAGAACTCATTCAAGGACCAGATCTTACCAATGGATTGATAGGTGTTCTCTTCAGATGGAGAAAGGATGAAGTTGCTGTAATGGCTGACATTCAATCCATGTTTTATCAAGTCAGAGTCACGCCAGACCAATGCGACATGCTCCGCTACCTGTGGTGACCAGATGGGGACATAGACAAGAAACCTGTAGAATACAGGATGTTGGTGCATCTTTTTGGAGCAACGTCATCCCCCAGTTGCTCTAATTATGCACTGAAGAGAATAGCAAAGGACAACCAAGGATGCGCAAGAGAAGCAGTGCTAGATGCGATAGAGAATGACTTCTATGTTGACGATTTCCTCAAATCGGTACCAACACAGGAAGAAGGAATCACTCTAGTGAAAGAGATGAAACAAGTCTTGGCAGAAGGAGGTTTCAAGTTAACCAAATGGTCAAGCAACAACAGGGAAGTGTTGAATTCCATTCCGAAAGAGGATCATGCTGTCGAGATAAAGGACCTGGACCTGAAGAAGGAAATTCTTCCTACTGAGCGAGCTCTTGATGTACAATGGGACCCAGAAAAAGATCGGCTTGGCTTCAAACTGAAAGAAAAGTCCAGAAAGGCTACTCGACGAAATATTTTGTCTGTGATGAGCTCAGTTTATGATCCGTTCGGAATTGCAGCACCATACGTTCTGAAGGCAAAAATGATTCTTCAAGAATTATGTCAAGCCAAATTAGACTGGGATCAGTCTATTCCCGAGAAACAGAGAAAGGAATGGGAACATTGGATGGATGAGCTGCATAACCTGGAGCAGGTTAAGATCGACAGGTGCCTCAAACCAAAGAATTTCGGGAAGGTGACAAATGCACATTTGCATCATTTTGCAGATTCGAGCAAGAACGGATATGGCGTTGTGACCTACTTAAGACAGATAAATGAAGACGATGAAGTTCATGTGGCATACGTAGCAGGAAAGGCGAGAGTTGCACCTCTGAAACCTCATACTATCGTCAAGATGGAACTGACTGCAGCTACACTAGCAGTGAAACAGGACACTATGATAAGGAGAGAAATGAAAATGGATATGGACCAGTCAGTGTTCTGGACGGACAGCCAAACGGTACTGAAATACATTTCAAATGAAACGGCCAGATATCCCGTTTTTGTGACGAACCGGCTGAGTATCATCAGGGATGGATCAGAGGTAATCCAGTGGAAGTACATTCCCACAAAGTTAAATCCGGCTGACCATGCGTCCAGGGGACTTGATGCCAGTGAGCTGACCAAGAAAAAAGAGTGGCTTGAAGGACCAGAGTTTCTGAAGGAATCTGAAGAAATGTGGCCATCTGATGTGAAAGTTACTGTAGATGAGAAAGATGGTGATGAGCCACAGGGAGAAGTGAATGAGATACACATTCACACCACAAGGACAAATGAGGAAAATCCTGTAAATGCACTCCTGTCACATTATTCTGACTGGAACAAATTGAAAAGAGGAGTTTCCTGGATACTGAAGCTCAAGAAAGGGCTACAAGACAAGATGAAGGGAAAAGTTGGCAATTCAGAAGAGGAAAGATTCAATTTGACGTGCAAAGACATTGAAGAGGCTGAACTGGCAATAATTCAACATGTACAGCTTGAATCATACCCAGATGAGATGAAACGTCTTGCTCATGGGAAGGGATTGCCAAAGAATTCTACTATCAGCAGCCTGGATCCAATGCTAAGTGATGGGCTACTCAAAGTCGGTGGAAGGTTGCAACATGCTCAGATGCCAAGCAGTGCAAAACATCAGTACATTCTACCAAGAAAGCACCATGTAACCACTCTTGTGATGCAACATGTACATAGGAGAGTTGGTCATCAGGGACAAAACCACATGGTAGCAGAAATAAGACAGAAGTACTGGATAGTAGGAGTCGGAGTATTAGCCCGAAACATAGCAAAAAGGTGTATCATCTGCAGAAAGGCCCAAGGAAAAGCTGGTTATCAGAAGATGGCTGAGCTTCCAAGGAGTAGAGTCCAGGGTGACGAGCCGGTATTCACCAAAGTTGGCATGGACTATTTCGGTCCTTTTGAGATAAAGTGTGGAAGAAGCATGCGGAAAAGGTACGGTGTAATCTTCACATGCATGACCAGTAGAGCGGTGCATATTGAAGTTGCATCAAGCCTAGACACCAGCTCTTGTATTGATGCAATTCGTCGTTTCGTCAGCCGAAGAGGACCTGTGAAGGAGATGTTCTCAGATAATGGGACAAATCTGGTAGGAGCTGACAAGGAATTGAGTGAAGCATTAAAGGGCCTGAATCAAGAACAAATGATGAATTTCCATGCAAGCCATGGCATGAAGTGGCACTTCAACCCCCCAGCTGCTTCCCATCAAGGAGGTGTATGGGAACGTCAAATAAGAACAGTCAGAAAGATACTAAAGGCAATTCTGGCAGAACAATATCTAAAGACGTCACAGAACGAGGAACAGCTCAATACACTCCTATGTGAAGTGGAGGCCATTATCAACAGTAGGCCTCTCACGAGATGTTCTGACAACCCCAATGATCTGGATGTAATCTCACCAAACAGCCTACTGACGATGAAGACTTCAATGATGCTGCCCCCCGGGACCTTTGATGTCAAGGATGTCTACGCGAAGAGGCGCTGGAAGCAGATGCAATACCTGGCCGACCTGTTCTGGAGGAGGTGGATAAAGGAGTATCTACCTTCGCTACAACAAGGGCAGAAATGGTTACAACCCGGTCGTAACCTCCAAGTTGGTGACATCGTACTCATCGCAGATGAAACAGCACCTAGATGTTCTTGGTCCATGGCGCGTGTCCAAGAGGTTATGCCAGACAAGAAGGGATCCGTCCGCAGAGCGAAGGTGAAAACCGCGACGTCAGTGCTGACTAGGCCGGTGACCAAATTGTGTCTTCTTTTGGAGCAGGAAGCGTGAATGAAGACACCCGCGATTGATATGCTGGAAATGTGAATAAACAATCTGGTGTTTTCAAAAAGAGCTATTTGTAATGTTAAGGTGCACATTTGCAATAAATGTGCGATGTGCATTTTGATAGCAGAGCTAATGTGAATATGGTGATATGCGTTTGGATCAGCACTCAGGAAAGCGTGTGTTCGCGATACAAATTAACCACAGATCAAGCGATATTTGACGCGTTTTAGGATTCGTACGTGTATATTCATGAAAGCGATAAAAGAGTAATATTGAGCTACATACTGTTGTGTGAAATCGTGCATTATGGAGCCAGGATAATGGAAGACTCGAAGTGCTCGGATACACCATTAGCAGAGCGTCCAGGAATGCCAGCAATTCACGAGGTAGATTGCCACCCGCAATTATCTTACAGCGAGTTGTAAGGTACGCGATTAACGATTTCAAAATGAAAGCCAAGGACAGAAGCACCAGAATTATTTGAAGAGTGAGAAGATTACTACAGTAGACTCAAATGAACTTGAAAAGACATGTGGACTCAAAAACTGTTTTCAAGTTCAATTTTGTTTAATGTTATTCACAACATGAAAGTGTAGCAGGTATTTGATTATGTTTTGCTTGTGAAACATGAGACAATGTGTAGTGAGAATCGTATGATGCATACAAGTTTTTGATGTTCATGATTTTTATTTAGATTAAGGTTGATAGAATTTCATATGTAAAGGGATTCCGAAAAAAGGGGTTTTTGATTTGAATAATTTACTGAATTACATGTTTTGTGGTAAAAAAAGGGACGAAGTTATACACTGCACAGTCTATTTCAAAAAAAAAAAAGGGGTGAAAGAAAATGTGTATAACTTGTTTTTGTTGTAAGTTTTTTGAGAATAAGTAGAATGTTTTTATTGTAAACAGATTGAATATGTAATAAGGTGGTTATGTTATTAAACATATTGATATGTGCAGTATACAGACACACGTTGTATCATGCAGTACACTAACAATACTGAAGATTAGTTGTTACCATATTCGCCAGTATATTTGTTGTTTGTATTTTTGCAGACCATGACAAATGCATGGATTTTACACTCAAGTTGGTTGACATTTATGTTTGCACTTGAAATTTATGTTAAGTGTTTAAAACATGATATTAATGCAAAAAGGTTTCATACCAAGGAGGGTGATTGATTGATTATGAATTCAGTAATGATACACTGTATGTGTATGTAACATTTGTTTGGGTAGTTAAGTACAAGAATTGTAGAGATTTATATTTATAAGTGTTATGATAAACAGGCGTTATGATAAAAAGGAGGCTACAGTAAACCAGTTTGATTTGGACAAACAGGTTAGTAGAAATAGAACCAAAGAAAGGATTCTGAGTTTGAAACAAAACTGTAAATTATTTCTCTGTAAATATAAGTGTGTTAAGGCATATGATTAAAATGCCAAATTTGTTTTGTGTGTAATACAGCAGTCTGGAGGAAGGTAGATCTGTTGTATTTTTTACAGCCGGATGATTTAATAGTCATATTTTATGTTTAGGATTTGTATTTTTGTGTAACTATACTGCTTCAACTTCTCAGTGCAGTACCACATGCTTTCTAGAAGTTAAACAAAGCACAAATTTGTACAGGAGGATGAGTATGTTCAAGGGCATCAATGTTTTGAGGAATTTTCAGTTACTGACCCATTCATTTTCTTGTTTTTTAAGCTCATTTTCCCTCTGTTTTGTTTTGTTAAATGAGTCAATATGGAGCCAAAGCCATAGGAGTTAATTAGATTCATCATAAGTTTTATTATGTATGTTAAGTGCACAAGTGGTGCATCAATGAGTTTAATGTTTAATATTGGAACTTAGAAAGATGTTTTCATACATGTATCTCATCCATTTTTTTCTTGAAAGTTTATAGAGATATGTGTAAACGATATACATGTATGTACTTGCTGAGGTTTATTGGGTATTGGTAATTGATTTAGTACAGAAGCCAGAAGGTACATAAAAATATTTGTTTAGCATTTCAGAAAACAGTGATGACAATTAATAAAGTTACATGTAAGTTATAAGTAAGATGAGTGTTTATTATGTATAGGATGGGTATCCACAGTGTTAATGAAAGTTTTTGAGTTGTAACCACAGGATGCAAATTTGTTGAGTACAGTTGATTGTATATTGTATATTACCCCAGATGACAGCAAAGGTTTGACAATCAAAACACAAGCACCATTGCTTCAGAGTTCTGATGCATTTAATAATGTCATATAGAGTTATAAAATGTATATATATGTATAGTTCATAAGTTGCTGGTTAAAAGGTTGTTTATTATGTTGATGAATTAATATAAAGTGGTCGTAATGGTAAATGATATAAGTTTTATCGTTGCATCCTTTTAAAGGCTGCAACTGGGGGGAGGAATGTAGAGATAAGATAAGAAAAAGAATGCTCATTGAAGGACACCATAGATATAGAGAACCAAGATTACGTGAATACACAGGTTGTACGGTACTTCGGTCACGGAAACATGGCAGTACGGAGAGGGTCCAGCCCCAGGATAGTGAAACTTTTGTTTTACCTACAATGCTACCAATGACATTAGTGATTTGTACCTTGCATTGTTGAGTGTTAATAAACGAAAGTATCCAGCCAGCCCGAAGTCTGCAATGAATTATAATGTGCCTCCACAGTACGTTTAACAATGTTAAAAATAATTGTACGAAACCCTTTTGTTGTATGAACCATCGGATCGTCCCCATGCACACAAACACAAATGTTATGTATCAATTTGTGCGAGCTATTATTATATTGGCAATGCATGCCATGGCCCTTGGCGCGTGTGACCGGTGTTTTTTTTTTTTTTTTTTTTTTCCACTGGCGGCCCGAGTACGTGCGATTCGTGGATGACATTGAGGTTGATAACGAGAGGGTGGTGAAATTTGAATGTAATGGGTAAGAGGGTATGAGAGAGAATGGAAAGTGCTGAGCTATGAAGTAAAATGGTAAAGTAAAAAGTTTGTCAGATAGTATTACAAAAGAAACTCATTCTTTTTTGTTTGTTTATTTTATCATTATTTACTTATCTCTCTTCTAACTTAAAGGTAGTGGATCTCTTGGCAGCCCAAATTCGAAAATGCCTAGAGACAGCTAGTAACCAAATATGCTACTATAATTTAATAAATAAGAAATAACCATTCCAGTATGTATCTTAGTGTGCACAGTAAGACAGATCAAATCAAATAGGAAAACATCTGAGCACTAAGCCTGAGGTCTGAATTTGCACTCAACTTCTTCCAATGGCTAACGGATGTTTAATTTTTGAATTTCACTGACCTCCAAATTTCACAAAGAAAACCTTCTTAGCATGATGGTTAATATGACATTTGACTGATATTGGAGATGTTTGTGAATCGGATCTACTACCTTTAATATCATTAAATCTAAAATGTTTATTTGAAAGTTCGGAAATGCTGGACATATCCTACCACAAGGAGGCAAAATATAAATGGTTCACATTTACAATTCATTTTGTTTTAAAAATTTTCTTATTTATTTTCGTTTTTGACAAACTCGCATACGAGGCTTCAGGCCTGCTAACGCGGGTATACAATAGAAAAAATAAAAGTTAAAACAACACCAGGAAAATCACTATTCTCAATTTTGCGGCGCGCTACGCGCGCAGAGTCTCGAACACAATTAAACTTTGCAACTTCCTGGCAAAATTAGTTTTTACTATTTCCTAGATGAAATACCGTAACGCGATTGCATGCAACAGACAAAAATACAAATTTCCTCGAGACTTTAAAACGTCATTAAAACAGTCAAAATTCACAATTTGCGGCGCGCTTCGCGCGCAAATTCTTATACAACTTTTGTAGTTCGGTCGTCCAAAGAATACACATATATATATATATATAATTGTGTGTGTGTGTGTGTGTGTCATCATCGGTATTGGTACCGAAGGTCCGTTTTTTTAGTGACCGCACCCCCCCTTGAAAAATCCTGGCTACGGGCCTGCTGACCAACACGTCTGCATCAAATGTGATAAGGATTTTGAAATAACTGTTCCCAGTGGTAAACAATACCATTAACTTTCAGATAAAAGTAATGATTAGTATATTGGCTGCAAACTAAAAATAATTGGTATGAAATTGATAGAAAAAATATGTGTCATTTTGTCCGGTCTGCACAAAACGATACATGCTAAATATGTGAAATCATCTGGTATTCTATTCTTGATTTTAAATGATCACGTATCAAACGCTTCCTTTAAACCCTCGCCACAGACCACTTACCTCGACGCCCTCGGCTCAACGGCGCGCAGCGACGCCTTTTGTTTGCTCGCAATGTGACTGTCATGAATGTACATTCTGGTAGATATAAGATGCATTACATTCTGGTAGATATAAGATACATTATATGACCTGCTTAAATGTGTGCATGTAAACAGGTTGACCAGAGAAGTTTCTACATGTATTTGTTACAGCTACATGCAGTGCATGCATGTGGAAGGAAAGAGCTCTACTCAATTTCGAATGTTCTAGGAAGTGCCTATACATATCATTTGGCTAAGGGATGCAAAACACACACTGTACAGTACATTGTACATAATTTACTTCAATCCCAGTAAGTGTGATTGGTAGATATTTCTAGGTATGATGATATGCACATGACAAGACAGGAATTCAGGGCATCTGGAAGGCTCTGGAGGTCACAAGTATGTAGCCCCAGGTTGGAGAGAATTACAGAACCTTGAAGAAAGGTTGAAAGGACCTTTGTATTAAAGCCAGAAATTTTGAAGTAGGCAGAGCATCCAACACCTCTGCTCTGAAAGTTACGTCAATTCTGGCTCTGAAGCGACTCTGAAGCGACTTGTTATAGTCAGTCTTGTTTTACCTGATGACCTGCTATTTTTTGTTGATGAGGTCTGCGAGACATGTATAACCTGCGGAGAACTGATTCGCCTGCATTGGTGACCGACTTCATTTTCATGTCTCTGGACATTGCTATATCAAAGTGGTGGCGGGCTGGATTCCTAGCTGGATATCATTTGCTGGATTATCATTCACACACATTAATACTCGATGTGGTCGTCGCAACGTCGGAATTCTACACGTATCGCTGTTAATTGATACTTTGGATTACAGTAACATGTGCCCTTGATTTACGTTGGAGGAATCATTCATTGTTACATCGAGGATCATCCGTCTGTGCATCCAACATCGATATATTTTGTGTTATGTTTTATTGAAAAAAAAAAGAATAAAGACAAATGGATTGAATTGAATTGGACATCATTTTGGACCTTTGCAGGGAATTACATGGAACTTGTGACTTTTATATTCGACGGTAATACTGTCATTGTACTGATATATAAGTAATTGTGTATTAATTGTACTGACTGACAAGTCTGTACACGAGATATCATTGTTAATAAACCGCCTGAACAATAGTTGACTGGTTCTTTGTCAGGGCCGGCGGAGCGTTTTCAAAAGTGGGGGGGGGGGGGGGGGGGGGGTGGGGCACGTTTGCTAGGTTTCTTGTCCGATGACCTCCAAATGCGGTGAGTTTCATAAGAAAATTATTTCAAACAAAATATTTTTTATTCATCTTAACCGCTTCTGGTTATCACTGCAACCAGCATACAAAAGCAAATTGTCAATATCTTTAAAGTGCTTTCCCAATGATGTATGGTTGGGAAAAGTCATTAGCATGGCTCGATATAATTTCTTCACGTGAGATAAGAAACATGATTTATGAATGATAGGTTTTGTGCATTAATTGTTTTACATTTTTGAAGTGATTTTTTTGTCTACTTAATACTATTAATGGTAGCTTCTCCATAAAAGTTGCGATAACACCTGCTAATCTTCTTCAGAGCAATGTAGTCATATTCCATAATAAAGGTTGTTTTTAAGGAAATATTCATTTATTGTTAAGACGGTTGTAGCGCCCTCTTGATTTTTGTCTTTATTTCTAATGTGGTAAGCACTGTTTTCATGTAAGCTTTTGGACCTTTAAATGCAATAAATTTATCAAAACAAGGCTTAGAATATTAAATCATGTTCCTTTGTCTTTGTAGATTTGAAACAACAGCACAATTTGATTCTTTTTTCCCACATGTCCAATTCATAATTTAGAACAAATCAATTGAATATTGTTTAAAAAAAAAAAAATCTTTGTTTTCGGGGTATTTTTACTGAATGCACCCCATCCTGTATTATTAGGGAAGTTTTGATGGTATCATTTGGTAGAGCATCATATACTGTACATATGTGCCAAATTTCAGAGGAATTGGTTGAAAAAGCTGGAAATTATCAAGGGGCAAACTGTGCGTGTCTTTGGTCACGAAGCGTCAAAAATATTTGGCATTGTTCGGGTTAATGGCTGAAATCTATGACTAAGCTACTATTCTGGAATTTCTATCATAGCAAAAAATAATCCTTAGATATATGCCATTTCAAAATGCACAACTACAACTTGCAACCTCAGGTGATACCAATAATCTATTTTTCGGGTCTTGGCCCATGGACTATATTATGCAATAACACACGCGCGCGCGCGCACACACACACACACACACGCACGAACGGACACTCAATTATTATGTGCGCTCCCACACACTGTACACATTTCCTTGAAACCTCATCTGACTTTTTACATGGTTTGTTTGCATGGATGTAGCCATGTGAGTTATGTGCTGGTATTTCAATGACTATGGCAAGAATTATATTCCCCCCCCCCCCCCATGTGCTTCGAGGGCGGGCGACAATTTGTGCCGTCAGCCCTCATCACAAATTGTTGCCAGACGACAATTTGTGACGGGGCGACAATTTAAGCCGCCAATTGTTGATGTATGTGTAGTAGAGTAATTTTAATATGTACGTATTCATTCTGTCACAAATAGATTCGTGCTGACAGCGTTGCAACCATAAATCATGCTTTATAAGTTTGTATCGATTGAGTCTGTTTTTATTAATTCTCTTATGCTATTTGCCCACAGATGTAAATTTATATATATTTTTTTCCCTGAACGACAAACTGGAAAAGAGTGGGCACTTTAAATTTCAAGATAACACGGAATCAAGGAATAACGAAGAGTTTGAAAGAGTTCAGGTTAAGGTGTGAGATATTTCTCGAAATCTTTTAATATATTAGCTACACCACGTGATAAAGAAAATGCAATGTGAATTACTATCGTAAAGAAATATGGATCATACCTGACTTTACATAAAGCATATCCAGTTTTTGGACTGCCCTTAAGTTGGGTGACGTTCGTTATTCCGCAGGTTCGTTAATCGGAATATAAAATTAAGTTGATTATTCCAAAATCTTGTGCATTTTTCAAAACTTGACGCCAAGATGTTCACAGAGTTCGTTAGCACAGTGAGGACTTTGTATAGTTTAACATTTTGACTCAATTGAAAGTTTTGAAAATGCTGCATTCTTAAACCAATTTTATTTCAAGAGGAAAAGATACGAATATAAGGTTGATTAAATAAAACAGTAAGATTTATGATGTTTGTTCAACAGCTGCACTGAAGATGAATTAGATTCGAAATTAAATGCCTGATCGATTAATCGAATATTTGCCTTGGTGTTTATTGGAGGAAAGTGCGCTGCATTCACTTTCTTTTTTTTTAATTTGATTTCAGTACACCTGTCTTGACACATCTGCCTTTCTCATAGCTACACCCCTTTTTGCCACGTATTCCGAAAGAGAATAGTATAAAAGGGCCTACTTGGCGCGGGTAAATTACATTGTTGCCTTTCGAGTCCTCGGAGCTGTCAAAGTGGTAAGTAAAAGCCATTTCATCTTCACTTTTGTCAAGTCAGTGGTGGCTGAAGAGACTAGAAATTCTGCGTACTTGTTTTCAAGGCTGGATTTTGTAGAATACGTTGTCAGACAGAATAAGAGCTGAACAGGCACTATAAAGCAATTTGTAAATTCTCTAAAAACTAAAAAAAAAAAACTCTAGTGATAGCGAAGTGAATCATGTCAAGTACATAATACGCAATCTTGAAAAATGCATCGGGTTAAATATATGCAAATTATCACCACCATTATTATTTTAATTAGATTTTATCTAATCATAATACTGCGAAGCTGAGGGATATTATTTCTTGCTGCCAAGGAAAATTTTGAAAAGCAAGTGATAACACTCCCTCTCTTTCTGTCCGTCTGTCTGTGTCTGTCTGCCTGTCTGTCAGTCTGTCTTTTTCTTCTCTTTTCACAAGGACAAGTCTTTCTAAGGTTTGCTATTAGTGCACCATTCGGAAAAATGAATCTGTTACCATGTGACAAAAAGAAATGAAAAAAAAATCGTCAACGTGAAGTACACGTAAGATACAGGTGCAAGTTTTGGTGTCTGTGACTTCATGTACAAAATACGAAAATATATAGACCTGTTTATTTTTCTTGTGCAAGTATTATGTAAAAGTCTGATCCTCCCAGTGTAGTGCAGAGACTAACCATTTTTTTCTACTTTTACGAGTATACCCCATCCAGAAGATTAAAAAAAAAATCCTCCCAAGTTTGTAGGGTCTTTCATTAACAGATTGACACGCGGTTGAATGACGTACGTATGCGACCCTCCTTTGCTGAATGGTTTTATCCCTTTTACCATTAACCTGGTGATGCAGGTAGTGTATGTGGAAATATCTCGCAAATAAAGATTTGATGATTCATTTTCCTACAATAGTATTCCGTCCAGGCACCAGTTTTGAATTACAGTCAACTAACTGTCGAATATCATCTCGCGGGAAATACGTGAAGAGACGATTTCAATCCATTCTTGTCATCTTATACGGTACTGGTAATTAAACCTGCTTAAAAGCGCTAATGTAATAAGAAAATGTGATATTCCCTGCTGTGCAAGAAGTGAATTACAACGTGTATTATTTGAAAGGTTTTATTTGGCTCTCCAGATGATGGACTCTTAAGATTCCTTGACATTTTTCAAAATAAAACCATTATGTAATCAAACTCTTCATTTACATTCATCTGAAATCCTATCGTTTGGACAAAACCATGCACCTATTCTGAAAATATATCTATCAAATGTGACCAAAGCGACTAAACAGATCTCATCTTAACGGGATGGCATAGTTTTGGTTGAGATAGGGGTTCAGGTTTTTAACGTTTTTGCAAGATAATAAAAAACATCATAGATGAAACATGAAACAAAGTTTTTTGGATGGAAACTGGTTTTTAAAAATGGGGCCCACCGTATTTTGTTTTAATATGATTTTGGATATCTAATCCGTTTAAAAATCGATTTTCATGAGATGAACTTTTATTTCCTATGTATGTATATATATATATATATATATATATATTTATATTATATATATGCGTGTGTGGGGGTGTGTTTGTGTGTGTGTATGTATAGGTAAGCAGCCCTATAGGTCGGACGAGAACATGGCTGGACGGTGAATGTAACTGGTAATCGTTGGTAATGATATTAAAAAAAAATCGTGTGAAACGTTTCCCCGTAGTATAAAAAAACTGAAGAACGTATGAAAAACAATACAACAAATATAATCCATACATAAATATTTAAACACTATCAATGTGTAACAATAGGGGAAGTTTTCAAGGTCTACTGAAATGCCAATAGTCTAGGTGCTTGTCGCAGAGATATCGGAAGGTTCTTCTTATTTGTGCTTATGCATGAAAAAAAAAATACAGCAAACATGATCATTATACAAATACTTAAAGAATATCAATGAGTACTAAAGAGGAAGTTTTCCAGGTTCAATTTGAAAATGCCAATAATCTAGGTGCTTGTTGTAGTGATTTCGGAAGGTTATTCTCATAAGACTCATGAATGAAAGAGCATGTGTGCTATAATGTTCTCGTTTCTCACAGTCTTTTTGATATACTGTCGTAGATTTGATTTGAATTGTAAGTGTATTTTATTGAAGAACATGTTATTTAGATTCGTTGTAACCAATCCGGAACCCCTGAATGAAAATGTATTCACAGATTTTAATTTTAGGATCAAGCCATGACATAACTTCAGGTAGATACCACATGCAATCATAATGTACAATCTACAGTGAAAATGTGAACTCGCTAATCGACTATTTCAACAGTATCTCGAGATAACAAAAAGAAAAATCGTTCAAGTCTAATGAATAGATGGCACAGTCGTTGAATTAAAAAAAAAAATCAATACCACTCCAAATCACACGATATTGAGCAGTTGCAACTATGAGCAACATTGGAAAGACAGAGAGAGAGAGAGAGGAAAAAACAAACAAACAAACAGTCGATAAATGCCTCTCAACCATCAACCGCTCATCCATAATTATAAGTGCAGAGCTACCAAGTCTCATGACTCAGGTTCAGGTTTGAGTTTCTTCTGTTTGTCTCCATCTACAAATGAAAATTTGTTAGGATCGAACTGCTGATCTGTAAATTAACAAACATGTCGGAAAAAAGGAACCAGTGGGACTCGAACCTTCACCCCTCTGAATAATATCTTTCTTTCATTTATCCTATGCCTTGTCCGCCATGGACTATACTTAACATAACAATGTCGGAATCTCGGAGCTTGGATATTTGTTCCGTGTTCATCGTGTCACTGCCGGCAACCAGGGATAGCCTGGCGGTAGTGTTGCTGCCCGGAAAGCAGTAGATAACGGGTTCGAGTCCCACTGGTTCCTTTTTCCGACATGTTTGTTAATTCACAGATCAGCAGTTGCGATCTCAACAAATTTTCATGTGTAGAGGGAGACAAACTGAAGAAACTCAAATCTGAACAACAAGGACTATTATATCAAAAGACAAAGCAAAAGCAAAGCAATCTATGAGAAATGTCTTACGGGCATTATCAAACACACAACAATCGAAGTCTTCACATTTATGCAATAGTTTGAAATCCACTACAACTTAAATCTCCTTCTGAATGACGAAAAAGTTCGACTTTGTTTCAAATCTTTGTTTTTATTATTGGCCATGGCCATGTTACAGGTTATGAACCATAGAATGTTAGAAGAGACCCTAAACACAAACTATAAACAAAAACCTGCATTCATACAGGCTGGCATATTTACCTTCTTTCATTGACAGATGTCAACCATGCAGTGAGACATGCATGGTTCCTTCACATTAACAAGCAGACCTGGAAAAAGTGCAATTTGTCATTGTTGTCTTGTACTTAGGTACCAATAGAAAGATGAAGTGTTCCCCTTTCCTCAAAACCAAGAACAGCAAACTATGAAATCGCAGTCCTCCAAAGTTGGATTACCTTTTTTTTATATACGCACTGTACAACTAAACTCAGGAATGGTGTCTCTTTATGCTTAAGTCAGGAAAAACAATTTGTCAAAGTACTCGTCATCTATCATTTTGACAGCCTTAGAAATTATAACACAGAAGTGGATGTCATTAACAAAAACAACAAAAAACATCCCCCCAAAAAACAGAAAGAAAACACACTGATCGCAGTCACGAAACAAACGTGTTTGTCATCATAACTTGAGAAAGAATTCAGGCCAGAATATAAAACCATGTTGATGGCAAGAGGGCCAGTGATTTTAAATTGGTTATCAACCAAGTTTGGATATTCTTTTCCGCGCCGGGTTTAATTACCTTTGTAATATTCCTTCCCTGAGATAGTTTTGTGTTATACTAACCCGACATCCTGAATCTGAGGTTCCTAAATAGGAATACAATATAAATCATGCTGAAAAATAAATCTGTTCCAGGAAAAGGATCAGAGATAATAACTGAAACGACATGTGCGGTATGTCCCCCCCCCAAAAAAAAAAAAAAAATACAACTGGACCCTCCGCAATGATATCTTTAAAAATAGTGAATCAATATAAATACAAATCCAGGGTATGACACTATAACTCATTGCCCACATCTTACAGAAAACCCCATTCAATTTGCTTCAGTGGTCGAAGAGAAATGAGGAGTTTTGTAGAGGATGTCAGAAATCTCTTCCCTCCAAGTTCTGTCTATTGTGTCCAGACACAAGAGCATCCAAGTGCTAAACTTGGAAGAATCAGACTCATGACATGCTTTACAATAATCCACATTTCTCTGTGACCACTTAACTAAATTGAATGGGATTTTCTGCAAAATAGAGCTAAGATGTAATATTTTAAAACTCTGAAGAACCATTTAGACAGATTTATCATATTGGGTGATATCAATGCGAAAATCTGATTGTAATTTTTTTGGGACATACTGAACAGTATGTCCCCCTTTCAATTCATCACGTTTTACGATCGTTTGATAAAAGACAATATTTCCATTAGGGTGTATTATTGTAATACAAAAGGCTCTGCTTTATTTTTAGACGTATTTTCTGCATTATTATCTTGTGATTTTCATCATTATCGTCCGCAAAATAGCAGTAACGAGAGTATGACCATTACCATTAATGATAACATAATTATGCCTACCAAGACAAACAGATAATAAGTCCCTTCCCCCATCATTCCTTATTTGCTTGAAACATGCCTTGAGGTGTCTATTTTTTTCTATTTATTTTTCTTCTTTTATGACAAGATTTCCGCCAAGCACAATCCATGTAGGCCTACTTTGGAATATGCTATCTGTCTTTATTCTTAATTTGATAATTTTACCTTTGTTGTTAGAAAACTAAGAAGTTTCTCGAAACCTGAAACCATGAAGCTGACGATTGCTTTTCTCGTGGTCCTGGCGTCCTACATGGCCGTTGGTGGCCAGGCGTGTGGGTGCTGCCCGGAGTTCTGGACTGGGTCCCATGGCCCTTGCTGCCCGGAGTTCTGGACTGGGTTCCATGGCTCCTGCTATCGGCTCTTCTTGGCCAAGAAAACCTGGCAGGAAGCGGAGAATCACTGCGTTCAACTCGGTGGTCATTTGACGTCAATACTGAGCGAGGCAGAAAACACTTTCCTCTACAATTACTGGCGAAACACGGTTTCAGTTCCTGAATGGGTAAGACATACATTACAAATAAATACTTTATGTTTATGGTGTCAGTACAAAACGCCAGTTAGTAAAGTTCAGCTTTGCGCATGGGCAGAAAAGGTCATTGATTTTTTTTTTTTTTATTTCTAGCATGGATTTTCTTTTTTTCATTTACTGAGATAAGCATCTGTTATTAGTATTGATTATTAATGCTATCTTTACAAATGCTGCTTGCCAATCGGCCTATACATCACCCTGGTAGCAAACCTGATATTTAGAAGTATTAATATCAAAGTTTGTTAATGCATTCAACGCAAAGCTTTGTGTTTATGATGTAATTCCTGATTTATCTTGTGTTATGTTTTGTTGGAAAAAGAAGAATGAAAATAAATGAATTGAATTAAATTGAGACGGACCATTCTGGTCACTTGGTCTACACAAGTTCATTCTTCGTGATTACGAAAATACAGTTGCAATTCTTTCTGTGGTAGGCAGCAGCCGTAATTTGAAAGGCTCACTTCATTGCTCATTAGTGGTGTTAAATTAACACCTCCATGTGTTACTTCAAAATATAAAACCTTTTTTGTTGTTTTTACATAGGTAATTAGTTACTGTTCTTTTTCTTGATTCTGAACTTTAACAAGATGAACGAGAACTTTCTGATAAAGTGCTTGATTTTTGAAAAAAAAAGTGAACACATTTACACCACAGTAACACCAGTTGCAGTGGTCTCCTATTGACACTGGACGGGTGTTATACCATTGACCATGACACTAGCAATATCAAATCAACACCACGTAGTATCGTGGTAGAATTAACTCCAGTGACCAGCGCAGTGTCAAAAATATCATCAGCTATACCCGGCGTCAAATTAACACCACGAAGTGCCAGTGAATGCATTTCAACACCATCACAATATACTTTCTACGCCTATCGGTGTGGTCCTCTATTGACATTTGTTCGGTGTTAGATTTAACACCAATGGTGTTATATAACGCCGCTCTTTTTGCAGTGTAATATAATTTGTAAATCTCGCAAAAGTTGACATCACGTAAGTTAAAAAAAAAATAAATAAGTCCCTATATTTTCACCGTTATTCGCTTTACATATTTTTGTGTGAATCGATCATCTTGCAAGTCGAGATAATTTCTTTGCTCCATCTGGGAATTACGCCCGCAAAATTAAATAAATAATGTTGCATGCAGGTACGAGGTTGAATAGGCGTATGTGTACTCGCATTTTTTTTTCTCTCAAATTGTCTGTTTTCTTTGTTATCGTCCATCAATACTCTCAGGAGTGATAATAATGCTTTATCTAGAGCAATGTGAATGTTGACTAAGAGGCTGCTGACTACGGTGAGAAATGATGCGATTAATAACGTTTTCTGTATTTGTTATATAATGAATCACGATCGATTTCAATCCCCAAAGCTAGACGTAAGTGCTCTGAATTGCATATTATATAGCACGGTCTGCTATGTCGAAATATTGGATCCCATGAGGTTTTCGTGCCAAAATTGATTTTTTTTTTTTTTTTTTTTTTAGCTAACTTGGTCAATTTGGGGGTGCTGAATCTAAAAAACTTTGGTTCCATTTTTTTCGACAACGCCTTCAGCCGCCATTTTAAATTTCAAAATGGCCACCATAGCAAACTGTATTTTGACACAGTTCTCATAATGTGAGCATCATAGAAGGTTCAAATTTGATGCAAAAAGCATGTTTATGATGTCAGACATTCTGATACACCATTTCCTGATATTGTAGATTGTTTTCATACAATTTGAGGGCTGCCATCTTAAAATTCAAAATGGCTGCCATAGCTAAATGTATTTTTACCTGTATCTCGAGGTGTAAGCATTATGGAAAGTATGAATTTGGGGCAAAAAGCATGCTCATGATATCAGACATGCTATTATATACATTTGTGGTTTTAATGATGGATCATTTTGGCTGACGGCCACCGTGAAATTCAAAATGGCCACCATAGCAAATGTAATTGGGCCTATATCTCATAGTGTATGCATTGTGTAAGGTTCTAACTTGGGGCAAAGAGCATGCGTATGCTATCAGACTTTCTGAAACATCTTTTTCTGAAGTGATAGTCCATTTTGATTTTATAGGTGGCCATCTTGAAATTCAAAATGACCGCCATACCAGAATGTATATTTTGACCCATATTTCATGTTGTAAACAATACAGAAAGTTCACATTTCAGGCATAAACGGGCTCATGATGTTGAACATTCAGATGCACTTTGATCCCCTCTCTAAAATTGCAGATCATTTTTGAGGCTGCCATTTTATCATTCAAAATGGCTGCTTTTCAGCTAATATCTGTGGTTACAAGCAACTTCTAGGCATATCAATGTTTATGGTGGTGTACATTGTACATTCTTTAACAAACTCTCACACACATAATCACACATTATGTAATAATGGATTATTCGCATTGGCTGCCACTCTTGAAATTCAAGATGGATTTCGACCCATATTTGGTGCTGTAAGATATTTACCCTGCAAACTCAAGCATGATGGAGCACTTTTATGTAGAACCTATATGTAAGTCAGTCACTTCAATAAATAGTATCACTAATGCGTAGGCGGGACTGCTTCCTGTAGGTACACTGCCATGTTGAAATGCAAAACTTGTGAATGGAAAATCATGTAATTCTGGTGTCAAAGCGAATGACTTTCAAAAGTGCCTCAACAACTGTGTCTGAGTGACTAAATGCCCCCATTTAGACGATTTGGTTGTAGAGTTTAAATAAACAATATTAACTAAAAAAATTCATGGGATATTTACTTAAATAATGTCTTCTGGGCTCATTCCCTGCATGTGTTTTTGAAGTCACAGCACTTGTATAGGGCTTTACACAGGGAAGAATTGATTCTAAATTCTTCAAGAAACAATGACTTTTGCATTTCTTGCCATATGAACGTGATATTGAATTCTGTGGCTAAAGTTGGTGTAGGAAGCTCAAAGCATTTAATTGCACAGTAGTTTATATCCCCTGGAAATAACTACAATGTACCATATTATGATAACTACAATGTACCATATTATATTCCCCTGTTAAAGTAGAGGCACAAATTAGGCTGTGAAGGTTTACGAGGTTTGTTCTCTGGATTTGTTATATCAAGACTCGACGAGAACAAAGCGGGAGATTGTCCAGGTTGAAGTCATCCACGCCCAACTTCTGGAAGGCATAAACTGTATCATTGCACATTCTGCATGATTCAAGGCTTAGAGAATTATTGATCCTTCTGCTCTCTGAGACATCCTCAAATTTTCGACTTCAGCCTGCACCATGCAGGCTGACCAAGCAGGCCTTTGTTTTTCGCAACAATTTGCAGAACATAATCTCCCAACAATGTCAATTGTACTTTATCATCTCCTTTTCCAGTGATGGAGCAGACAACATGCAGTATTAAAAGTAAAGCAAAGATCCATTGGGAGAATGAAAATGCCAGTGTCTCATTATGTAATAATCATCAATATCTCTGAAATTCCCTGTTGTTCTATGTAGCATCTAATACATGCAATGGAATGAGGATCTGCTTCCTGTGTGACGGGTGACAGCTCCAGTGGCATCTCTGGTGAACCCTTTCTTTCTTTTTTTTTTTTCCCGTGATGTGGTATCTGTGTCAGATGGAATTGACTGATCAATATTTCAACTTTCAGGCTGTTATTTGGCTCAGTTTCGCGGGTTTCTAAGACATGGGTATGAAAAAAATGAATCTTTGTTAGTGAAAATGAGGAGAAGGCCATAAAATTGAGAGATGAAGAGTGATTGTGGAATTACTTAGAACAGTAGAACTTATAACTTCCGATAATTGTATCGTCCAGCAATGACTGGATAATGACAGGTCTATCAGACTGTTCTACCGGTAGAAGTGTTATAAGAAGGTAGTGGTCCTCTTAAGCTTAATGACTTTTGTTCCAGTCTTACACTGTGTATTTCAATTGCAAGAGCTGAATGTCTGGCCTTTCTCATTCATCCCAGATAGACTTTTTTTTTAATTCTTTCAGCTACAAATTCTTAGTACAGAACATAAAAACTTCCCTTTTCATCTCTTTCTAGAATATCCTTCTTGAATGTTTCCGATACCTAATTGCCAAACACCACATTCATCAGTTTTAATGACGTGACAATATTATTAAGATTACCCTCGTGTGATCCAGTGTTCGAAATTGTTGAGGAATTCTGATGCATCCAAAGTGCCACAGAACTGAGCCATTATTGTTCCTTTGTAGTTTTAGAGTCATTGGCGGTAAAGCAGTAAGCATCTTGGAATTCTTGATAATTGAGGGCAGTCGGGAGAAGACCTACTCATTGACATTCCTTATTCATTCTGTGTTATTCTAGAAACACAGCCATCAATTATGAGCTCGCTGATGAGTTGTTTCATTTTGTGGTCAACAAACAAGCTTGTGAATGGGATGCCTGGTAGGGTGACCATAGCATTTCTTGCCATTGCGAGACTTTTCCTTGTTTATCTTAATTCTCTGGAGGCAGCATCAAGTTTTTGAAGATCACCTTTAATCGTATTAACATACTTACACATATCTAATAACTCGGATTAAATATAACTATTAGCAAGGTTCCACGATATTGTATTGAGAGGGCAAACACAATACGCGAACCACATATACCCGCTTGGCTATTATGGGATGTGGGATGTAACGCTTACACGCTTGCCCACACTTAAGGGAAGTAGAATGGGACCCCTCCCCCCTTTTTTTTAAGTTTTTGCCCCTCAGGACGGCTTAATGACGTCATTGGAACCTCGTCCTTACAGTCTGAATTTATGGCGGCCATTTCTTATTAAGAGATGGCTGTGCAGTTTAATGTTTCCAGGTTAGCATGCCTGTACAGTGATAGGGCACATAACTGCACAGTACCTGAATATGAGACCATTCTGAAGCAAATAATTTTCACACAACAATAGATATATAATGTACTCTAAATGAATCCCACAAGGATGGGAACAAACATCCCCAGCATTCCCACTGTCACTTCATTTAATGTATTTTTCATGGAGACCTATGGTCCAATAAATGTATAAATATGCAACGTTTAAGCACAAAATTCAGATGCCATGTAATTTGCGGAACACTCAGGACCAGGCTACGGTACTTCGAGATTGCGAAGTTAGAGAGTAGCAGTGTTATTTGGAATCAGTGTGATTCAGGGATTGTTGCATTTCGGCTTGGACAGCCTGACCGTCCAGAAGAGAATCTAGGAGGATTCGAGTTTAAACACCAACAACTGTTGGTGTTTAGGGTTCCAGGGAGAGAGCCACCGTTTAGGGTTCCAGCGATGACCAAGTTTAGGGTTCCAGAGAGAGCCACAGTTTGGGGCTCCAGAGAGGACCAGAAGTTGGAGAAGCCAACGAAACGACCAGAAAGGGGAGACGACCCGCTACTTCAGGCAGGGCATCGTCGACCACCTAGAGCAACCACGCACGGGAGCTTCTAGAATAACAACCGAGCAGAACAACCAAGCTCAAGATCAAGTTGATATCTGCACTCAGTACTATGGTATTGTTGTAAACGACCACAACTTTGAGACCAGTGTAATAAATCTCATTGATTGTTATTATTGTACTGTGTGATTGACGACTTATTTCGAGGCACATTATAGTTGCGCAAGTAGAAAGAGTTGATTAAATGAATGGTCTGCTAACAATCTGCTGCATTTTGAGAAAGTCAACTTTTGACTATATAGAAAAGATCCCAGTCGCAGGGAGGACTTTCGTTCCCTCCATTCAGGGGAAAGTCCCCTGTGACAGTGGGTTTTAGGATAAGTTTGATGTAAGGATAATAGGATTACATTTTGGTTATATTTGCGGGTAAAATTTATATCTGGCTTAGCGTGCAAAGATTTCATGGGAGCAATTGTCGCAAGAAAAATGTTATACAACGAAGTGTATCTTGCTATCATCTCATGCACATTTTGTCGCATCCCTGGTATGAGCTAAAGGTTATGCATGTGAAAAAAAAGAGAAATCAAAAGGAAATAATGAGCTGGAATCGGTTTCACGAAATGTTTCCTAGAGCAATGAGCAACGATAATTTCATTGAATGCGTTTATTTAAAGTGAATATATTCATTGTTCACTCAGAAAATATGAATCTCTCTCTTTTTTTTTAATACTAGGAACCTACACAATAGCAAATCGACATGATTACATTAAGGTGGTATTTGACTAACCAGAGAACGCATGAGAACGTCGTGAATTCGGGGGTTCGATTCAAGTTTGCAAACAATTCTGCACTGTCGCAAATATTTTTTTTTCAATGCCAAAAGAAGTAAACATGTTCAAAATTCCACAAACAGTTGCAAGCGTTAAAATAGAGCCGTAAGCCTTTGCAAACGATGCAAGACGTGTCGCTGATTTTTTATTTTTTTTATTTATTTATTTTTTTTTTTGATTCGCAAAAGCTTGCGAGCGCGTTGCAGACGTACAGAGAAGTCGGCTTGTATGAATTATCACATACTGGTCATATGTCTCAGAACAAGGGTCATCTTGTTATTAATAGCCCTCATAGCTCGTTCTCGGCTGGTCTCCTTCTAGCTGGATGCTGAGGGTTAATCTCTCAACAAGGTCTAGAAGGAGGTCACACAGGTGCCACTCTGAGATCGTCCTTGAAGGCATGACATCTACATTATGTATTTGCTGCAAGGTGTTTTTCATAATAGACCAATGCCTGTGCTCTGCAGTAACTACTCTCTGACCCGAACAGTCTTTCTGTTCTTCTTCTTGTCATCATCTATCTTCCTGTTCTGTTGCACGATACATTTAGCAGCAACAATGTACATTGTAATGCAATATTTTAAAGACAACAGTATACTATTGTGTCTTGTGTCTATTCAGAAATTCATTTCCATATTTTGTAAATCCAACTTACCAAAGAAAAAAATCGATGGCGGTTTGAAAAAATCTCAAATTCTCTATACTGGGAAAACGTCTTCCTCCTGTACTATTGAGTAAAATCCATATGTAAATTCGCCTAATGCTGTGCAGGAGTTGGTATAAAAGTCCCTAAACTTCACATTGATCAAAATTGACATGGAACTGTATATGTTATATCGGATTAACTTGGTTTACAGTAATGGTCCGATTGCATTGATCATGTGGACCTTACGTCTGCTGGCCATGACCAACTTATTATTATTATTATTATTATTATTCATTCGGCATTTGCAAAACAATACAAGTGATAACAGAGAAACAGAATAAACAAACAAAACACATGAAATCAAAGTGTCAGGCTTTCTCTGTTGAGCTTCCCGAAGGAGCCGGGTTGGAAAAAAGCAATCAAAATCACTAAGACTGTGATGCTGTGAATACACTTTCATCCAGGGCTTCTGGTTTGGCTACAACGACCTCAGCACTGAAGGCACGTGGGTCTGGAGCGATCATTCTACTCCGAGGTGTCCGTATACCAACTGGCGTCAGGGTCAGCCTGACAATTTGCTGGAAAACCAGGATTGCGGGAGAACGTTTTACAGCGGGACCACTTCGGACAATGCTAAAGACTGGGCCGATGGCACGTGTGGACGTCAGCAAGAATACATCTGCAAGTTGACATTTTGATCTGGCGCAACTTGTGACGTCATGTATCAGTTAGAACAAAAGGAAACTGACCAGAAATTTATAATCATTATAGTATGATATATCATAAGAAACCCTAGTTATTGAAATTGTCAGTAGTGGTGCCACATAATGTCTTATTCATTCTTTTTTTTTCTATTCCTAATTCTTCTACTCAAAATTTCATTTCATACTTAATGTCTGTCATGTCAGTTACTCTAACCAAGACCATTTATTTCCCTCTTTATGAAAAAAGAAGAAAAAAACTTTCATCCTGAAACTTTTTCTATTGTACTATTACCATATTGTAACTTTAATCATGATTCTATAATTCCCTTGCTGCCCTTAAAAAAAAATACTGAACACAGTGAACTAGATTTAATACGCATTATGTAGTTTTCTGACATCGTTTGATTCATCACGATGTATACTCTTGAGTTCGTTATGCATAATCTTCATAATCTTCCATAGTGACCGTGTACTAAAGATATTGAATTCGAGAATCTTCATTCAATTGAGTTGTCACTTGTTTGTTTATATACTTTCATATTGAATCATAATAAATTATGGTCATTCTCTCATAACTGTCACAGTGTATGTATTTCGCATGAATGTGTGTTCATCTTGTCTGCCCGTTTTTCTCAAGATTGCAGTGTGCCAATAATGTGCCAATATTCTGACAGCGGTAGCACGACATACTAACTAAATGACACATAATACACACAGACACAGACACAGACACACACCGTACGTAGATATATATATATATATATATATATATATATATATATATATACATATATTTATATATATATGTATATTTAGTATATATCATATGTATATTGTAATATGTATAAGTATTACAATATACTTATGATATATACTATATATGCATACATAGTATATTTCATGTATGTATGTATATATAGTATATATCATATGTATATTGTTATATATATACGTGATATATACATATATATACATATACATATATATATATATATATATATATTATATACAGAGAGAAAGAGAGAGAGAGATTGCATGAGTGTAAATTTCTTTGAGTGCGCCCCTACAAAAGAACTATCACAAAGTACACTTGTTACAGATTATTGCATCACTGATTGCCCTCACAATATTGTACGTGCATTATTATTCCAGGACGATCCACTGCAACGCTTGTTCAAGATTCACGTCTGAAGTTTGTTTTTCACCTTGATTCAAAGAATAATGAACGTTAAACTAAGGCTTCATAATGAAATCATGTGCAGAATAAAACAATCGTTGGCATTTCGTATAGATTAAAAAAAAAAAATCAAATCATGTGACTAAGAATGAAAATGACGCCGAGGAAGAAAACAGAAACCTTCGACTTTTTTACTTTTAGAGGCCGACCCCCTAAATGATAAAAAAGGAAAGAGAGAAATGAACCATTGAAATATAATCAGTTATCAGTACCCCTATAAAGCCCAAGAAAGGGGGGGGGGGGGGGAGGGGGCATTGTTCCCCCTACAATTATTGTCACTCCTACATCCCTGACCCAATTTCAACCAAATTTGGGGATTTTTTTTTCTCAAGTTTTATTGCAAACATTTTGATACGTAATTTAGCTCTGTCTGATATTGCTAGTTGCCTTCGCAACCCGAAACTGACGACCATTTCCGTCAGACTTAGCATGTTTTTCTATTTCAGTTTAGGTAAACAATAATGATATAGGATACAACGGGGTTTTCTTTGCTGTCATTTGCTGAAGGATCAATATATGAAGTAATACATATAGATGTCAATAACACTAAATTTGTGTTCTTATTATTTCCTTTATTTTTCATGTCCCATACGGAACAACAATAGATATGATAGAAATAAGTGACAAAACAGCATTTTCGAAAGGCTACCATTTCATTTTGTGTCATTTCAAATTTTCGCAGAAATTTTGCCTGCTGATTTTGTTTATCATTATAGATCTACCAACTAAACATTGCAATATAATGGAAATATGGAATGTGATACTTATTATATACCTATCCCAAACAATGCGTCATAAGTCTTCTGACCTCATTATAATGATTGTAGCGAATAGCGCACTCACTCACTCACTCAAGGCTGTGTTGGTCTTGAGAAATGTCCACCATACAAACAATGGTGAAGTTTGCCTTGCTTCTATTTGTGGCAAGTATGAAAATAATTGGTGACCTATATATAAAAGACCTATACCGGCGTAAAGCAGTTATAAAGAAAAAAAAAACCACATGACTTCAGCATATTTAAAGAATATTGTATTTCTTTATATTTTGGTGAATAGCGCCATCAATTGGTGACCTTGTGAAATTTCAAATGTGGGTATGAGTTGCTCTAACCATGTACTTAATAATATGACGGTAATACATCATAAAATAACGAAGTTACATAGGAGAGGGGGGGGGGGGGGCTCAATGCTTCCCTCCCCCACTTGGGCCTGCATGGAGGGGTCAAAAAAGCTTGGGCTTTATAGGATTAAGAAAGAAATTGCAGGATGATTAGAAACAAGCACAACATAAAGATAACAAGGACTACAATATAACAGAAGACAAAGCAAAAATGAAGCAATATAAGAAAAAATGTCTTGAGAGCATTATTAAACACACAACAATCGAAGACTTCACATTCATGCAATAGTTTGAAATCAACTGCAACTTAAGTTTCCTGAATGATGAAAGAGTTGGACTTTGTTTAAAATCTTTGTTTTTATTATTCCACAGATTTAGACCAACAAATCTTATACTCGAAGGAATCTATAATCATTGATAAAACGGAACATATAGGACTCGCTATATGCTGCACAAATTTAGAGTGCAAAACGTATGGATTTGTTGCAGTGCTATCAACTATTTTACGGAGTGAAGATGAGTTGGAAGCAGGTAGAGATGGCTAAGCAAAATTAGAAGAGAGAACAGTGACAAAACAGAAAATCGCTTCATCCTGGTTTCAAGTTCTGCTTGAGGAAAAACAATTCTGAGAATAAACAGGGGGCGTCCTCACCCATTCTGCTTACCAGAAAATTGAGATGTGACAGCACGAACTATAAATTATACAACTAAATTCAGGAATGGGCTCTCTTTATGCTTAAATCACAAAGAACAATAATCTATTTGTCAAAGTATTGGTCATTCATTTTGACAGCCTTAGAAATTATAGCAAAGAAATATCATTAAAGAAAAAACACCCCCAAGAAAGAAAGAAAGAAAGAAATGATACTGATCGCAGTCCCCAAACAAACTTGTTTTACACATGGTAACTTCAGAAAGAATTCAGGCCAGATTGAAAAACCACGTTGAGGGCAAGAGGGGTACAATTCCTCCCCTGAGATTGTTTCGTGGTATACCAGCCCAACATCTGAATCTGAGGTTCCTAATAGCATGGACCTACAACAATGTTGTAGGTCCATGCTAATAGGAATATATTTTTTATCGTGCTGTGAAATACAGCTGTTCTAGGGAAAGGATCATGAATAACCGTTTAAACGACAAGTACAGGCAAAGAGAGAGAGAAAGAATAGGTGGGATGATTAAATTGACGCTGGAGGGGTGTAGATTTCATGGTCTGATTGGAAAAACTTTGTATAAAAAAGATTTAAAACTTCCACACAACTGGCACTTCTGAAGATTGTCTTCAATACCTTCTGAACGGCTGTCGTGAAAGAATTTTTATCTTAATCGCCATGAGCGTAAGAAATGTTGATTTTGTTGTATTTTGTTGTAATTGTTTGAACGCTTTGAGTCTACTATCAAAGGGGCGCTGTACAGATAATTATTTATTATCAGATTAGTAAGATAGATTCATAGGGAAAGTGTCTCTACATAGTGTTCAGATACTCATTTTTATTTATTTATTTTTATTTTTTTTTAGTCTGAGTGAACAGAGAATTGTAACAAATCATTTGGCTAACGAACGATCTTTTGAAACAGACGTTTTGGAAATTATAGAGCACCGTTGTGCCTCATTTCTATTCGTAATATGTTATTATCAGAATTGCTTTGTCAACTACGGAGAAGCAAACTTAAATTTTCCTAAAAATGAGGAGGTCTCGTAAGGGTTACATAGATAGAATGATCATTTAAATTTTGTAGCTAACGCTTCTTACTGCTATGGAAAGAACTAGTCATCGGCACTCTCAACCATTCCTTTCAACTCATCACGTTTCACTTTCGTTTGATAAAAGACAATATTTCCATTAGGGAGTATTATTATAATACAGAAGGCTCTGCTGTATCTTTAGTCGTTTTTTCTGCATTATTATCTTGTGATTTTCATCGTGATTGTCCTCATAATATAGCAATAACGAGAGTTTGACCCGTACCATTAAAGGACAAGTTCACCTTCATAAACATAAGGATTGTGAGAATGCAGCAATATTAGTAGAACACATCAGTGAAAGTTTGAGGAAAATTGGACAATCGATGCAAAAGTTATGAATTTTTAAATTTTTTGTGTTGGAACCGCTGGATGAGGAGACTACTAAGGCTCGTGATGTCATATGAGTACAACAGTATAAAGAAAATGTAAAGAAAATTCAACATAATTCTTTATTTTCACTTTTCTCGCATGATAAAAGAGCACTTGACTTGCCTCTTTCTAGAGGCAATGGGAATAATATTACCCATAACATATGTCAGCAACGAGTCAAGGGAATATGTACTTTTTTTCAAAAGATGAAATTTTGTGAAATTCTCTTTATATTTTCCTTGTATTGTTGCACGCATGTGACATCATACACTGCAGTAGTCTTCTCATCCAGCGGTGACTGCACAAAAGCTTTAAAAATTCATAACTTTTGAACGGATTGTCCGATTTTCCTCAAACTTTCAATGATGTGTTTTACTAATATTGCTACATTCTCTCAATCCTTATGTTAACGAAGGTGAACTTGTCCTTTAGTGATAACATATGCCTATAAGGCAAACATATAAAAAAGTTCCTTTCCAAGCATCCCTTATTTGCTTGAAACATACCCTGAGGTGTCTATTATTTTGTTGAGAAATGTGGATTTGATTGTTCGAATATTTCTTTTCTTCTTCCAGGATAAGATTCACGCTAAACAGAATCCATGTAGGCCTACCTCGGAATATGCTGTGTATCTTTATTCTTAATTTGATTAGCATTTTAAATTTCCCTGTGTTGTATTATTCATCCTACAGAAGAAAGCTAAGAAGTTTCTCGAAACCTAAAACCATGAAGCTGACCATTGCTTTTATCGTGGTCCTGGCGTCCTACATGGCCGTTGGTGGCCAGGCGTTTATCTAGTGGCCGGAGTACTGGGGTGGTATTCTGAGACCGTTTTATCTCTGTTGTAAGTCTGTTGTAACAAATCGGTATTCTGAACACCGTTTTATCTCTGTTGTACAGTCAGACCGCAACGCTGCTGTTAATGAGCTCAAATCAAAAATTTATCGTACGCGCAGGTTTTTGCGCATGTCCTTCTCAACACCCGAGATCTTGCGAGATAATTCAGAGACAAAGTGCATGGTCTACGAGATTCATTTATTGACGACATGAAGATCTACTCTCCGTGACTAATTGACATGATTTGTGAATATTTGATATTAATCAGACCTTTTAATGCTTATATCATGTGAAATGAACTTATGATACCGTTATTCTTATCACCGCATCCTACTGACATTTTTTTTTAAACGATCCTAGAACATATTTTGACAAGGCTGTCTATTTATTGATCACCCGACCCGTTCCAAAGTTAAATCAACTCATTACTGATATCCAACGTTCTAGAGATTCTTGTTATAATAGCACAGTAAGAACTGAATTGGTCCCTCGCTTAGAAAACTCTAAAAATTGAAAGTCTCGTCGAGTGAAAATCGTGGAGTGGCAATTTGAGATACATGCATGATCATGACGTGTGCTCTTAGGATATCATTAGTTAAATTACTCAGCGATGTATACAGTGGAATTAGATTGAATAATTATTGTAATTCACAATAGAGATCCCCAAAGAACTATGTGTGCACAATACGTTTTAGATCTTTTATTATTGATTAATAATGAGCCATTCATTAATGCAACAGTTACTGCTAGCTGAGTAAATAAAATCCAAGCCAAAGTTGAGCTGTCGATCAGAGTGGAGTGTTGTTCTTGTTGTTGACGTGGAGATCTCATCGAACTATTTAGTTCGGTGGGAGATCTTAGCCCGAGCGCGTATACATACATCGTGCGCGCGCGCACACACACACACATAGGGTCCTACACTTTTATCTACACACAGAGTATTACTGTATGTACAGCACACGTTTACTGTCCTTCCGTGCTGACCAACTGTTTCAACTCTCCACTCAGAGGGAATTAACCAATCAGAAACGCGTATTCGCGGCAAACTGAAATCTCGTCAAAAATTAACTGTACAACGCAATGATTTATTCGATCACCTGACCCGTTCCAATAATCAGTCCACATGAAGTCATCATATTTCCATAGTATGATATTTCCTCTTTCATTTCATACCTCTTCGATTTTGGTCCACGTTTATTTCATTGTTCTAATGTACCCGCTAAGAAAATAAAAAATATGCAAATTTTATGTTTAATAATTTTCTTGTTCAGTATATTTTATATGTCACAACCTTTCAAGTAGTCGGATGTCATCAAAGTGCAACTTTTCAGCTTTTTATCGATGTATTAATCAGGAAGATTGGTAATGTCGTTTAGATTTACAGGGACTCAAAAAATATGGTCTTCCAGCTCATTACGTATTCATGTCCGCAAGGTCCATGCATTCGCGTACGATAAATGAGAAGGCTTTTCAGGGTGTTGTGGTCTGACTGTGTAACTTCTGTTGTAACTAGTGTTTTATCTTGCGCACTCTTTGCCTGCGCATACCATTGTCTTAGGGTATGCGCACGCGCGTAACAGTGGGCGCAAACCTGAACACCCATTAGATTACACGGTATTCTGAAAACTGTTTTATCTTCTGTTGTAAGTCATGCCCCGTGCAAATTTATGCTTCTGAGATAAAACAGGGTGGAAGGTGTTTTAACTCCGTTGTAACTTTCGTTTTAACTTATGTTAGATAGTGAGATAATTCATCATCTCAATATTGTGGTATGCGAGTTCAAAATAAAATGAGATATACAAAAAATAAAAGCAATGTATGCACAGAAAGGCAAAAGATATAGCAGTTTGACAAAATGTAAACTCATTCCACGATACAAAATTTGGTAATCAACAGTAACATTGCAAATACATACGCGTTGCATAATCATGCATAGAGATAAAAACACAAACACATGAACAGAAAGGTTACCGGCACCGTCGGCAGTTTGTTTTAAGCACTGTTCACTTCACAAATATCTTTCAAGATATTAAACATTTTTTTTTTTTATATGATTTCACTATCTTCACCAATTAGGATTCATTATCAGTACCTTTGGGTGTTTCAAAAATATTTATTGCTGGGGATGGCACGAACCCTGAGAAAAGTATTAGAATTAAGTCTAAGGTTCCATGATGGAACTTGACGTGATATTGATCTCCAAGAGATAGCTTGTGAAGATAGTGACAACAACAACAAGAACAATGATAATGATAATGATAATAATAATAATAATAATAATAATAATAATAATAATAATAATAATAACATGGCATTGCAAGGGCTTAACTTAATTTAGAAGCGTCTAGTTCCCCATAAACCATGAAATTTGGGTTCCTCTTATGAACGCCAGATATCTTCTTATTTTTCAAACACAATTTCAAATAAAAAGACTCAATCTGAGATAGCTTTGTGAATCCTCTACCGCACCAACTATACGTCAAAACCGGTAAGAAGGCATAATGATCAAGCTTCTGTTGTAACTTTATTTTATCTCTGGCTCTCTTTACCTGCGCATGCCATTGTCCTATTTGTGCGCACGCCAGAGAATGAGCGCTTGTTAAAACGCGCAGATCTAAGCAAGGCACATTTGCCCAAGGGAGCAATCTTATTGGTTGAAATGTCTTAGATGCTATTTCTAACAATATTTCCTATTGGATATGATCATTGCGATGGGCGTGGTTATCATGACTTACAACACCGTTAAAGCAGTTTTCAGAATACCGATTTACAACTGTTTTAGCGGTGTTGTAACTCACAGACTTACAACACAAATTATACAACACAAGTTACAACAGAGATAAAACGGTGTTCAGAATACCACCCCAGGACTGGCTCCTGCTGTCCGGATTACTGGGGTGGTATTCTGAGACCGTTTTATCTCTGTTGTAACAAATCGATATTCTGAACACCGTTTTATCTCTGTTGTAACTTCTGCTGTAACTTCTGTTGTAACTTGTGTTTTATCTTGTGCACTCTTTGCCTGCGCATACCATTGTCCTATAGGGTATGCGCACGCGCGTAACAGTGAGCGCAAACCTGAACACCCATAAGATTACACGGTATTCTGAAAACTGTTTTATCTTCTGTTGTAAGTCATGCCCCGTGCAAATTTATGCTTCTGAGATAAAACAGGGTGGAAGGTGTTTTAACTCTGTTGTAACTTTCATTTTAACTTTTACTAGATAGTGAGATGATTTATTTACTCAATGTTGTGTTATGCGAGTTCAAAATAAAAAAGATGTACAAAATATGAAAACAATGCATGTACAAAATGGCAAAAGATAAAGCAGTGTGGCAAAATGTAAACTCATTCCACTATACAAAATTTGGTAACAGTAACCTAGCAAGTATACTGTAGCACAATGTGCATATAGGTTAAAAACAAAACAAAACACACACACACACACACAAATTAATGAAAAGGTTACCGGCACCGTCGGCAGGTTGTTTTAATCACTAAAAAACCAACTCATAAGTAAAAAAACTTCCTATACCATGCCAAAAAAAACACTTCTTTTAGAAAGTTCCCTCTGAATCATATACTTAATTGTTATACATAAAAAAGTAAAAGTCATTTAACTCTTTCTATGGTACCATTTATGATTATTCATCTTTCAAAATATTAAACCTTTTTTTTTTACATGATTTCACTATGTTCACCAATAAGAATTCATTTTTCAGTACCTTTGGGTGTTTCAAAAAGAAAATCTCAAGTGCTTGTGTTGAGAGAAATTTCAAAAAGCAGACATTGGATATTAAATTTTTCCCAAATATCCCGAAGTCAATTAATCTTCTGAATGCCGTGAGTGACATTAACAAACAATGAATAGTTAACAAAACACAATCAGCGTGATAGTTTCCCATCCCTCATGGAAAATCCTGTACAAATAATGATAATGATAATAATAATAATAATATTAATAATAATAATTATAATAATAATAATACATGGCATTGCAAGGGCCTATTATAATTCAGTAGTATCTAGTTTCCTAAAAACCATGAGATTGGGATTCCTCTCATGAACGTCAAATATCTTATCATTTTGTAAAAAAAAAAAAATCAAATAAAAAGACTCAATCTGAGATGGCTTTCGAATCCCCCTGCCGCACCAACTACAAACGTCAAAGCCGGCAAGAAGGCATACATGATCAAGCTTCTGTGGTAACTTTGTTTTATCTCTAGCTCTCTTTACCTGCCCATGCCATTGTCCTATTAGTGCGCACGCCAGAGAATGAGCGCTTGTTAAAACGCGCAAAGTTCAGCAAGGCGCATTTGCCCAAGGGAGCAATCTTATTGGTTAAAATGTCTTAGATGCTACTTCTAACAATATTTCCCATTGGATATGATTATCTGGGTGGGCGTAGCTTTCACAACTTACAACACCGTTAAAACAGTTTTCAGAATACCGATTTACAACTGTTTTAGCCAGAGCGAGTTGATAGATAGAGTTGCGACACTGGGGTACAAAGGTCACGTCAAATAGTTCCCCCTGGTCGTCGATGTCGACTAATTATTTCTACAGGGTTTTCACATAGGCGCGCAGTACCATACGGACCCAGCGGCAGTGTGAGATGCATTGTTGCTTGCGACGGGAGTGTGACTTGTTGAGAAAAATGTCGTGTTTTTACGGCAATCATGTAAACTTAATGAAGTAGAGAAAGGAGTACTTACTGTCGAGGTCAAGGAAACGGATGCAAACAACCTGAAAGGATGAAATATTTTCAGAGTTGTTTTAACGCTCCTGGCTGATGTTGATGGGCGCACGTCAAAGTGTAAGGACGGAGTTATCATGTAGTCCCACTCCTTTACAATTGTTGTTGTAATTCAAAATCCCGGGGTGTGGGTCTTTACTGTTGTTATGACGACGAGGGGAAGCTATTTTGCACTCTCGCGCAAAACCCATGCGCGGAGCGCGTAACTCTACTTTGCGCGAGCCACGGAGCAAAATAACAATAAATGCATTGTTTGCGTCATAATAGGATACGCGGTTTTCTAAAGTCTTATCGACATCATCAGCGCGAACTTCCGGTGTCGCAACTCTATCTATCAATGTCTTCCGGTGTCGCAACTCTATCTATCAACCCGCTCTGGTTTTAGCGGTGTTGTAACTCACGGACTTACAACACAAGTTACAACAGAAGTTACAACAGAGATAAAACGGTGTTCAGAATACCACCCCTGGACTATAAGGCTCCGTGGCTGCTGCTATCCGCTCTTATTAGCGAAGAAAACCTGGCAGGAAGCGGAAAACCACTGCGTCCGTCTCGGTGGTCATTTGACGTTGGTGCTGAGCGAGGCGGAAAATACTTTCCTCTACAATTATCGGCGAAACACGATTTCAACTCCTTCAGGATGGGTAACCTATAGGTGGTACATGGGTCAAAGAATAGACATTTTGAATGCAAGACCGATTTCAACTTTTTCATACTTTCAATCACATCGGACAGTGAAAAATGCACAAAGCAGACGTGATTTTCAAAAGTTCTATTAAGTTCTGTTTCTGTATACTATATATATATATATATATATATATATATATATATATATATATATATATATTATATGCGAGGGGTGCCTGAAAATGATGGCGAGTCTACAAATGCTGTAGTCATCGATGTTGCTGCCAGCGCAGGGGTTGCCGTGTCTGAGGCAGATATCAGCACCAGCCACCGCGTGGGGAGGCCTCAGCCCAATAAAATGAGACCTATTGTTGCGCGTTTCGTACGTCGTGACCTCCGCACTCAGCTCCTTCGTAGTAAGCGTAAGTTAAAGGACTCGGAACAACACAAGGACATAATGATCATGGAGCATCTGTCCCCTGGGCGTGCCAAGCTTCTTCAGGCTGTGAAGCAAGACGAGAACACAGAGAAAGTATGGACAATCGATGGGAAGGTGCATTGCACTCTGAAGAGCGACCCGCACAAGAAGCACATCATTCACGGTCCGGATGACCTCTTCAAGCGTCTAGGATGGAGTGAGGACAAGCTGAAACAGTCGGGTCTCTTCCTCGACATTTCGACCTAGGATTTACCCGGCCCTCTTTCATCTACGGATTTAACCCAGATCTCATTTATAAGTTTGAATGTTAATGGTTTGCAGAGTAAACTCGATATTGGAATTTTGGACTTACATTTGCAAGCATATGATGTAATCTGTCTTTTAGAGACAAAAACAGACACACCAGATCTGTCTCAATCTCATATTTGCGGTTTTCAGTGTTATAGTATGCCAAAATATTCCAATAAACAAAAGTTTGGTGGGTTTCACGGTATGTGTATTCTGATGAAGAATCATATTTTTAATTGTTCTGAAAGAATTCATGCAACAGTTTCTGAATCAATTTTATGGGTCAAGGTAAATAGTAAAATTTTAGGTTTTGAGTTTATTGTTGGTGCAGTGTACTTGCCATGTGAGGGATCAATTCACCATTCTAATGAAGTTTTTGACAACCTGGTGCAGGATATTATTGATATTAAAAGTAGATATGATGCACCCTTTTGTTTGCTGGGTGATTTCAATGCCAGGACGGGTTTGCTTGATGATTTTTTAGATGTAGAGGATGTGTTGACAGATCAGACTGGATTAGGCTTTTGTAATGATGCCTCTGATATGCATGTAACTACTGATGGCCTAGATATTCCAACTACTCGTTATAATACTGATGTCCATGTAAATAATAATGGAAAGTCTGTTATTGATGTGTGCCAAAGTTTTGATCTCAGGATTGTTAATGGAAGAATAGGGGAAGATCAGTCTGTCGGAAAATACACATGTTTCAACAAAAATGGTGGTTGTAGCACCATTGATTATGTTATTGTATCTCGCCAGTTATTTTCTAGCATTACACATTTCAGTATTGATGTATTTGATAAATGTTTGTCAGATGTTCATTGTCCTGTCAGTGTGACCTTGCAATCGGAAAATTCTAAATCTGCTGTGAATGTCGACACTGTTTTTAACAATTCTCAAAACGCTGCAGTAGACAACGCAGTTTTAGATTCACAGCCTAATGAAAGTCAACGTTATTTATTATTCCAGTGGAGCAGTGACAGCGCTGCAATATTTAAACAGAAAATCAAGGACTCGGCTGAGCTAATGTGTGAAAATGTGGAATGTTTAGATGGGAATGCAAATCAAGATAGTATTGATTTTTGCTACTCACAATTATGCAATATGTTCGTCAGTGTTGCACAAGATGTTGGCATTTGTAAGTGGAGACAATCTCGACATAATATAAACAAAAATGAGACTGTCAATAAGGATAAAAACAACCATCAGCCTTGGTTTGATGCAGAATGTAGAGCTGCCCGTCAGGAGTATTTGAATGTTAAAATCGATTAAAGAGGAAGCTTAAATTTCTGGGCAGGTCAGGGGCTACTTGTCTATTGAATCATTATGAGTCTACAGGAAAGCTTTATAAGAATTTATTAAGACATAAAAGAAGGGCATTTCATAGAGATTTGAATGAATCTCTCCGTTCATTACAGGCATCAAATCCGAAAGAATATTGGCAATTACTCAACAGTAATAATGAACGCAAAGTAAAGAAAACAGGAAATGTTTCATTAGGGGATTTTGTTAATCATTTTAGTCGTTTAGGTAATAGCCAAGAGGACCAGCCCACAGGCCTGGAAGATAGTATGGGTACTTCAGAAATTGTTGAGGCAGATGGTCCCTTGGATGCCCCAGTCACTTTGGAAGAAGTGGTACTAATGATTAAGAAACTTAAAAATTCAAAAGCTTGTGGAAAAGATTTCATAAGAAATGAATTCCTTAAGAATTGTCCCGTAGAGATGCTTCATGTGTTGGTAAAGTTCTTTAATGTGGTACTGGACAGTGGTATTGTTCCAACTGAATGGTGCATAGGGATTATCATTCCTATTTTTAAGAATAAGGGTATAGACACAAATCCTGATAATTATAGAGGAATAACTCTTCTCAGTTGTCTAGGAAAACTTTTTACTTCCATTTTGAATCATCGAATCTCAGAGTTTTTCGAAGCAGCTAATATGTTAGGTGAAGAACAGGCTGGCTTTCGTTCTAATTATTCTACAATTGATAATATTTTTGTTTTGAAGACTATAATTGATGTTTATCTGCAAAATAAAAAACGCTTATACTGTGCATTTATTGATTACAAGAAAGCATTTGATCTAATTGATAGATCATCTTTATGGTACAAAATGTTGAAGATGGGGCTTAGGGGTAAACTGTTTACTGTCATTAAGAATATTTATGAAAGTGCTAAATCATGTGTGGCGGTTAGGGGGGAGATGTCAGAGTTTTTTACTTGTAACATTGGTGTACGACAGGGTGAAAACCTTTCCCCGCTTTTATTTGCCATTTATCTGAATGATTTTCAAGAATACATAAGAAATTCATATGGTGGACTTAGATATTTGGAAAGTGAGATTTCTTACCACCTGGATTCTGATAATGTCAAAAAAGCTTTAAATCTTTCTTGTTTACTTTATGCAGATGACACAATAATTTTAGCAGAAACTCCGGAGGAGTTGCAAAAAGCTCTTGATGCTGTAGATAGTTATTGTCAGACATGGCGCTTGACTGTAAATGCAAGCAAGACTAAAATTGTTATTTTCTCCCGTGGGAAGGTTAGAAGAATTCCTGAATTCGTTTATGCTGGTGATCCACTCGAGGTTGTAGATGACTTTGTGTACCTTGGAGTTAAATTCAATTATAATGGTAGTTTTAAAAAGGCAATTTCTAAACAAGTCACACAAGCTAGAAAAGCACTCTATAGCATGTTGGTCAAGGCTAAAAAGTTACAGCTCTCTGTGGACACACAGTGCCACCTATTTGATCATCTTGTTTTACCTGTTTTACTCTATGGTTGTGAAGTCTGGGGTTATGAGTGCATAGACCAAATTGAAATTTTCCATAGGAAATTCTTAAGAAAAATTTTGCTTGTGAACAAATGTACTCCTGATTGTATGGTTTATGGTGAAACTGGACGTGGAGTAATTTTGAACCATATTAAATGTCGAATGATTGGATTCTGGTTGAGATTAGTCAAGGGAAAAGAAACCAAACACTCATGTACAATTTTCAAATTTCTTCTGCATTTACAAGGAGACATACACTCCCCGTCAAAATCACAATGGTTATTATCTATCGCAAATATTTTTTATTATGCAGGGCTAGGGAATGTGTGGTTAGCACAAGGGGGTGGATTTAGTGCTGCATGGATTTCACACACCTCAAAAGTTAGACTTTTTGATATGTTTATTCAAGAGTGGAGAGCAGCAACATGGTCAAATAGAATCTGTACAAATTATAGAATGTTTAAGGATAATTTGATGTTAGAGAAGTATTTACAAGTCTTGTGTAAGAAAGATTATATTACATTAAGTAAATTCAGATGTAGATCTAATGGATTACCCGTTAATAAGGGCAGGTTTGATGCAAGCCTGACAGATGAATTGCATTGTACTATTTGTTCATCCGATGATATAGGGGATGAATTTCATTATATTTTTGTTTGTCCCTTTTTCAACAAAGAGAGATTATTGTATTTACCAAGTAGCTTGACGGCCAGTAGACCAAGTGCATTACATATGGCCAAATTATTCAATTCAACTAATGCTTGCCATTTGAAAAAACTAGCCAAATTTGTCAGAATTATTATGTTTCAGTTCTCTTCAATACCAAAAAAGAAAGACAGTATTTTTTTAGAAAGTAAAGTAGATGTGAATGTTTGTACACGTAGTGGTAGAGTAGTTAAACGTCCTTTACGCCTTGTTTTGTAAACATATTTATTTATATCTGTTATTTTCACACGTACATGTACATTATCACTTATATTTTTGTATTCATATATTGTAAATATGTTTGTACTCTCATACCCCGAGAGGGGGTCGATAGAGTCAATAAAATCTTACAATCTTACAATTCTATCAAAGAATTCATTTCAACGAGTTCCTTTTGCTTTTATATTCTTATTTTTTGGGGATATTTAACTCAAAGAAAAATTAAGCTGTTTGAAGTTGTTGTTTTTATGCCTCTGCCACGAAGTGGTGCTGGAGACATTATGTTTTCGGGTTGTCCGTCCTTCCGTTCGCCCTTCCTTCCGTCTGTCCGTCCGTCCTTCCGTCAGTCCGTAATGAATTTTGTGGACAGCGTAACTAAAAACCTTTTGAGGTATCCTGATGAAACTTGGCATGTATGTTTGTTAGGGGTGAAGTTGTGCTTATCAACTTTAAGGGGCACATGCTCAAGGTCAAAGGTCAAAAGTTCAAGGTCAAATGTTTAAAATTTCACTATTTCCCCCATATATATGCCATGCTTGAAGATATTTTCTTGAAACTTAGTGTATGCATGTATTACCCAATTAAGATTCTCTGGTGACAGTTTGGGGTCATGAGGTCAAAGGTCAGAAGGTCAAGTAAAATGTGAAAATTTCACTTTTTTCTTCTTATCTTGGAAATTGTTCTAGGGATCTTCATGGACCATAGTATATATGCATCGTGTACTGACTGGCAGTGATTATTCAGGGAATTTGGGGTTCATGGGGTCAAGGGCAACATTTCAAAATTTTACTTTTTTCCCTCATATTTATGCAATGCCAACAGGGTTATTTTTTTTTGAACTTGGTGTATGCATGTATAACCCAATAGCGATTCTCTGGGAAGTTTTTTTTTTCTTTTTGCCAAAAAGGTCAAAGATCAAATGAAAGTACTGAAATTACTTCTTCCTCCATGTTTCGAAAGTGGATCAAGTTACCTTGGCACTTAGTACATATATATGCATGTTCTGCCTGACCGTGATTCTCTTATGAATGTTAGGGTCGAAGGCCAGATGTAAATGGTAAGAATTTACTATTCAATACCGAAATTGCACTTTTTCTCCATACTTTGAAAATTACTCAATGCATAAACTTATGAAAGGGTCGAATCAAGTCCTAATATCCCCAAATACATGCTCTCCTCTTCATCCAATTAAACCTAGGTCAAGGAAGGTGAACATTCAACACATTTTTGACAAAAATGTCATTTTGATATTTTGCCAATTTTGTGAAAATGTAATCACATGTAGTCCACATGTACTATATACCTAATAGGAGAATCATGCATTAGTCACGTATCAACATTTCTAGTTTACATTGCAGCGCATGAGAATATGCAGCACCTGCGCTATAGATTATTTGTTTGATTGTTCGTGTTGTTTATTTGTTCTATTTGTGCACCTGCAACAAAATCAATAATTTTTACATTGATATAAGCAAGATTACTCAAAAGAAATAGATATGATGCATGATATACATCATGATATGATATAAAGCATTCTGATGGAGTTTATAGTTTGTAAGAGCGCTATGGACAGCTGATGGAAATTATCATTGTATTGTACTGATTTTTTCGTTTTATATCAGACCATGCCCAATATTGTTGTAACCCTGGAGTAATCCCCGGAGAAAACTGTACTGATTTAACATTATTACTGCATAGATTATGAATGGCGTTCCAATCTTGGTTGACTCGTTACGAGTTGAAAAGGTGTAATCAACTTGATGGGGAGACGACTTCATTGATACGATTAGGGATATAAATGTATTCCTAAGGCTTCTCCGTATAGCGGCGAACTTAAGGTGAAGCAGTAGCGCATAGAAAGAAAGGAAGAAAAACATTTCACATTTCACTGACTCGATCTTCACTTAGAATTAATGAGTAATGGCTGCAAAAAGGGGGAATCTCATATATTGTCCAACTTGGATAAAATGATTAAATCATCTGCTACTCTATTCTCGATTTCCAGTGATTTTCAGTAAAATAATTCAACTGATCACGAGGACTATCAACCGCTACCTATAATCCTGCCACCTATACCCCGACCCCAGTCTCTTCTCTTTGGCGCATAGTAAACCTGATAGTAACACTGTTCTCACACATTATGACGTTTAATGCCACTGGTAACAATGTGCGTGAATTTCGTATGACTCACGCGTACTTGATGCATTTTCTGTTGATATTTTAGCCTTATCTGACTCAGTCTCTCTTTTTTTTTTAAACAGAAGTCACCTATAATAGAAATAAGAAGAGTTTATTCTAAAAAACCGATAAGTCCATTTTTGAAGATTTCGAAGTACGGTCTCTGTCATAAAGTACAAAATAATACCTTTTAAATGATATATTGGTCACTACACAGGTACATTTTTGAAGTTATGGTCAAAAGAAGCAAAAATTTTCTTATCGTTCTTTGTATTTTTCTTGACCTTTAATCGCAAATATCTCCATGTGGCAAATATGGACTTATCGGTTTTTGCGAACAAACTCTTCAAGTAGTAATTTTCAATCCTCCTATCGAAGTTGTTAGATATCAGGACTGAAGGAGGTGGGTCTGGAGCGACCATAGCACTCCTCGAGCTCCGTATACCAACTGTCGTCAGTATCAGCCGGATAACGTTTATGGAGGCCAGGACTGCGGAAGAATGTGGTACACTGGGAATTATTTGGACACAGCCAGAGACTGGGACCATGGCGCGTGTGGAGTTACGGGAGATTACATCTGCAAGTTGACCTTTTGATCTACAGTGTGTTTTGACGGCATGACGTCATGCATCAGTTATTGATAGTGATGAACGCAAACACGACCAAACTGACCAGAATGAATATGATTTATCATTGAAAAAAAGAAGCTAGTTCAGTAGTAGTTGTCCCCGCCGAACGAGTTCGAGCAGGGGACCATGAAACGGGCTCTGTACGTGTGTGTGTCCGTGTGTAGGTGTGTATAGGTGTGCGTCCGTGTGTGATCAAAATGTTCAATTTGCTACTTCTCTGTCATTTATGAGCCAATTTTTATTCTGTTTGCTTTATATGATAGCACTACATGGGAGCTTTGAAACCTCTACACAGAATTTCAGTTGTGACCTTTGACCTATATCGTACATTTTGCTACAAAATGCTACTCCTTCGCCATTTCTGACCCGATTTCGATTCCGTTTGCTTTATGTGATGGCACTAGGTGAGGGCTTCAAAACTTCTACACAGAATTTTGACCTTTGACTTCTTTGACCTTTGACCTTGATTTTTGACCTATATTGTACATTTTGCTACAAAATGCTACTCCTTCGCCATTTCTAACCCGATTTCGATTCCGTTTGCTTTATGTGATGGCACTAGGTGAGGGCTTCAAAATTTCTACACAGAATTTATGACCTTTGACTTCTTTGACCTTGATTTTTGACCTTATTGTATATTGGCTACAAAATGCTAGTCCTTCGCCATTTCTAACCCGATTGCGATTCAGTTTGCTTTATGTGACGGCACTAGATGAGGTCTTCAAAACTTCTACACAGAATTTTGACCTTTGACTTCTTTGACCTTTGACCTTGATTTTTTACCTATATTGTACATTTTGCTACAAAATGCTACTCCTACGCCATTTCTGACCCGATTTCGATTCCGTTTTCCATCCTTTTATTTGGAAATAAACGGAACAAAGAAATTTTCATAACCTCTGAGAACTGTTGGCAGGCTGTAACTCATACAAGACGAAACGGAGGAAACCATGTGCATTCAGTTAACTCAAATATTTTAATTGTCTATAACTGTGACTTCTGGTTTTACAGCAACTCATAAAAAGGAAAAAAAAAACCCGAACATAAATTCTTCCTGCTCAGTGGCTTTCTGGCTCTTAGAATTTTATGTTTAACTCTAAGTGGAATTATTTCACCTCGATTATGGCAGTCGACGGATGAATAGCTTATGACGATGATGTATGACGAGATGGGTCGGTGACGTATATGACGATGACGGTGTACGTAAGTCGATGACGGGGCCCCGTTACGCTGGTGCTGGTATGGACTGTCGCGTGGTTTGTCGTAGCAACTCGTCGCGATTGCCGTTCGCGTGGTCGCTCTCCCGACGGACGTCTTCGCGATGTCTCCTCAGCATCCAGGAATGAAGTTCAGTCGACAGTCTATGCTCCCTTACTGCCTCGGAGCTGGTCGACAGTCGACGCCTTTTATGTGCCTGCCTCTTGCAGTACCAGTGGGTCCTTGACTCTTCGGGAAACCCGGAAACCCACTATCTGTGGGTGTCTCTAGTTAATACTGACTGGGGTGGCGGCCTCTGTCACCGTTACCGAGTGGCCATTCTCATACACTGTGTCACGGAGACAGCACCACAGCGTGATGTCCCCTTCACGGCCTGATGTCATACTCCCGCTCCTTGCCACACATAGCACTACCGTGGCTCTACCGAGAGCGGTCTGAAATGTCTTCTATTAACATGTTAAACAGTATGCATCAATTTACATGCTTCAGTGCTTATTTACAAATTCCATACAAATTGACTTCAGTGGAGGAGAGCGTCTGTCACTCCTCTCGTGACACCATTCTTTGGCCGGTTTCGATTCTGTTTGCTTAACCAATTTCCTTTTTTTTTTCTAACCATGGTTGATTCTACAATCATTGCCACTCTTCGTATTATTCACAGCCATTTATTTTTAAATCAGACATTGTTTATCTTTATCTGAACGACATCCATGTTGATATGTGCAACATCAATCTGAGCCCACCAAAAGTGTGCCTTCAAAATCATTTGTTGTTGTTGTTTATAAAACAATTCATAATAACAGTCAGTAACAGCTGTGATTTACAGTATGATGTGTGATCTGCGTCCCAGTCGCGGTGCCGGGCAACATGCTGCACTCACCTTAGAATATAGCCGAGTGCAGAATGGCTGAAGGATCACAATGCATGCATTGTTGGTGTTATCAAATTCTGCAAGTTTTGTCAAACTTGTTACTTGTTTTTTTGTTTTGTTTTGTTTTGTTTTGTTTGACTGTCAGTTTTGAGGCATATAAAGGAATCATTTATGAGTTTTCCATGCACTAGCATTCTTTTTTATTGTGTTTATTGACTGTTGATTTGTTTATGGGTTGTTCAATTTACAGGTAATGGACCACAACCTCAGTTTTGTCCCTTATTTCATATTCTTAACCTTACAGATCATTGATCACTTTCAGCTGTCATCTTGAGCTTTGCAGTCCTGATGTTTAGCATTTGAAAAAAGACAACAAAGTTGTAATTTACCCAAAAAAGACAACAAAGTTTGTTTTCAGACATACACAGTTGGGTTCTCAAGTTCTGCATGCACTAACATGATTTTTTTTTTTGGTTGTTTAATTTACAGGTAATGGACCACAACCTCAGTTTTCTCCCTTATTTTATATTCTTATTCTTACAGATCATTGATCACTTTGAGCTGTCATCTTGAGCTTTGCAGTCCTGATGTTTAGCATTTGAAAAATGTAAGATGCCTCGACGATCGAAAAAGTCAAAGGTGCTTCGAGCTCGACTTGGACTTTGTCAAAAGCCAGACATCACTCTTGACCAAGGAAATCTAGAGCATCAAAAGCAAAATGAAAGATGTCCGCTGAAGTGCACTCAGTTTAACGATAACAACAGGGAAACCAATGCAACACAGACTTTAGCAAAGAACGCACAGCTTACCCAACAAAAGCAACAAAATGAAGAATTTAAACAGACTATAAACAAAGACAATGAAGTCCCAAGCAGAAAAAACAGGAACAACAGGTTCCAACGTTTGATTTTGCAATAGTGATTTTTACAAAGACCAGTAGAGCTAGTAAACATGGATCAAAAAACAAACAGGACAAAGAGACCATCCACAGTAAGCACACTGAAGGAATGCGCAACAATGGAAAAGAGATCATCCACAGTAAGCATATTGAAGGTATGCGCAAACAAAGATTTGAAGCTTCGTACAGAGCGAGAGAACAAGAGGCAAATAAAATGAGAAGGAAAACGATACGCAATGATCATGACATGAGTACAGAGCCAAGGAACGTGAGAAAGACAGACAACGTAAAAGGATAAAACAAGCTGATAATGAATATACATCAAAAGAGCAGGACCTAAATAAAATGAGGATGAAGACAGCACGCACAGATGTTAATTACACAGCAAAGGAGCAGCAAGCCAATAGAACAAGAATGAAAAGGAGACGTACAGATGATGAGTACGCAACAAAGGAGCAGCAAGCAAATAGAAAAAGAATGAAAAGGAGACGTACAGATGATGAGTATGCAACAAAGGAGAAGCAAGCAAATAAAGCAAGAATAAAAATGAGACGCACAGATGATGAGTACGCAACAAAGGAGCAGCAAGCAAATAGAAAAAGAAGGGAAAGGAGACGTGCAGATGATGAGTATGCAGCAAAGGAGCAGCAAAGAGATAGAACAAGAATGAAAAGGCAGGGGCGGATCCAGGAATTTTGTAAAGGGGGAGGGGGGCGTGACTAATACAGAGGCTCCAACCCAAAGTACCTTCTGATCTGGACATTCTCCCGCCTGAAACCCCTAGCAAACGGGAGACTCAAAGTTGATGTGTGCGAAGCGCGAAATTTCCAGGGTTCTAGATACTCTCTGGTGCTATCTAAGGCTTATTTTTTCAACATACGATAGAAATATATAAGAAATCCTTTCCAACGGGAGACAAAGAGCCAGGGCGGGAGAAATTAAATTTCAAACGGGAGAACGGGAGACTTTGCAAAAATGGGTTTTCGGCGGGAGATCTCCCGTCGAAAACGGGAGAGTTGGAGTCTCTGCTAATATTTGTGGTGCCACTTCCGGGTTTCATTTCATTTTTTTCTTTTTATTTCTTTTGTTTTTAACGGAAAAAAAGGGGGGGCGTGCGCCGGTTGCGCCACCCTCTGGATCTGCCACTGAAAGGGGATGCACAGATAAGGAATACGCAACAAAGGAACAGCAAGCAAATAAAGCAAGAATGGAAAGGAGACGTACAGATGAGGAATACACAGCAAAGGAGCAGCATGCAAATAAAGCAAGTAAACAAAGAAGACGCACAGACAGTGAATACACAGCTAGAGAGCAGGAAGCAAATAAATCTAGAATGAGAAAGATACGGACACATGATCAGTATAAAGCAAAAGAACATCAAATAAACAAAAGCAGGATGAAGACAAAACGAACATGTACTGATTATGTAGCCAAAGAAAAGAATCTACTCAACAGAGACTTCAGCAAATAAGATCTTGCAAAACTTCTCATGTAAAATCAGTTGAAAAAGTTCTTCAAGAATACAAGAGAGCCATCGCCGAAGGACCCACTTACACATGTGCCTGTTTCAGACTTTTATTTAGGCGATCCATGGTGCAAGTAAAATTACAACATTGTATCCAATTATGGAAGGTGTCCACCAAACATTCTGCCGAAATGCATTTCAACAACATTCTCATTGATCTGCAAAACATGCCACAGAACATTGCAGAAAGGAAACATGCCTGCCCAATGTCACTAGAACAATTTGTTGTTAGTGGATATTCAAAAGAGCTGAAAGAACTGTCATCCCTAGAATGCCTTTTGGTTGCGAAAATCATTCCATTTATGCACATTGTATCTCATACTTAAGGAGTCCAGCATGGTTTGAAGGGTCGTGTTCTTCTTGTGCCAGTCGATCTATCCAAAGTCTGCAAAATGCTACCACGATGCACCAACAATGATAATATCATAACACTCGCCCTAAAAGAGGAGACGTAGTGATAAAAGTGCTGTCCACAAACAGTTCATCCGACCAACATATGTCAATGCTGCATTACTCAAACTCAAGCAAAGCAACCCCTTCTACAAATATGTCACTGTAGATACATCATGGGAAAATGTATCGCAACAGTCAGATCCATACCTCTGGGAGCTTCTGACACAACCAGTCAACCCAAATTCTCAACCGTCCACAAGTACGCAAGAACATACAATTAATTCTAGAACTTCACATCAAACTGGGTTAGGCCAGCAAATATCACAATGCCCCAATGACACCCTCACAGACAGTGAGGATGAAGTTGAAAAGGAAACACCAGCTGAAGTTCAACAACAATTGCTCAACAAACGGTAACTAAATGCAGTGACATGTCTGCAACCAACACATATGGACCATCATTGTCCACTGAACAAATACTAGACATTGCACCAACTGAGGGACAGATACCTGTGAGTGCTACTTCTGAGCCAAACTGGGAACCTATGGCATTTCCAAAGCTGTTTGCTATTGGAAAAGGACATTTTAATGACAACAGACCGAAAAAGCTAACACCTGCCAAATATTTAAATGCCAGGTAAAAAATGCTGATGATCGATTTGCAACACAAAATGCTGATGATCGATTTGCAACAGCTACAGAATGCATCTGCACTGGCTTGAGAGTGAACGATTAAAGAGTACGTGTACCATTAACGTATCAAAAATGAAAAGGCACCAGCAAGATATCAAAGCAGGCAAACTTAAAGATCCACAGACTGTCCATCAACTCGTTTCCAATGATGAAATGTTCACAACATTTAAGACAATCAGAGGGACACCCCAATACTGGAGAAATATGCAGTTGGATATGTTAGCTAAGATCAAGCTCTATGGACCTTACACATTCTTCATTACGGGCTCTGCGGCAGAATTTCATTGGACAGAAGTTATTCAAGTGATAGGCAAACAGTATGGACAGCATTTCAGTGAAGATGACATCAAACAAATGGACTGGCAGACAAAGAGGAAGTGGCTTCAAACAAACCCAGTAACTGCTGCCAGACAAATAATAATAATAATAATAATAATAATAATAATAATAATAATAATAATAATAACAATAATAGTAGTGTATACTTTTATAGCGCAACAGTCCATCAAAAGATGCTCATGGCGCTTTTAGTCTTAAGGTTAGGAGAAGAAAGAAAAAAAAATTGACTACATCTTTGAACAGCTGTGGGATAAAGTCCTCCTCAGTTGTGTTCATCCTGTTGGACAGATCCTCAATTATGACATACGTAATGAGATGCAAGTTCGAGGAACACAACACTTTCATGCGGCAGTGCATGTGAAAGATGCACCACGACTGGACCAAGAATGTGATGAAGAAGTCATACAGTTTAATATGTGACATGCTCCATCCCAGCTGAGGAAGAAGATTCAGAATTGCATCATCTTGTCAAAACAAGACAAATTCATCATCGCACCAGAATATTCAAGAAAAAACTAGGAGTTACATGTCGCTTTCATTTTCCATGGCCACCATCCAGCAAAACAATGATTTGTCGTCCAGCTGAAAAGGATACTAATCCAAAAGATGTCAAAAGAGCCACAGATGTACTGAAAAAAGTTTTCACTGCTCTTGCCCAGATGGATCCAACTCGGCCTCCAACAGAAAGTGAATTGCTCAGACAAGCAAATGTCAATGAAAATGACTATTATGCATCAGTTCATGTTGCTTTCAAACGTGAGACAATTGTAATGCAACGCACAACATCAGAGACCTGTGTTAATAACTACAAGTCTGTCATTCTAAAAGCTCTACAAGCAAACATGGACATCAAGTACATTACCAATGTCTGGGCATGTATTGCATACTTGACATCCTACAAGGGCAAACCTGAACGAACAATGAGTGAACTGATGAAAAAGGCATGCAAGGAAGCAGATGACATAAACATTCAAAATAAACTGCATCATATTGGACAAGTATTTCTCAAATGTCGTGAGGTGTCAGAACATGAAGCTATAGCTCGTGTCCTTTCCCTCCCACTAAAGCGATCTAATACCAAGGTGACCTTCATACCAGCTGGCCCAAAAGAACAAAGAACACGGATGCTCGACAAGTATGCTGCCAGGCCCGACAGTTTAGAGGATGCATCCTTGGCCTATTTCTGTGCAAATTATGTGACACGACCTAACAGTGACACAACTGAAAACCAAGAAGAACAACTTGAAGTTGATGAAAGTATCACCACAAAGAAAGTTCACCTAAAGAATAACCTTGGTATTATGTACAAAAGACTAAAACCATGTGTTCTTCGCTACCATAGTCTGTCAAAGAACAAAGATTTAGAGTTGTTTCATTTCGGACTGTTGTTGCTATATTATCCATGGCGCCAGGAAGAAAGTCTACTCCATGCTGATGGATCATGGACCTCCAAGTACAAAGAGGTCTCGGATCAAATACTGCCAACTATCCAAGCATTTGAGCCTTTCCACGAACATGTTGAGAATGCAGTAGAAGACATTGACTTGGATGAGGGTCTCTGGGCTGACCCAGAACTTGAGCAACAAGAGACTGCTCATCGACCCACAGTTTGCAGATTTGGACCCAGATTTAGTGGAGTATGATCAAGTTCCAAGTGACAAACAGTTATACAGTACATACTTCCACTACATTTTCACCAGATTCACAATACTCTGACCTCATATCTTCTCTGAATGATGAACAGTACAAATTAGTTTGTTACATATTCCAGTGGAGCACAAATATTTGCCATTCAACTTTGACAGATATTCATCCAGACCGATTCTACATTTTCTTATCTGGTGGAGCAAGTGTAGGAAAGAGTCATCTCATTCATGCTATTTACCAAGGTGCCATCCGTGCCTTGCGACAGCCTGGCCAAAATCCTGATCAACCAACAGCGTTACTCATCGCATCAACAGGAAAGGCTGCTGCTAACATCAACGGCACAACACTGCATTCAGCTTTAAACCTGCCAGTTCGCCAACGTGGAGCTTTTCGGTATCGCAAGTCAAGTGATGAAAAACTCAACACAATGCGAGCCATGTACCAAAATCTCAAAGTCATCATTATTGACGAAACCTCCTTGGTTGGAGGGAGTACACTAGAGCATTTGTCATTAGCATTGCAAGATATTTTTGGCAATGACAAACCCTTTGCCAGTGTACCAATACTTGCTGTTGGAGATTTATTCCAGTTGCCACCATGTGGAGACAGAGCTGTATTTCATACACCCAAGCTTGATTACAATGTTCTATGTGGCTCCATTTGGAAACAGCATTTCCAGCTGTATGAACTCACCACAATTGTACGTCAACGAGAAGATGCACAGTTTGCTGAAATCCTATCCAGAATACGTGTCGGAGATCTCCAACACCAAGATATGGAAGAATCAGCTGTCCTTCAACAGACAGATGAGTCATTACTGCCACCCAACACACTGCATCTGTTCTTTACAAATGACCAGGCAAACAAGCACAACCAAGAAATGCTCCAAAAATCAGATGCCCCACAAATTACAGTCTCAGCTTCTGATTCTAGAACAGATCTTCAGACTGGTTCCTGTAATGTTACCATAACGTCAAATAATATCCATGAAACAGGTGGCTTACGTAAAACACTGCAATTGTGTGAAGGAGAACGATGGATTCAGACTAAAAACACAGATCTCTCAGGCCATTTGGTGAATGGTGCCACAGGGACTATTGTAAAGCTTCATATCAGCCCATCAAATCCACTAGGAGGTATCATTTATGTACAGTTCGATGATGAAAAGGCAGGAATTAATAGCAGGAGACACAATCCACCTCATCTAAAGCATGTAGTACCTGTCAGGGCAGTGACAGCCAGGTTTCCTCTGTCACCCAAATCTGCAGTAATGGTAGAGAGAAAACAGTATCCGGGAATGGTAGCATGGGCACTCACTGCACATAAAGCTCAAGGGAGTATATGCACTCACATCATAGCTGATCTATCAATGCCTCCTCAAGTCAAGTCACCACCACCTGGTCTCACCTACACAATCATAAGTGGGGCCACAACTCGTCAAGGTGTAAAGCTCGTAAATTTTACTCCAGACAAAATCAAGGTCAACAATGCTGCACTGCAAGAAACTGTCCGAATGCGCAACTCAAGTGTATTCAAGTGGCAGCACCAATTGCTGGAGAATCACACAGAACTGACTATTGCTCATCTTAATATGAGATCATGGAAGTGCCATTACAGGCATAATTGTAATAAAGGATCCACTTTTATCAAAGTGTACCATACTAGGCCTGTCAGAAACACATACATCACCATCTTCCTCCAACCTAGCTCCGCCTGGTGACAAATGGCAAGCTGTTCATCATCATCACACTCAGAATGGTGTTGCACTTCTTGTACAAAGCACAACTGCTTCAATAAAGCAGCTTCAAGTTCCAGCTCCTCATCTCCAGTGTCTCCCATGCATTGTGAATGTAGACAATCACTCCTGCCTCATAGTCATTGTCTATAAGACACCTGGACCATTGCAAGGTTATACAAGTCATATCGACAACTTCCTAAGCAATGCACCTGTTACACAGTACTCTACATACATCATGGGAGATTTTGATATGGATCTTTCTGCCTAACAACAACTGGAGACAGTATGGCTTCAACCAACTTATCAGCACACCTACTCACCAACGTGGAGGAGTACTAGATTTGATCTTCACCAACACACCCCAGGGCCAGTATGGAGTATTCCCAATTCCATACAGTGACCACTGCATTGTCTGGACCACAGCGACCCATCATCCATAGACTACCAAGTGGCCCTATCCCGTTAGGTAAACATTGTATCAACAAATTACCATTTTATCCCTGTTTAAATGTATACAGACCAAACCCTTTTATATGTGCGTTTTGACACTAAATGTATGGAGATTTTTTTGGACAGACATTTGGAATTCAGGAAGCTCCCAATCCCATGCAGGCCCAGACTTTTAGTTTTTTTTTAGGGAAACCAAGCAAGCGGGGAAAGTTCAGCGGTGTGGCTAGGATTTCTTTTTCTTTTTTCTTTTTTTTTTTTTGGGGGGGGGGGGGAGCTGTGAGTATGCGAGGAAGCGAGCAAGGAGGGGGGGGGAGGATGTGGGAGGGGGTCCCACAGTGAGAACTTTTTGCATTTTGATGTTGTCAATGGTGACATTTCATGCATGTTTTTGCTTTTTTTATCGACTTGAAACAGTGATGTCGATTATTATTGAACAATTTGCCTATGAAATAGTATCATCCAAATAAACTTCCTGTTTTAATATTTACACTGAATATCATGAACGCGACCAAGCAAGAGCGAGCGGAGGGAGCGAGGGGGGGGGGGGGGATGGGAGGGGGTTCCTCCCTGCCACGGTGAGAACTTTTTTTTTTTTCATTTAGATGTCGTAAACGGTGGAATTTGATGCAGGTTTTTGCGTGTTTTATCGACTTGAAACAGTCCCACTTGTTTAAGGTAGCAGTACATTTTGATGTAAATTCTTATTGAACAATGTGCCTATAAATGATATCATTTAAATAAAATTCTTGTATTAATTCTTACACTGATGTCATGAAGGCGACCGAGCCCGAGCAAGCGGAGCGAGCGAGGGGGGAGGGTGTGGGAGGAGGTCGTCCCCCTAGCACGGTGAGAACTGAAATTGCATTTTGATGTTGTAAATGGTCCAATTTGATGCATGTTTTTGCTTGTTTTATCTACTTGAACAGTCCCACTAAGGTAGCAGTACATTGTGATGTAAATCATTATTAAACAATTTGCCTATAAAATGGTGAAATTTAGATAAACTTCTTGTATTAATTCTTACACCGAATGTTATGAACGCTGTCTGTTAAGCCATCAAACAGAAAGAAAAAAGCATGCACACGAGGGTGTACATAAGGGACATATCTCCTCCCAAACGAAGATGATTTTGTGTTTTCAGACCTGAAATTCAGCGATCTGGTGCAAACTTTTGGCGCAATACAACTGTCCTTGATTTTTTTGCAGCCCCCTCCCAAAAATAATAATCTAAACAAATATATATATATTTTTTAGCCGGTGAAATGTTAATGGCTCTTATTCCGAGTGTGCATCATCTCTGTGCATGTATGAGGATATGAGGATGTGGGAGGGGGATACCCCCTCCCGCTCGACGGAGCTTTTGAGTTTTTGGAATTGAAATAAAGCGATCTGAAGCACACTTTTTGTGGAAAATCTGGAAATTATTCCCCATAGTGTCTAAGTCAATGGAAGGGACAAGACAATGGGAGGGTGGTAAGATACCTCTCCCATATTCGATTATATTTTTCCGCCTTCCACATCCCCGGTCATTTTTTTTTTTTTTGGGGGGGGGGGGCAAAAAAGCAAGAAAATCTTCTCGTCTCGGGAATTATGGGGGGGGGGGGTTGCAAAATGATATACTTGCCCCTCCACATTTTTTTTTAAAGGCTCGCAGTTGGGCTCGCACTATCAATATGGATTGGTCAGAAGTAACGTGCTGTACATAGACCCTACATACTTGTAAGTAGCGCACGTACATGCAAACGTGTACGTGCTCCGTACCGTACGGATGTACAGTACATACGGTCGATAAATAATAAACACTGTAGAATACTCGTAGATATGTATAAAATCAGTGCTGACAGAGCCCAGGATGAGAATTGATTTTGCCCGCGATTTTGTTGTCTCTGTGCAAAATAAAAAAGTAAGAAAAAAATATATAACAAAACAAGAATAATTATTTAGCGTCCGGTGTTGAGGTCGCTCGCAGACTGAAGTGGTGATTTTTTTTTTATTTTTTTTTTTGGTTTGAAGGGGGGTGCGTCCGCACCCAACGCACCCCCCCCCCGTGACGCATGCGTTTCAAGTTTGTTTTCCACCTTGATTCAAAGAATATAATATTATGAGCGTTAGACTTCATACTGAAATTATGGGCAGAATAAAACAATCGTTGGCATTTAGATTAAAAAAATCAAAGCATGTGACTCAGAATGAAAATGAGGCTGAGGAAGGAAACAGAAACCTTCGACTTTTTACTTTTAGAGGCCGACCCCCCTAAATTAGAAAGAAGGAAAGAGAGAAATGAGCCATTGAAATATAATCAGTTTACAACTACACTGCACCTCTATAAAAGTCCGGGGGGGGGGGGGCATTTTGCCCGCTACAATCATTGCCACTCCTATGCCCCTGACCCAATTTCAACCAAATTTCATGATTTTTTCCTAAAGTTTTATTGAAACATGCTGATACGTAACCTACCTCTGATATTACTGGTTGCTTTCGCAACCCGAAACTGACAACCATGTAGGTCAGACTTTGCGTGTTTTTCTACTCCAGTTTGGGTAAACAATAATAATATAGGATACAATGGGATTTTCTTTGCTGTCATTTGCTGAAGGACGATATTATGAAGTAATTATGGATGATGCTCCCATAGGGTGTGATTTCACGGAGCACGCGAACGATTTGCGAAGGACGCGAATGGAAAACCAATATTCGGAAAAGTTTTTCTCCGAGTTTGTTCCGACGATGATACTGAAAACCATTCTTGCGCAGTTTGTGCGAAGTTCTCACGACGTATGTGCGAATGTCGTGTGTATCATTGCTAATGTACATCATGTTACGTGCACGAAAAACACGCGACGGAAATGCGAACAATGTAAATTTTTAAATAATCATGGCAGAAAATGTACCCAATGAGTGGTGGGAGCTGTCTTGAGTTTTTTTTTCTTTTCTGTATTTTTCCTTTCTTTTTCTCTCATTTCTCTATTGTGTGGGGGCCTAGAGTTTGTTTGTTTTTTCTCAGGACCTATCTCCACTAGTAAACCATTCTGTTTTTTGTTTTTTTTTCAGTTTCTCCAACACTTAATCTCTAGTTTCAGATGTAGTTTTGGCATACTTTAGATTCTGCGATTTTTTTTTTGTACATCAAACATTTCTTTCTCTTTGGTAGTCTTTAATTTCTTTTTTTTTACTATATAGTTGTTAATAATTGTTTGATGTTTAGATGTATGCTACGATTTTTATTTGTAGAAAACGTTGGTCATACATCACCCAATCATGCGCTAAACGTTCGTGAGAATGTCTTAAAAAGTACGCGAACAATTTGCGATTACATCGTAAAATGACCGGAAAAACGTCGGGGATTTCGCGAAACATACGCAAGACATTCTCCAAAGTTTCGGGGTCTGTTTGGGGTTTCACGAACATTTTGCGAACATCGCGCGTGTCTTGCGGAGGTCTTGCGCATACGACGAGGCTTTAAAGAAATTTTGAGAACAAATCACGAGCTAATTACGACCAAGTGTGCGGAAAAGGTTCGCCAAAAAAAAATCTTTTTTTTTTTTTTAAATTCTCGCCGAAGTAAAAACGACATTCGCGAACAATTGACGAACCCTCACGTCGTTTGGCGATCTTTTGCAGACTAAAATACCAATGCTGGATTTTGGCATTCGCGTCTTTTGCAAAACGTTCGCGTGCTCCGTGAAATCACACCCTAAAAGATACGTGCGGGTGACCGTGATGATACTTATAACACGTATTCCTCATACATATATCAGATTTTCGCGAAAAACTGTTCGGTTTTCACCACAATTTGCTTGGTTGTGGTAGCCCTGTCAAGTTTCAAGCGTACTGAACACATTCCCGGGCATAATATTTTTGTTTAGCGCGCTTGTAACAATAAGCACGGTGACGTTTCGGGCGCCTGGCGAGGAGCGGGCTCCTCACTATACTAGTATGCGCAGGCGTCCCAAATGCGCAAGGCACATACTGTCTGTTCTGCTTTGCTTGAATAGAGGGCGCTGCTCAGCGGGCGACCACCACCAGCTTTTTCGTCTCTTCACTTTTGTGGTATTTTTGTTGAAATTTCTTCAAGTGGCCGTAGATTTTGTTTGACTATGTTCATCATGACCAAGAAAACCACTGCAACTATAATGTTGTTGTTGCTCGTGACGGTTTGGAGTACATTTCCTGCAACTTTCGCACTGGAAAGTGAAGGCAACTCAAGTAGCCTTGTCTACACCTCTGTCGATCTCCATGCCCTACGTCACTGCACCCCGTCGGTAAAACCAGAAGGTTATGATAACTTCCATAGCGACGTAACCCAAAGCGGGTTACGCCATTTCCTGACCCACTTTATCTGACACACTCTTTCTGACACACTTTTTTTGCCATTCACTTTGTACACGGGGCAGTTTTCATGAGACGGCCTCTGTTATTGGCTACTGTGCTAATGAATATTCAAGACTATGGTATGGCTTGTCGAACGTCGCGCTCAAGGCCGGCCAATAAGAGGCGGCCAGGAGCTGGTGAGCTGGAGGCGCGCGGCAATTTCTAACCTCATCCACGTACGGGCCTCTATCATTGTGTATTCAAATCTGTAATTTCGTGCCTGCCTAGTAAGTCGGCAGTGAACTTTTGGGCGTGATCTTCCCTACGGCGCGATCTACACGCGAAGGGTATTCCTCACAGAACTTGTGAATTTTATGAAAAGAAATAATAAACTGTGACGGAATTATGAAAAAAAATATGTTTCTGTGTATTTTATTCACAAATCCTCTTCATTTCAACCCATCTGTAATCACATCGTACCCACTTATAAATCGACGTGTCCATAACATCCTGAAGCCGCCTCCCAACCAACCCCCGAGATAGCTCTCATGTAAGCAAATTCTTGCCATAGCTAATCTATTTTAGAATAAAATCGTAATCTATCTATGCTTAGATAACCTAATTCAAATTGGCAGAGACATAGAAAAATATTTGTTTTACAATCGTGATACGTTCAACTACTCATCTGTGCTGAAATCCGCATGTCTGCTCCACACATGTTATCGCTATCGCTCAAACTTCGATCGCGGTGCCGGTGGCTTGTGTGTGTTTACAACATGTGTGCATATGGAGGAAGCATGGGGCTGAAAAAAACAGCACCACGTGGTGAGGTAAAAAACAAATCGGACGTAAGAAGTCGTACATTCAAGAGCTAAACAGACAAATAGCGAAATCAAAGTCCACTGAAAAGGTTTTGACACTGTAATGTATGTTCCAAATTCATGTCTGGCTTAGTTTAGAGAGAATTTTCTACACTTGTGAAGGTTTTCTTTGCAAGAGATCAGGAGTGAAATCGGGGGAAGTAGCTAAACGTGTACTCTATGTGACTGTTGCATGCATGCAATATGCGTGCACGTGGCTGGGAGAGCGCGGCAAGAACGCTAGGAATGCACCACCAGAAGGTACGATGGGCTGCAAATTCTTGGGGCAAAATTAGACTTCATTGTTCAACCCGTCTTGTATTTATATATTCATAATAATTCTCATTCTTCATGAAATCACGATAAAAATACTTCATATATTCATAATAAATTTTAGAAGCGTAATATGAAATATTTTGACTTTTTTTTGCAATCCAAAGAAAAATATATTTTGAATAAAAAATTAAAAATAAATAATAGTTCTTGACAAGTCTTAACTTCGTGCGTCTTCTTGCAGTTACCCCGCAGTTGCCCATGGATACGACGCATAAATAATCAGCTGTTTGCTAAGTCATTCCTACCCTACTGCCTCTGTTCAAATTGAGAGCGATTGTGATTTTATCGGTGGCATTTATAGTTTCATGACCTAATCCAATAAAACTAGACAAATTTAAACATCAAATGTTGTGACAGTTTTTGTTAGAATTCCCTATCAATATCACTTGTTGCCACGATAGTTTTCAGATTTCACTAGCTTTATTATCGAAGCTGTTCTGAGGCTGTTGGACATTTGAAAGAACTGCTTTGTAAGAAATCACCTTTTATTTATTATCTATTTTCACACACAAGAATTTTAATGACTTACATAATCTTTTAAAACTATTCTAATGTCATAATATTTCATGATGGTATGTGTTCTGTCTTTACATGGCAAGATGGGATTTTTTTTCTTCCATCCAGGGTCAAAGAAGGAAGTGACAGGAAGGAAACTAACACGATAGGGAGGAAATGAAAATGATAGAATGAAACACCTGCTCAGCGGGCTCTTTTTTATTGATTTTTACAATGGTGAATGCAGTACATCAGAATTTAAGTACAGTTCTAAATAATTTATTATTTGAAAAATGAGCAAAGAAAATGGGATATCATCGAGTTCTAAATGAAAACTAAATTAGCATCGCCATTTAGATCTAATAATATTTAAAAGAATAGCCCTGATGCAACCTTATTGTCAAGCTTTTGGTTGAGTTTCTTTAGAGAAACGAATTTTTGGAGCACTAACCCAAGTGAACAACCGAAAGGTTTAAAAAAAATGATGAAATGCAGGTCTCTAGACCACTCCTGGGCATGAGCGAGCAACAGCCCCCGTGGACAGTGTCACTCTCGTCCTTGGCCTAGGCTAGGCTACTCGTGTCGTTCTCGCCATCATCAACGTCATGGTCACACGAAATAAATTGCATCATCAAAAGGGTTCGTATATCTAAACCAGAATCATTATAATCATCATCACTATCATCTCAACCACAGCAAAACCCTGAATATCATTCCCACCATATAGTCACTCCCAGCTCACAAAAACACATCAGCAAACGTACAGACATCGCAGACTTGTAGCTAACTACTACGTTAGACTTTAGATCAATGTTAGTTGTACACAAAATGAAACGGAGGCGGAAAACTAGTAATGAATACACGGAGATCATCAACGATGGCATTTTACCGTAGAAAAAAATACACTATAAACATCTTGCACCCAGAAAAAAAAAAAAAAATTGAGGTAAAAAACTACGTTGAGGAAAACTAGGGTGAAAACCCGCTGCTTGGAAGACGAACGATGAAGACACTGTACGGTAAAAATGCACACGGAAACAAACGAGTGGGTACACAAAGATAATCTACATAGTGTTCAATCAAAAAACTCACCTCTAAATTGTTGCAAACGAGATAATCACTTCAAAAAATGGGGGGAAACACTTGTGGTAGTACGATTGTACTCTAAGAATAACAGAGATAAGATGATACCAAAGCAAAAGAGAGAAAAAGAGAGAGAAATGGACAGGAAACCTGCAGAAGTTATGCCACACTCTCTGGCACTAAAACGCAATTCGATACACACACGCACACAGGTAATCAGATATCGTCGCGTCATGGACCCCCTTGAGGAGATCGATATCACGATACCACGCGTAAGTCAATAGCTAAAAGCCAATCACAGACACAGAATCAGACCGAGTGACTCATTATGAAAAAAAAAAAAATCGTAAGGCTGTTGAATATTCATTAGCCTAGTAGCCAATAACAGAGGCCGTCTCATGAAAACTGCCCCGTGTACAAAATGAATGGCAAAAAAAGTGTGTCAGAAAGAGTGTGTCAGATAAAGTGGGTCAGGAAATGGCGTAACCCACGTAAAGCCGCGGAAACGAGGTAAGAGGGGAGGTGTCAAAGTTCGTGCCAGAAGAAGAGGTACTAAACCACCTCTACCGACCGTCATTTTGGGAAATGTGAGATCTCTGCCAAATAAGATTGATGAATTGCATACACTGACCCGTTACATGAATGAGTACGAGATGCTTGTGTGATGGGATTCACCGAAACTTGGTTAAATCAAAACATTTCAGATGATGTGATAGAAATCCCTAATTTTGATGTTGTTAGAGGAGATCGCACATCGAATTCAGGCAAATCAAGAGGAGGTGGAGTGTGTCTTTACATCAATAGGAAATGGTGTAATAACTGGTCTGTGAAGGATGTAACGTGTCTGCCGGATGTGGAATACATAACCGTAGGTTTGCGGCCATTTTACCTTCCTCGTGAGTTTCCGCAAATATTCATCACAGTGTGCTACATTCATCCGACAGCCGACGTAACAACGGCGAGTCGTCACCTTGCCAACCATGTACACGCTATTGAGAACTCCTCACCAGATGCTCCGATCTTCATAATGGGGGACTTCAATCAATGCCGGCTGAATGAGAAATTACCTAACTATGAACAATACATTGACGTATCAACAAGGGGTCATTCAACCTTGGACTTGTGTTACGGGAACATTCACAATGCCTACGTTAGTAAAACCTGTTATCAGCTTGGTAAATCAGATCACAAGAATGTTCACCTCATCCCGAAATATAGGCAGAAGCTAAAACGAAGCAAGCCTGTCACTAAAGAACGCTACGCTTGGACGAATGACAACACAGAGAAGTTGCGCGCGTGTCTCGATTGTACAGATTGGAATCTATTTCTGGACAATGGACTGTCACTAGATGAGCAAGCAGATGTTATATCAGAGTAGATAAACTTTTGTGTTGAATTAAATATCCCACGGAGAGCACTGAGAGTGTTTCCCAACAATAAACCCTGGTTTACGATAGAGTTGAAGAATCTTATTAATCAAAAGCAAATCGCAGTGGTTCAAGGCAACGAAATTGTAAATGAAAAGTTGCAAAAGCAGATTGATAAGAAAATTGTAGAATGCAAAAAAGATCAAAGATTAAGAATTGAAAAGGGTTTCCAAAACAATGATCCAAAGTTAGCCTGGAAAACATTGCAAGATTTGACTGGGTATAGAAATCATAGGAAAACGCCCATACATGACCAAACAAGTGAATTTGTGGAAGGTCTCAATGAGTATTATTGTAGGTTTGATGATGACTTCAGTTATGAGAATGAGAAAGCCGTAGACATGATACAAACCATGTTACATGATTCTCGAGGTGTGTCAAAAGTGACTTTCGAAGAACATGAAGTGAGGAGATTGTTCGGTAGCTTATCACCACATAAAGCCCCAGGCCCGGACAGAGTGTGTAACAAAGTGTTGAAATGTTGTAAGGACCAGCTCTCATACGTTTATACAAAACTATTCCAAAATTCTGTTGACCAGGTGTCGTGCCAACCCTGTGGAAAACCTCCACAATTTTGCCTATTCCTAAAAGTAGCAAACATGCTGAGTTCACGGATTACAGGCCGATATCCTTTACAAGCTCTTACATGCAGAGTTATGAAATGTCTAGAAAGACTCATGTTAAAACTCCTCATGAACCACGCTGGCAGTCATCTTGATAATCTCCAATTTGCCTACCGTCAAAACAGAGGAGTAGATGATGCCGTCTTAGTTTTTCTTCATGGTATTTATATCAGCATCTGGACGTTAATAAGAATTTTGTGAGAACTCTGTTTGTAGATTTTTCAAGCGCATTTTACAATCAAACCGCACCTCCTTGCAACTCAACTCGTAGAAATGAATGTACCCCCACAAATTGTGCTGTGGACGCATAACTTTCTGTTAAACAGACCACAGTCCGTCAAGATGGGAGTCACTGAGTCAAGCACGAGAATAAGTAGCACAGGCGCACCACAAGGGTGTTATCCCCCGCATTGTTTTCTTTGTACATTAGCAAATGTGTAAGCAACAATGAAAACTGTACTATAATCAAATATGCTGATGATACTGCAATCACAGGATTTTTGACAGATGAGAACTCCCATGAGTACGTGTCAACCTGGATTACACTATGAGGGATATATCCTCGGTGACATCCGCACAAAATTAGAACTCTATGGCCATGATCATTGAATAGATATGAAGTAATATAAAAAAAAAAACCAAATGAAAATGTCCTATAGTGGTATACCTCCGTCATGTTACATTGTTCTCTTAACAGGTCTGGAGTACGTCTTTACAATGTTACATGACAGTTTCACATACTTGGCAGAAAAAAGAAATGGCATGTTTGTCACAAAATTTAATGTGTCGAGTGTTAACTTTCCTTAAACTAGGTGTGAATGGATGGACTTTTATTGTTAAAGACTCGTAGACAGAGCAAGTATTAAGGAAATTGAGCATTTTCACTTTGACCAATCTATTTTTATGACAATACTTTGAGCGGCCATTTTAAAAACATGGGAAAAATCCTGTCATTTTAGTATTTCACTTGACCTTTGACCATCATAGCCAAAATTTTTCCGTACGTGTCATTGAGGAGTAGGCAAATGGTGGCATACAAATACCGTGTTTGTTTTTTTTTTTTTTTTTCATGCATTGGGTAATTTCCAAGGTATGGAGGAACTGTGTAATAGTATTTCTACAATAGATAGTGGAATTTCAACATTTTACCTGACATTGATCCTTTGACCTGTATAATGAATCTCACCTGGCTCAGAAGCGAGTTGCTACTCGCTTACCAGTTTTCTGGTCTTATTTCCCACTTTTTCCTTCCTTTTGGATCTGCTTTCTCGTCGCATTCCGATTTCTCACTTTTTCCTTCCTTTTGGATCTGTCGGAAAGCGGTGCGTCATTACACTTGTGCCAGATCGTTTAATACTACGTCACATGCTGCGCAGGAAAACATGACGAATCTTCAGTTTATCGCGGTAAGATATTAGAATATCTCTTTCGTGTATAACTTCTACTTCAATGAAGGAGACAACAGCAATGACAATTATTACATACACTGTGACCGTGACCAATATTGGGGACGTCCCAAAGGCAAGCAACTCCGCGAGTAGCTGCGCCTATGAACAATGGGCACTGCGTGTGAGCTATGCTCGCGAATGTATGTTATCATTATTGGGTCACTGTTTCCTGAATTAGAAAGGAACTTTTAAAGTTATCAAGGGTGCTTGTGTGATGAGGTGTGTAACCTTTTCAGGCGATTACTTTAATCTTGAAATGACGTGACCAGCTCAGTGACTGATGACTTAGCAGCATTTGATTATGTGCTTGAAATATTTGTAAAATATTTGTTTTCCCCTGTAGAATTATTTTTTTTAATTCTATTTTTTTTTCAGTTTTTGGTGCCGATGATCAGACTATTCACACTCAGTTGTTCGTTTTTTCCCCCTCTGCCATATATATATATATATATATATATATATATATATATATATATAAAGTAAGCAAAAACTAACAAAGGACAAAGAATGTTGTTCCAGGTTGACAAAGTGATTTACGTCTTTCTAGCACTCATGAGGCACATCAGTATAGTTCTTTATCACAGAGCTAACCTGCCTTTAGCATGGCTGAAAATCAGATTTGAGTATTCCCACACAAACGAGTTACCAAGATGCGTCATCATGCCATCCTGCCTGTGGTACTGTTCCCAGGGTTGAACATTTTAGTCCAATGCCATGTAAATGATGTATTCTCTTCATAAACCTTTGCCTCTACTCATTTTGTTCTACCTGTGTGTGCCTGAATGCTGTGAGGAGGATGGTGTAGTCAAGGGGAGGAATTTAATTTTCGTCAAAACAAAAGAAATACAAACCAAAAATGATGTGGGGGGGGGGGGGCTACGCGACCCCTTTAATTTTAATGCAAATGATTGACAAATTGCCCAACATCGACGTAAATATTTGCATTGAAAACACCTCGACGGAAGAATTTCACCCTTTAATTTTGTAAAGATGCCCCCTCCCCCACTTAAGGAATTCCCGGATCCTCCCCTGGGCAAGAGTGTCAGTGGTTTTTTAATTCTGTGATTGACCTAGTTTAGATCTCCTTTCAATGAGATTGTTTTGTGCTATGGTAATCCGACATCCTGGATCTAAGTTTTATAATAGGAATATTATAGGTTATACAAGAGGAAGACGTGTGATATCGTCGTGAAAAGAAGGAGTGGTCAAGGTAAAAAGTTAAAAAAAAAAGAAATGAGATGACAAATACAGAGAGAGAGAGAGAGAGAGAGAGACGGAGAAAATGGGATGATTGACGCTGGAGGGGTGTGTCTTTCGTGGTGTGATTGGAAAAGTTTGTATAAAAAAAAAGATTGGATTGAAAACTATCCGGGATTTCATTTTCCTGCACAACTGACTCTTCTGAACGGCTGTCATCAGAGTTTTGGTGAGTATTAATACTTGATCACCATTATCGGAGGAATTGTGGATTTTGTTGTATTTGTTCGTGATTGCTTGAACGCTTTGTGTCTAATACCAGAAGGCGCTGTGTCAGATTATCAAGAAGGTATCAATGGGGAAAGTGACTCTAAATACGCACAATGTTCAAATTCCCCCATTTTTTCTTTCTTTCAGTCTGAGTGAACTGAAAATTGTACCAAATCTTTGCTCTTACGAATGATCTTTTGAAATAAACGTTTTGGAATTGCAGATGAGAGCACAGATATGTCACAATCCTGTTCCTATTATGTTCCTGCTTTTTACTTTGGCTTTGTCATTTTTGACAACTTTTTCTAACTGCTATGGAAAAGACGATATTTCCATCAGGGAGTATCAGCACTATGTAACAATGTATTCTTTATTTTTAATGCGAGTATCACCATTACCATCTAGCATTAATGATTAATTATGTGCCTGTAGATTTTAAAACAAACGGATAAAAGAAACATGTATACTCTCATTCCTTATCTCTTGAGGTGAAGGGTCTTTTTTTAGTTGACAGATGGGTGTGTGATTGCCTGTTTATTTTTTGTTTCTGTTGGGAGAAGTTTTACGCCAATCATGTGTACTTGGCAATATCCTATATTTCCTTTATTCTAATTGGATTAGTACTTCAAATTTTCCCTCGGTTCTATTATTCATTCTACAGAAGAAAGCTATCCAAAGAAGCTCCTCGAATCCTGAAACCATGAAGCTGACGATTGCTTTTCTCGTGGTCCTGGCGTCCTACATGGCAGTCGGCGGTCAGGCATGTGGGTGCTGTCCGGAGTACTGGACTGGGTTCCATGGCTCCTGCTATCGGCTCTTCTTAGTGAGGAAAAACTTTCAGGAAGCGGAGAACCACTGCGTCCAACTCGGTGGTCATTTGACGTCGGTGCTGAGCGAGGCGGAAAACACTTTCCTCTACAATTACTGGCGAAACACGATTCCAACTCCTACAGGGGATGTAAGTCGTATATGATTATACATACATGTATATATTTTTTTTCTTTCAACAGTATAGATTCTCCGTATTATGATCTGTGTATGAATTGAATCGAAGGGACTGCTTCGGGAATTTCAGAAAACTTAAGGGGAACAGGTGAAGAGCACGAAAAATACCAACAAAAACAAAAACCCACAAAAATATATAGAGCTGCCAAAGAGACTCCCATTCAACAGAGACATCTCTTCTATTGATTTCGGCCACCCACCGTAGTGTATCGGATCGCAGTCCGATGAATCCGACTTGTGTTGGTCGACTATCGGGTCAGTGTCAGACATGTCGGGCGGTGATCTAATGGGGCAAGATCGTCTGATTAGGATCACGTGAGACATGTCTAAAACTCACCTATTTATGATTGTGTAGTTCGCGATGAGCTTAACAGAGCATGACTGATTCGATTGAGTCTCTTAATTTTTACTGAAATTACAGTTCCTGGCAGCAAAAACATAATCAAAGGTGTAGTATACAGACCTCCACGTGCGAATATTAAATCAGGCTTAGATTATCTCTCGGATTTGCTTAAAAACACTTTATTTGATAAAATGGTTTCATAATGGGTGATTGCAGTAATAGACTTACTATAATAAAGTCATATCTCACAAGATTTTTTTTTTGATATCTAAAGGCAGCAAATTAAAAATAATTGGCATTAAATTGATTGGACGAAGATACGTGTCATTTTGTATGGCGTGCATAAAACGGTACAAACTAAGTATGTGAGTCATCTGGTATTCAATTCATGATTGTAAATGATCACATATCAACCGCTTCCTCTGTACCCTCGCCATAGACCACTTGCCTCGACGCCCTCGGCTCATCGACGGGCCGTATTGTTGACTATACAAAATGTGAAAAGTATTCATAATAAAACTGTTTCAAGAATAAACCGCCTACAGTTATGGTATGATGTTATGCACATGACAAAACAGGAATTCAGGGCATCTGGAAGGCTCTGGAAGTCCCAAGTGTATCACTCCCAAATGTGATATCAACGCTAAATGTTATATCGACCCTAAATGTAGTACACCATAGCCCTAAATGAATAATGTCCACCCTGATACATTTTAACCGTAAATGTAATAACCGGAGACAACCCTAAATGTAATGTCAACCCTAAAGTTATGATTTTTAACCCTACATGTAATATTCACCCTTAGGGCGGACGTCCACTTGGGCGCGGACAAGCCCCGGAAGGGTTGCGGAAGCAAATTCTGTTATTTCGGCATCCTGTCCGCGACAGACGCGGAATAACCTTGTGAATCGGCTTGTCCTGGGACATTCCTAGGACTGTCCGCGGACTGTCCGCGGACTGTCCGCGGACTGTCCGCGGACTGACTGCGGACATTCCTAGGAATCACTCTGGAAGAGCGCGAAATACCTCGGAATATGCTAATCGTAGCCGGGCAGCGCGGAAACATCTAGGATTACACCAGGAATGAACGCGGACAATTAGGATGTCTTCCGGACAACACAAGTTAGGCATGCGGACAAACTGCAGACAATACCAGGAAAATGGAAAGGTATAAATGTGGCGCTGACTTTGACTTTTCCTCATTTGACTGCTAGCCGTCATTGATGCTCCTTGTTGTGCTTCCGCAGTAGCGGCTGATATTATAATGATTGGTCAAGATTATTTGATAAATGTGACCACCAAAAGTCGAAGAATAGGATTGTCTGCATGTCGGCTGCCGATTCATTTTTTTTTTATTTGTCTCATCTGGGAGAACAATTTTTGTCTCTGCCTACAGTCACATGGATGATATTCGCAACCTTTTTGAACCATATATATATATATATATATATATATATCTATATATATATACATACATATACATATGTATATATAATCATGTTGATAAGGTAGTCCACGTGTGGGCAGAATAAAAAGATAAGTAACAAAACTGCAATAAAGTTCATGCTGTATTCACCAACGGTTTATTTCTTCACAAGAAAAAAAAACCGTTGGTGAATACAGCATGAACTTTGTTGCAGTTTTGTTACTTATATATACATATATACATATATATATTCTTTATTCCCTTTTTTTAGACCTGTGCTTTATCCATCGTTAAGTATGTTATTTACATGTTTTGGCTGATACTTCTGTAGAACATGCCAAAATGATCCTAATCATTAAATTTGTTTTGCTTTCTCTCATTTTTACCCTTGTGCATCTCTAACCCTCTCTTATTTTGATCACTTTTGAACATTTTCAAGTCCGAGAATTTTTTTCTTCATGCTTAGAGCTTACTAGCCTATTGTCAATGAAGTGTGAAAATGGGGAAATATTTTTAACCTACTTTAATTTACTTTTGTTGGGGGGGGGGGGTTCAGCTGGGCTGTCAAATTGGACAATCGAGTTTATTTGCAACTAAAACAAAAAGAAGAAAAATTATTAGGTAATAAAAACTACGAAAATCATTCAGGTAACGAATATTTCTGAAATGATTTGTGATGCTTAATGTGTACTTAAATGTATACACTCAGCAAAAAACAAAAAAGAAAGGCAGAAATTTAACACTTTTTCGAGTTCATGATTTATTGCTTTTTCTCTCATTTCACTTGAATTTTGAAGTGACAGAAAATTCTTCATTTTCCTCCATCATCTTTAGCTTTCATTGTTATTTTGGGCTTCAAAGATATTACATTGTAATGAGACCACAGGTATATCTTTGCAATTTAATTCATGCTTTTTAGTGTTATGAATTTGTTTTTTTTTTTGTTCTAATATGTTGTATCATTAGAAAGCATTTACCTATGAATAACAAGTTGTTCATGTTTACATAATACATTAACATTTAGCCAAAAATTCTATGCTTTTTTTTTTTCTTAGTGTACTTCCACCTACTTTTATGATTTTTCAGCTGGCTGTCACATGGGACAACCTAGTTTCTTGGCAAATAAAATACGAAAACAACATACAGGAAAATGTACTATAGTAAGTAATAGGAACCAGGAAAGTCACTCAGATGAAAAATAATTTCTGAAAAGATCAAATCAAAACAAACTTACTAGGAAGTTATGGGGCCGATTTCACTTCTTTCTGGTTGCTTTTGGCACAGTCTCTACTACCTTCTTCTTTGCCTTCTGGGACCGGAAATTCCTTAGATTTACCTGTTCTTCATCACTAGACGAAAGGTGTGCCTGTGATGGGGATATTTGCATGGGGGCCTCGCCTCCCTTCTTGCTCATTTTGCGTTTCATTGGCATGACGCTCGCGGAAAGTGTCGACATTTTCGTGTCTGGATCACAAATTTCCGCATCGGTTCCGGACACTTGCATATATACATCCGCATCGGCTCCGCGCTGTCCTAAAACATTCCTGGTGTCTTCCGCTTTCAATCGGGAAGCTTCCCCACACCGCGGGATTCTTTCCGGAGCGTATGCGGAAGGAGCGGAAGGGTTCCGGACAAGCGGGACATCCTCAGGACATCGTCAGGACAAGTCGCCGAAGGTGTCAGGAAGTTCATTTCCGCGTCCAAATTTTGGTCTCGATCAAAATTTGGACGCGGAAGTTTTTCTCTCTCCCGCAGGTGCGGAAACGCCCGGACATGTTTAGGACAGTGAGCGGACACGTTCAGGAACGTGCGGACAGGTTCCCGAAGGAGTGCGGAATACCAAATTTGCATTCCGGGGCTTGTCCGCGTCTTGTCCGCGCCCTAGTGGACGCCTGGTCTAAATGTTATAATTTTTAACCTTAAAGGTAATATCCACCCGTAATGTAATACAATTTAACGCTTAATGTAATAACGACCCTAAACATAATACAACTTAACCCTAAATGCGAAAGTAGTGCCAATTTTCAAAAGAAAAGACGACCCTTCTCTTTTTAACAAATTATAGACCAATATTGTTATTACCTAGTATTTCTAAAATTCTGGAAAAAATTATTCATAAACGCCTGTACATTTTGCTTCATGTAAATGACCTACTTATACCTAATCAGTTTGGATTTGGAAAGGGCCATTCCACTGATTTAGCTATAATTCAATTGTTAGATAAGATTACTGAATCTTTTGCAAATAAAAAACACTTTATAGGAATTTTCATGGATTTATCAAAGGCTTTTGATATCATAGATCATGATATATTAATTTACAAATTAAAAAGATATGGTATTCGTGGTTTAGCACTTTCTTGGATTATTGATTATTTATCCAACAGAAAGCAATATGTACTATTTAAGTCATCCAAATCTCCGAATTCTAATATTGTATGTGGTGTTCCCCAGGGATCAATTCTTGGCCCCCTACTATTCCTTGTATATATCAATGATATAATAAATACATCGAAAACTCTTAAATTTATACTTTTTGATACTAATATGATATTAATATTTTTTACTCCCATGAGAACCTCGAAACACTGTTTAATACTCTGAACACGGAAATAGACAAACTCTCCCAATGGTTTATATGTAATAAATTATCCCTTAATATCTCAAAAACAAATTTTATACGTTTCAAACCTACTGCTTCACAGAACATTAACAGCAGTTATAATATTAATATTGATGGATTATCCTTAACTGAAGTAAGATCTACTAAATTTTTAGGAATTATAATTGATTAGAGTTTAACTTGGAACGATCACATTCATAATATCCACACGTCTGTCTCAAGAACTGTAGGAATTTTATATCGACTGAAAAACTTCATTTCTCAAAATTCCCTGACTATTCTATATAATGCATTGATCTTACCACATATCACATACTGCAATATCGTTTGGGGAAACTGTGGCTCAACTAAAATTAATCCAATTCTTACCCTCCAAAAACGTGCTGTACGTTTGATTACCAATTCCCGTTACTTATCCCCATCCAATCCCCTATTTCGTCAACTAAAAACATTGAAAATTGAGGGTCTTCAAACCTTTCAAACTGCTGTTTTTATGTATAAATATACATTTAATTGTCTTCCAAAAAATTTTGATGGTTTCTTCACTCCAAATTCCACCGTTCATTCATATCCAACACGTCAGTCGTCCGATTACCATCTCGAAAACCCCAGAATCATTTTAGCTCAAAAATCATTAGAACATAATGGACCAGATATTTGGAATTCTTTACCCCCTAATTTAAAACAATGTACGTCGTTGAACATTTTTTAACGAGAACTAAAAAACACCCTCATAATCCAGTATACATTTGACATTTAAATATTCATACCACCTGGTCAACAAACACCCTAAACAATGAGTTCACGGCCATAACTGAAGTAGAATTCACCTCATCACACTGATACACAAAATAACACTCAACGTACAAACCAAGATTCATCCCAACACAATGCACACCGCACTTCAACGCACGTCCTTCACACAATACTTCCCACTCAGTGAGTGGCAAGATTTTCTTTATGTATCTCTTTATTGTGCCCTTCGCACAATTACCCCCCACTCAGTGAGTGGCAAGATTTTCTTTATGTATCTCTTTACCTGGGGCCATCTTCCTCGTCAAGCTTAGCTTATGATGATGGTCCCCTGCATTTCATTTTTATCATTTCCTATTGCTTCCTTTCGTATATGATATTCGTTCTTAAAAAAAAAGAAAATGTATGTAAGATCCAAACGTTACGAATATTAGCTGTGTAAATGAATATGTAAGTATTTTGTTGATTTGTTGATTTGTATTGAGTTTGAAATGCAGAAATAAAAACTGAACTGAACTGAACTGAACTGAAATGTAATAACAACCCTGAATGTAATATATATTTTTTTTTTTCACGCTAAATGTAATTACCAGAAACAGTATCACCCTAAATGTAACAACTGGAGACAACCCTAAATGTAATACAAGTCAACCCAAAATGTAATAACAACCGTAAGTGTAATATCCATCCTAGATGTAATACATCTTAACGCTAAATGTAATGTAGGTTTTATTTCCATTACCTTTATCAAAATATCACACAAACATTTTGTTTTTCCGATCGTCATTCTGTGTTCATGATTGTTTACAGTTTTGGTTATAATGGAAAAAAAAAATGCCTTGCAAGGAAAATCTGAATATAAATGATATTACAAGAAAAAAAAACACACACACACGCATATGCCTACTGATGAAACGGGATGATAGATAGAGCGAGTAGGCTTAGAAAATAAATTAGAAATTAGAAAGATTTACAAAGATTTCGCAAACAACTCTTTATGAACCATGATCATCGATATCGTGTTTCAATAACGAAATATCTGTCCAACATTGACAGAGCAGCAAATCACTGTCCGAAATAGTAGCCTCATGTTCACTAGTGCTCATTTTGTGTTATGTTTTAGTGAAAAAAAGAAGAATAAAAATAATTTAATTGAGTTGAATTGAATTGAACATCATTTTTGGACTTGAAATCATTGTTAATAAAGTGCCTGAACATTAGTTTATATTGGTTCCTTTGTGTGTGATCGTTCTCAGTGCGATTTTGGTCGTAACAGTGACGTTTACGGAAATCTTACTGCTATAATCTGCGTTTACACCATGTTCCGGCAACCACGGTAGCCATGCTACAGGCCATGCACCGTATACAAAACGGGATGGACGTGAAACAACGCGGTGAGACGTTACAGGCAAATGTGGCAGGTCGTGATTGCCGTGGATGCCGTGTCAGGTTTTCAAACTGGCAGTCCCGGTGCTAACGAGGAATCTTGGAGTGAACGCAACGAAACATAATAGAAACGTAATAGGCCGTAACAAAACTTGGAGGCGGTCCGTAGTGAGACACGACGCAAAAACATTGATAATTGCTTAGCCTGACCAGACGCCGTGAGAACAGCGTCTGATACCTACTGACAGATTGAATGTTCACCGGGGCGAGGACTGGAACAAACAAGACTAGTATGTGAAGGGGGAAAAACAGGAGAATGCCTCATCTGCCGACGCCACACTACGGGCAAACGCGGCTTCCGTGGCCGCCGGGAACATGGTGTAAACACAGCTTTTACATTGTGTGTGAATTTCGAACGACACCAGCCTATCAAACTTGGTGTATATTCTGTTGATATTTGAGCCGTTAAGTGTAAAATATTTCTCCAACTAACATTACATATCGGTTCGAAAATTGATGATTCTACATCAGAACACGTAACAAGTTTCCTTCTTCCTATCAAAGCAGTTGAAAATTCAAAACATCAAATCAACTGATGTTCAGTTTTGAACTTTAATTAGAAGTGCATGTCCCAAGGGTCCCTATAAGATAGGGACCATGTAGGCGTGACTCGTATTATAGTGAGGGTTTTAGACGTGGATTTCAGTGGTTTATAGCGATTACAATTATGATGACTTTCAATTGCATTGATCTTTCTGAGCTATTGTCTGCTGGTCATGACCAACTAACAGACTATCCCAATTTGAATACACATTCATTTAGGGGTTCTGGATTGGTTACAACGACATCAGAAGAGAAGGGACGTGGGTCTGGAGCGATCATTCCACTTCTAGAGCGCCGTATACCAACTGGCGCCAGAGACAGCCGGACGACTATCGGGGAAGCCAGGATTGCGGCAAAGTGTGGTACACTGGGACCACTTCGGACACAGCCAGAGACTGGGACGATGGCTCGTGTGGAGCTGTGAGAGAATACATCTGCAAGCTGACCTTCTGATCTGGAGCAAACTTCATTGTAACGTTATGTATCAGTTACAACTTGTATTGATAGCAATTTACGCAAATACAAGAAACGGACAAGAAATTAACATGATTTATCATTGAAAAAAGAAGCTAGTTATTGATAGTGTCAGTAATGGTGCCGCTTATTGTGTTACTTACAGTATTTTTTTTTCTAATCCTAATTCTTCCACTCAAAATTTCATTTCATACCTATAAAGTCTGTCACATCAGTTACTCTAACCAAGACCATATATCCTTCCTTTATGAAAAAAAAAACAATCTTTCACCCTGACACTTTTTTCTATTGCACTATAAGCATATTCTAACTTTAATCACAAATCTCACTTTATTCTCTTGCCGCCCTTTCAAAAAAAAAAAAAAGAATATTAAACACAGTGATCTGGATTTAATACACATTAAGTAGTTTTCTGACATCGTTTAATTTATCACGATGGATACTCTTTGTGCAACGAGCTTCATAATCTTTTATAGTGATCATGTACTAAAAAAACCTCAAAGATATTAAATTCGAGAATTATCATTCAATTGACCAGTCACTTGTATGTTTAAATATTTTCATAATGAATCCTAATGAACAATGGTCATTCTCGCAACTGTCAGAGTGTGTGTGCTTTAAATGCATGTGTGTTCATCTTGTCTACTAATTTTTCTTAAGACTGCAGTGTGCAATAATAATATGCCAATATTCTGTCAGCGGTAGCACGACATACTACACTAAATGACACATAATACACACCGACACACACTTAAATATATGTAACATATGTATTATATATGTAAAATATACATACATACATAATATAATATAATACATATCATAATTACATATGTAGCCTATATCATGTATATCGTATAATATATCATATATATATGTATACATAATATACAGAGAGAGAGAGAGATTACATGAGTGTACAATTTCTTTGAGGGCGCCCCCACAAACGCACTATCTCAAAGTACACTAATAGATTATTGCATCACTGATTGCCCTCACAATATTGTACGTGCATTACTATTCCAGGACGAACCACTGCCACGCTTATTAAGATTCACGTTTCAAGATTATTCTCCACCTTGATTCAAAGAATATGTGAACCTTAGACTTCAATGATATGTGCAGAATAAAACAATCGTTTGCATTTAGTAACGATAAAAAAAATCAAAGCATGTGTCTCAGAACGAATATGAGGCTGCGGAAGGAAACAGAAACCTTCGACTTCTTACTTTTAGAGGCCGACCCCCTAATTAGAAAAAAAAAGGAAAGAGAGAAATGAACCATTGAAATATAATCAGTCTTCAACTATACTGTACCTCTATAAAGTCCAAGGGGGTGGAGGTATTTTGCCCACTACAATCATTGCCACTCCTACGCCCCTGACCCAATTTCAACCAAATTTGGTGACTTTTTCCTCAAGTTTTATTGCAAACATTTTGATACGTGATTTAGCTCTGTCTGATATTGCTGGCTGCCTTTGCCAACTGAGACTGACAACCACGTCCGTCAGTCTTTGCTTGTTTTTCTATTCCAGTTTAAGTAAACAATAATGATAAAGGATGAAATGGGGTTTTCTTTGCTGTAATTTGCCGAAGGACCGATATATGAAATGATTATGGATGTCACCAACATTAAAATGGTGTTCTTATTACTTCCTTTATTTTTCATGTCCCATACGGAACAACAACAGATATGATAGAAAGAAGTGACAAAACAATATATTTCGAAAGACTACCATTTCATTTTGTGTCATTTTTTTTTTCGCAGAAATTTTGCCTGTTGTATCATTCGTTTATCATTATAAATCTGCCAACAAAACATTGCAATATTTATTATGGAATGTAATACCCATTATATACCTATCCCAAACAAAACATTGTAAGTCTTCTAAGCTCATAAATATTTTGTAGCGAATAGCGCCCTCATCATGTGTTGGTCTTGAGAAATGTCCACCATATAAACAAATGGTGAAGTATGCTTTGGTTTCACTTGTGGCAAGTATGAAAATCATTGGTTTTGAATAAAGACCTATACTGGCGTAAAGTAGTTATAAACAAAACACATGATTTCAGCATACTAAAATTGTATTTCTTTATATTTTGGTGAATACCGCCATCAATTGGTGACCTTGCGAGATTTCAAATGTGGATCATATTATAGAGTATGAGTTGATCTAACCATGTGCCTAATATGACGATAAATACATCAAGTAATATAGAAGCTATATATAGGTCACAATGCGTCCCTTCCCCACTTGGGCCTGCATGGAGGGGCCAAAAAAGCTGGGGATTCATAGGGTTAAAAAATAAATTGCAGGATAATTAGAAACAAGCACAACATAAAGATAACAAGAACTATACAATATAACAGAAGACAAAACAAAAGCAAATCAATAAAAGAAAAATGTCTTGAGGACCTAACAAACACACAACTATCGAAGACTTCACTATGCAATAGTTTGAAGTCCACTGCAACTTAGATCTCCTTCTGAATGATGAAAGAGTTGGACGTAAGTCGTTGTTTTTGTTATTCCATATTCTTTTATCTCCTTGGGAATCATAAAGGACTCGCTTCGTATCACAAATTAGATTTGCAGTGTTATCAAGAGTTAAAGTAACTGGCAACTATCTCAGGGAGTGAAAGGTGAGTTTGAAGCAGTGGAGATGGTTAAGCAAGAACTGGAGAGAGAAAAGTGACAAATAAATCGCTTAATATATTAAATCGTTTCATCTTGGTGTAAAATTCCAATTAAAACAAGACAGGAAAAAAATCTGACTGCAACAGGGGGCGTCCTCATCTGTTCTGCTTGCCTGAAAACTGAGAAGCTACAGCATAAACTTTATGTACAACTAAGATTCAGGAATGGGGTTTAGATCAGGTATTACCTTAACGATTTGTCAACCTACCCGTCTTTTATTATGTTGACAGCCTTGGAAATGATAAAAAAAGAGGAGGATATCAGTCACAAAAAACAATCAACAACGCCAAAAAATTATGATCGGAGTCCCAAGCAAACTAGACGCGTTAGCCACTTGAGAAAGAAGGCCAAAATATGACACCATGTTGAAGGCAAGCGTGGCGAATCCAGGTGGGGAGCGCACCCGGCGCGCCCCTCCTTCGATTTTCGTGAAATAAAAGAAAAAAAAAAGAATGTAAAGCCACCATTTCCCCCACTTTTACTGAATGCCTGGATCCACCCCTGGGCAAGAGTGTAAGTGATTTTCAATTCAGTGATTGACCTAGTTTGGATCTCCTTTCCCTGAAATTGTTTTGTGTTATGGTACACATCCTGAATCTAAGTTTTATCAGAGGAATATAATATGTTATACAAGAGAAAGTGATAGCTCCGTGAAAAGAAGGAGTGGTCAAGGAAAAAACGTCAAAAAATAGTTGAGATGAAAAATACAGAGAGAGAGAGAGAGAGAGAGAGAGAGAGAGACAGACAGACAGACAGACAGACATACAGACAGACAGACAGAGACAGAGAGAGAGAGAGAGAGAGAGATAAATATACCTAGAAATGAGGGGGTTAAAAAAATTTGATAAGTATTCATATAAAATTATTCTACAACATTGAGTTGTTCAAACAGAGACTGGTATATTAAGTTCAATTATCTGGAGATACAGCCATTAGAAATGAAACAGCAAAGATTTCGAACAAGAACTTTCGCTGGAGTGTAAAATCTTAAAATATCGCGTTATAAAATCCATTGTATTCAACCCGGCAAGGGATGAAGTGGTTTTTCTGTATACATACCCTCAATTCGACTCTCCTCATTTTGAATCCTATTCCAAGGTTTCCCTTTCAAGCTGTGCCCGGTGCCATGTGCACGGGGATAATGCATGTTACAAAAAGTGTAATACATATGTACTTATTATTCGACGTACAACAACCACGACAACAGAATTATATATTTGCCACTCCTATATTATTCTAGTCAATGTTCCAAAACTCTTTTCCACCTTCAAATGACAGGCATCGCTGCTACATTTAATTGATTACGTCAAATAAAGTCAGAAACCAATAATAAAAAAAAATGACTAATTGTATCAAATGTTGTGCAGAAACGTTGCGTTATGACACTGGAGCAAAAATATCTGAGACGCAGTACGTTAAAGCTACATTCGTATTCAAAAGTCCTTCAAAATAGATCATGTTTAACAATAAATTGAGAGTAAATTGTGTCTTTCTTTCACGGCAGGGGAGGGGGTGATCATACTGCCATTTGATTAAGCAACTGGATTATAAAGTTCAGTTTGTGACAGATCCAAAAGTATAAAAGGATTGTTGTTGAGGCAATCTCTAAGGCAGACTTTATTCATTTTCGGGGCACATGTTATGAACTAAAATATCATGCTAACCCTGACATTTTCTAGTTTGTTCCTTACTAAAATTGCATTAGCATTAGTTCCTTTCTTTATTATACACAATTCCTAATCAACATAAAATATACATACTTTTTGGGGGGATAAAATAAATTCAACTGACAGCAATAGATGGCGTGCTCACTTATAATCTGCCTACCAGTTGACTTGTGACAGTATTACGCAGTGTGCCTCTGTCTGAAATTTACGGTTTTCTTTATACCGAAGGATTTCCTCTGATATCAAATAAAAATAACACAAGAAGTTGGGTCCCGTTACGCTTAAATCAGGAAGGACCTTGCCATTGGTCAGCTTGCCCTCTTTATTTATTTGACAACCTTGGATATCAATCAAAATAGGTGGATATCACCCCCCCCCCCGAAAAAGTAATAAGTCATGATAGCAGTAGTCTGGTTTCCAGACCCTTTGCCAACTGGACTCCGCGGCGACGAAGTCGCCGCCTTTGCCGAAAGGACAAAAACACTTTAAACTATGCTTGTTTTCGACGTTGAGGGCGTCAATATCCTGAATAGCGAAATAGCATGGGCAGAGGGTCTGGAAGCCAGACTAGTGTGGTTGGGGTGGTTGCTCCGGTGTTATGCTGGGGTGGGGTGGGTATGACTGGTAAGTTATGCGTATGTGTGTGTGTGGGGGGGGGGGGGCTACTTGGTATGTGTTGTGTATGATTTGTAGGTGCGGACCCTAAACGAGCACTCTAATTAAGTATCAATCAAACTAAAAAGAAAGTCTAATCACATAAACCTTCAGCAGCAGGCAGGAGCAAAAGTCTACTGTGGCATAGTCTGGCTTCCAGACCCTCTGCCCATACTATTTCGCTATCCATGATATTAACGCCCTCAACGTCGAAAATTAGTATAGTTTAAGTTGATTTTCTCGCTTCGGCAAAGGCGGCGACTTCGTCGCGGGGCGGCGACTTCGTCGCCGCGGAGTCCAGTTGGCAAAGGGTCTGGAAACCAGACTAACTGTGGCAATGAAAATGCCTTCAAAGTGTATAAGCACGTGCTTAGAGTTCACAGCGGCGTTGATTTCAAAATAGTATGGGTGTGTCAGTTTCAGCGGTGAGGCGGGCTGGAAAAAGAGAGACCGAGAGAAAAGGTATATGAGGGAGGTACCCTCCCTGACTGTTATCTGTCTTTGTTCATTTTTTCCCCACTGCATTCATTTTCTTCCATCCGTCTTAGCTTCAACTTCCATTTCACTATTATTTGTCCCAGAATAAGTTTGCCATGCTTTGTGCATGAGCGAATAATTTCGACACACCGTAAATAATTTCTCAATCGTTAGTTGATTTTAGCACATTGAACTGCCATATGCATTCCACAAATACATACGTATTTATAAATAAGCACCAACAAACGCTCAAACAAATCATCGTCATGCACATAAACCACCTCAACACACATTCTTCCATAATATGCAATAACACACACACACACGCACACACACACACACGAACGGACACCCAATTATCATAATATGGGCGCGCACATACACATTTCCTTGAAACCTAGCTCACCGTGACTTTTTACATGGCTTGTCTGCATGGATGTAGCCATGTAAGTTATGTGTTGGTATTTCAATGACTGTGTCAAGAATGATATTACCCCCCAAAATGTGCTTCGAGGGCGGGCGACAGTTTGTGCCGTCAGCCCTCTGCACAAATTGTTGCCAGACGACAAATTGCGCTGGGGCAACAATTTGTGTCGTCAGCTCCACGCGCAATTTGTCGCCTGTTTCAGGGGGCGACAATTTGTGTCGCAACACACGTGGGTTTGAAGCATTCATTCCACTCCTAGAGCTCCGTGTACCGTAGGCTGCGTTCACATAGAAGTATTCGGTATTCGGTATTCGCTATTCGCTATTCGCTATTCGCTATTCCAGCACCGAATACACCATCACCCGCACCGTCAACTCACCATCCCATGCAGTGAGGATTTCTTCCTCCTACATCCCAGCAAATCTTATTAACAATTTCTAAACTGCATCAGAATGTCAGTCAACATGCTTATTTTTGCTAAATGGCAAGTCCAGACCAAAATTGTCATTATTTCATAAACGAGAGACGGTATACGCTGCAAGAAAATCGAACAAAATTCCCACTTTGCTACACTATTCGCAGCTATTCGGTACTTTCGAATAGTGCCCTCCTATGTGAACCGGTGTGAGGAAATCCTATCGTTCGATTCAAGCTATGCGCGTGCCCTCGAAAACGAGCCCCGAATACCCGAATAGTATACTTCTATGTGAACGCAGCCTAAGGGAGGCCAGGATTGCGGCAGAATGTTGTATACCGGGCCCACTGCGGACACAGCCAGGGACTGGGACGATTGCTCGTGTCGAGATCGGGTAGACTACATCTGCAAAACGAACACACAGCTATTGAAGACATCACATTATGCAATAGTTTGAAATCCATTGCAACTCATATTTCTTTCTGAATGATGAAAGAGTTGAACTTTGTTTTAATTCTTTTTTTTTTAGACCAACAAATCTCATTTCTCCTTGGGAATATATAATCATTGATAAAACCATGTAGCTCCATAATAAAACGGAGCAAATAGGTCTCGCTACTATACAAATTCAGAGTTTCGCACTTATAGATTTGCAGTGTTTTTAAGAGCAAAGTAACTGCCAAGTATAGGTTCAGGGAGTGGAAGATAATTTGGAAGCAGTGGAGATGGCTAAGCAAGAATATGAGAGGAACAATGACAAAACAGTTAAATCGTTTCATCCTAGTGTCAAGTTCTAATTGTGAAAAAAATCCTGACAGTAACAAGAGGCGTCCTCACCGATACAAGAAAATGGAGATGTGACAGCATGAACTGTGAACATATGGGTAAATCAAGAATTAACGATTTCTCAACCTAAAATAGCGCCATCCATTATTTTGACAGCCTTGAAAATAAAGAAAAGAGGTTGAAATCAATAACAACCCCTCCCCCTCAAAACAACAACAACAACAACAACAAAATAATCAGAGTCTCAAACAAACTGGAAGGACTAGCCATTTGAGAAAGAAGGCTATCATAATAAACCTTGGGACATCGGAGCCGTCTTGAGGGCAAGCGGATCATGTATTAAAATGAAGTGATTTACAAAGTTTTAATCTCCTTTCCTTGAGACTTTTTTTTTTGTAGTAACATCCTGAATGAAAGATTCTTAGTAGGAATATGAAAGGCTATAAATAGACGAGAAAGTTGTAGCTTGGAGTAAACAAAAATTTGTCAAGGAAAAGCGTCAAAGAATAGTTGAGACGACAAATATAGAGAAAGGGAGAGAAAGAGAGACAGAGGGAGAGAGAAAGGGTTGGAGAGAATGGGATGATGAAATGGACGCTGGAGGGGTGTGGCTTCCATGGTCTGTTTGGAACAAATTTGTATAAAAAAGATTGAAAACTATCCAGTGTTTCATATCTTTCCATATTCCGCTGACCCTTCTGAACGGCTGTCTTCCGAGTTTTCGTGAGTATTGATACTTGATTGCCATGATCAGAAGAATTGTGGATTTTGTTGAATTTTGTTGCAATCGTCGAGTGCACTTTGAGTTTAATATATGTTTATTATCTGCACATTATTTAGGATTTAACAGGGGAGGTGACAGTACACAGTGTCCAGATACCCTTTTTTCTTTCTTTCAGTCTGAGTTAACTGAAAACTGTTACAAATCTGCAGGCCTACAAACGATCTTTTAAAACAGACGTTTTGACGATGCATTTATGAGAGCATTGTAATGTCTCAATTCTGTTCATATCATGTTAATATGCTCCTGCCTTGTCACGTTGGCTTTGTCAACTATGGAGAAGCAAACTTAAATTTTCCTACAAATGAGAAGGATGAAGGTTGCATGGTTATAATAATCATTAAACATTTTGTAGCGATTTTTTTTTTTGCTGTAACGTTCTGACTGGTGTGAAAGAACGATAGCCATCACCGAAATAAACCCTTCCTTCCAATTTACGTGATCGTTTCATAAAAGACGAGATTTCCTTTAGGGATAATTACTACTATGTAAAATGTTCTGCTTTATTTTTTATCTTAATTTCGGCATTATCATGGTGTAATTTTTATTGTGATCGTCTGTTATTACGAACGACAACGGTAATGTGTGAAAGATCATTACTGATAACATAATGTATACCTATCAAGATCGAAAGATAAACGGATAAAGAAAACAGATCCCTCCCCTTCTCATTATCTGCCTTGGGTGTCTTTTCTAGTTGACAGTGGGGTGTTTGATTGTTTGTATTTTAAGAAGATTAAACGACAAGCACATATACGTCTTTTATTCTAATTGGATTAGTAATTATCCCTCTGTTGTAATATTCGTCCTATACAGAAGAAAGCTAATTAGCTTCTCGAATCCTGAGACCATGAAGCTTACCATTGCTTTTCTCGTGGTCCTGGCGTCCTACATGGCCGTCGGCGGTCAGGCGTGTGGGTGCTGTCCGGAGTACTGGACTGGGTTCTACGGCTCCTGCTATCGGCTCTTTTTAGCGAAGAAAAACTTTCAGGAAGCGGAGAACCACTGTGTCCGTCTTGGTGGTCATTTGACGTCGGTGCTGAGCGAGGCGGAAAACACTTTCCTCTACAATTACTGGCGAAACACGGTTGCAACTACTGGAGACGTAAGCCTTACATGGAGTACATTACAAATCCGAATAGTGCTAGTACAAAACGCCAGTTCGTAGTTCTGCTTTGCTCATGGACAGAAAAAAAAATGCCACTGATTTTAAATTTCAACAAGCAAATTGGTTTTCAAATTTACTAAAATACGCATCTGTGAAAGCAATACGTAATGATCACTGTTGTCACCTCTGAAAATGCTACTTACCAGTACGCCTATGTATCGATCTCACAGCAAGAAAGCTTGATATCTAGATATATAATTTATTATGATATATTTTGTTTCTACTTTATGCAAGCTTATGCATCATGTCACTATGAAAACGAGTGAATTGCCAAACTGAATGAGAGGGGGAAAAATGAAAGACCATTCGTACTAATGAGCACATGAGCTGATCACGAATGTACAGTTGCTAACTCCTTCAGTGTTTACCAGCAGCCGTTAGTTTAAAGGTCCATAATTGTAACACAGTAAATCTCGCATATGTCAACATCACATAAGTTGAAAAAAAAAGTCCCTACTCTCCCCGTTATTCGCTATACATATTTTTTTTTTTTTTTGTGTGTGTGTGTTTAAATTTGTCATCTTGCAAGTCGAGATGATTTCCTTGTCCCATCTTCTGTTGCACGATACCTGTAGCAGCAACCAAGTAGAGCAATATTTCAGGGGCAGGAGTACTTTTTATCTTGTTTTCTGGCAGAAATTCATTGCTATATTTTGGAAACCTCTCTTGAACAAAAAACAACAACAACGGTGGTTTTAAGAAAGCTGGCGATCGAATGTTTGCTTACCCTGGCTCCTTTTAGGGTCAGATCCATAGAATCACCTGATGCCGCCTAGGTTTTTGCAAAACGCTTCAAAGTTCCCAAATAGTGACAAACAAGTGGCATGGTTGCTAATCTTACAAAAACAAACAAACAACAGAAACGCACACAAAAAAAAACCAACAACCTATCGATCTGTCTTTCACAATCACTTTTGCAAACACTGGAGCGAACGTTGGCAATAATTATTGTTGTTTAAAGGGGCCCTGAAATCCAAATGCATGTTGATCTGTGTTGATTTATAATACCCTCCACATCACTTTTGCGGTGAAAGGAATATCTAAAAACATTCCATATATTTCTAATGATTTTTTCTACTATTTTTCTACAGATTACTTGGGAACGCACACAAAAAATCCTTCCAAACAAATCAATATTCATATTCTTGAGATGTCATCATCTGTCAATCATTGCTAAAGTGCTGAAATGTTTAACAAAAGACATTAGAATGCACCTTCCCCTGGACTCAGCATAACTTGCATTTTCCCTCGCCATGTCTTTTGTTAGTCACATTAATATGACAGAAACATGCAAGTTATGCTGAGTCGAGGGGAAGGTGCATTCCAAGGTCTTTTGTTAAACATTTCAGTACTTTTGCAAAGATTCACAAGGCGTTTTCACATCAGCTCGATAAAAATCCAAGCTCGAGATATTTTTCGCAGAAAATAGTCAGCGAAATAGCGCGCTATTTCGAAACATCGAGCTGATGTGAAAACGCCTACAGATAAGGTTATCTCAAGAAATTTTGGTTTGAAAGTTTTTTTTTTTTTTTGGGGGGGGGGGGGTTCCCAAGTAATCTGAAGAAAAATAGAAGAAAAAAATGCTTAAAATATATGGAATGTTTCCAGATATTCGTTTCACCGCAAAAGTGATGTTGAGGGTATCATGACTCAACACAAATCAACATGCATTTGGATTTCAGGGCCCTTTTAAACTACCACACTGCCAGAGTGCTCCCAAAATCAACAAGTACAACCCGGGGATGTTTTTGTTTTTTTTCAAAAATTCAAAAAAAAAAAATTGACCAAAACCAACTTGTAAATATATGATTTGCTTGGCAAAATCTAGATGTTCTAACATATAATTATAATTCTTTCTAAAACCTTTGGCATACTTGAGAGTAAAGAAATTGGCATTTAATTATTAGTATAATTTTTACCCCTTTTTTTAAACACTGGAAGAAACTTAGCCATTTTCATATTGTCGGATACAGCACCAGTCGAAAAAGATAGATAAAAGATGTGGACAAGGAGATCAATGACATAAACAATAACATTTTTCAGTAAACGGTTATTAATTCCATCAAAACCAGAACTTTTCTTATCATAAAAATCACATACAATTTTGAAAAGTTCTTGTCTATGAGTTGATAAAAAAAAAAATTGAATTGGGCTAAGACGGACCTAAGAAGTCTTTGAATGTTATTTGCGTCGGTTGAACATTCCGCGCTACATTTGCACCAACTGAAGAGAAATACTCATTAAAAATTTCAGCTATATCAATTGACTTTTTTTTGAAACTTTAGAAGTATTTTCAATATATTCATAACACCTTTAATAACTTTTCGTGTATTCCTCATATCATGCTTGAATAACTCAAGTTAATTTGTATGGTATTTCTTTCGTTTTTTGGTATCCGAAGAACATTTGTAAGAATGTTCGTATGATTAACATTATTCAATCTAGTTTGCTCAGTAGGGTTATGTTTATACCTGTAAAGTTTTTTTTTTTTCTCTTAATCGATGTTAGAATTGATTTTGTAATGCGATAAAAGTCTCGGAATTTTTATCCTTTTCTGTAATCTTACGTATTGGAATATGAATATCTAAATTCATGTTGATTATTTGCACAAAATTATTAAATGATAAAGTGGGATCTTCTGTTTGATAAACAGAAGCCCAATCAACATTTTCTAGACTACCTTGAAAATTCTTGACATTCCTTCATAAATGAAATATACGTTTACCTAAATGATTTTCGGAATTATTTGATCTATTCTTCATAACAGAAGTTACACATATTGGATAATGATCGGGTATATCTGATAACATAATACCACCTAATTCCGGAAGAGAAATTCTATTAGTAAAAATATTGTCAATGAAAGTGGCGCTAAAATAAAATAGACGGACATTAATAATTCAATAAATTCTTATGATATATTCAAAGAGTTGCACTTCATCAAACTAATTTTGAAATCATCATTTCAGTACGAATCTTTATTTGCAAATATTGGATCATTTAATAAATCGTGCAAATAAAACATGAACTCATTGACGCTTGAATTCGGACGTCTGTATATAACATAAATCAAATATATATATATTTTTTCCATTTGGGATCATAAGTTCTATGAAAAGTGACTTAAATGTATTACTCATACAATTATGTCTTTTATGAACTGAATAATTACATTTCTTTCATCATTATTCAATAAATTAAAAGGGAAATTTAGGGTTTGAGCCATAACGAAAGGAAAAAACACTATAGTCTAAAATTATGTCACTGGTGCGAGTTTGATAAACTAAAATATAGACCTGATAGGAGACACAACAAAGGAACAACAATTTGACGAGACAAGACATGTAGCAAAGTAGTCAATATGACTGTAGAACAGTGGCAAAGAAAGCCGAAGGAGTACAAACAACATATGCATGACATCAGGTGCTCGCCATGCCTTTTGTTAGTCACATTAATATCACAGAAACATGCAAGTTTAATAGGCTGAGTCGAGAGGAAGCTGCATTCCAAGGTCTTTTGTTAAACATTTCCCAAGTAATCTCAAGGAAAATAGAAGGAAAAAATCGTAAAAAAATATATGGAATGTTTCCAGATATTCGTTTCACCGCAAAAGTGATGTTGAGGGTATCATGAATCAACACAAATCAACATGTATTTGGATTTCAGGGCCCTTTTAAACTACCACTGTCAAGGATGACTGTGCCAGAGTGCTCCCAAAATCAACAAGTACAACCCGGGGAGGGTTTTTTTTTTTTCAAAAATTCAAAGTGTGACATTTCTGAAGAAACTTTCATCATACAGACCGGAAAGAAAAGAAAAACCAGAATTTCAATAATTTTAGTAGGATCCATGCCATTTTTTTTTTTTTTATGGGAGATGATGCATGATATCTTAGACCGATCTTCCAAGTGTTGTTAACCATCCACGAAATATGTGATGTAGGCCTAATTACAAGGGCGCCAAAATAACAGCTGACTACTAAGTATGTCGTCCCAATGAGTTCAGCCACCATTCCAGGCATGTTAATTAGGCAAGTAGCTGGGCAAAACCAGTGAACATATACATGTGAGCAGGTGCTCGTAATTTGACAGAGAATCATAACAGCATAAAAATGTGGACAAGCAGCAGTTCAAGTGCATGAAGCATATATAGCTAGATAAACAGTAAATGTTGAGATTGGCTAATATGTCAGGTCGGTGAACCTGATTAATTGCAAAAGAATCAATTGCATTGCTCTTTCTTACCTAATGTCTGCTGATCGTGATCAACTAATAGACTGTATGTTTGTGGGAAAAAAAAATCATTTTAGGGCTTCTGGATTGGTTACAACGACATCAGGAGTGAAGGCACGTGGGTTTGGAACGATCAATCGACAACTCCGTATACCAACTGGCGCCATGGCCAGCCGGACAACGCTGGGGGATACCAGGATTGCGCCAAAGTGTGGTACACCGGGTCCTATTCGGACAGAGCAAGAGATTGGGATGATGGCTCGTGTAAAATTCAGAGAGAATACATCTGCAAGGTGACCTTTTGATCTGAAGCAACTTCTGGCGTCATGTATCAGTTATTAATAGCAATTAAAGCAAACAAAAGGAAACTGACCGGAAATGAATATGATTTGTTATATAAAAAAAACAAAAAACCTATAGTAGTTATTGACAGTGTCAATACCATGAATACTGGTCCTTCCTACTGTTCTATCTAATCCATATGAGAAAGGAAGGAGAAAATCGGTGCATATATATATATATATATATATATACGTATCTTTCACCCCGAAGCATTTCTCCAGCACTGTGAATATTATTGTAACTTTCATGAACAGTTCTATAAATCCCTTGCTGCGGCTACTAAACAGAGTGAACTGGATTAAATGCACATTAATATATGTATATGTTTTCGACATCGTTCGATATCTGGTTTTGTGTACTCTTGAGTTCGTTATGCAACGAGCTTCAAAATCTTCCAAAGTGATCATGTACTAAAAAGCACTCAAAGATATTAAATTTCAGAAGCATCGAGATCTGAGCTGTCACTTGTGTGTTTGTTATACTTTCGTAGTATTTTGGTCATCTCCCCAATTGTCATAATGTGTATTTTAACTGAATGTAAGTTCATCTTGTCTACCATCTTTCTTTTTTCTCCAGACTGCAGTGTGTCAAGAATAATATGTGCCAATATTCTGACAACTGTATAGCACGACATGGACGACACATGAATACACAAGCAGACACACGCAGCAACACACACACACACACACACACACACACATATATATATATATATATATATATATATAATATAAATATGTAGATATATATAATACAAATATATTATATTATATATATATATATATATATATATATATATATATATATATGTAGATACATGTATATATATTTGAGCAAAGGTTAACCCTAACCCGAGACCTCATACTCGCTTTGGTTTTTAGTGGGATCTTCTATTTCAATTCCCATCCTCATTTTGTTAGTACTATGCATATATATATGTGCAAAATGCAATTGTGTTTCTTCATTCTGTTACTCACTTTCACATGTGTTTTGTACATTAACGTTTTCCAATTACTATGAATATATGTTTTGTTTTGCTTTTTGTTTTGTATTTTTAATTCTGGCTCCTTAGTAGTTCCCTTTTCCTAGCATGTCAAATTAGCTGTTTCTGAAGGTTTTACATTAAACACTTCAGTAAGTTATCCTATAACAACCCAATATACATGTATATCGTTATTATGCAGAAACTTCTTTAACAAGGCATGAACCATTTCTTTCAACCACATACTCGACGACACTGACAAAAAAAAAAAATAAAGCAAACAAACGTATACATGTATATATATATATATATATATATATATATATATACAGCGTGTCCCAGAAAAAAAAAGAAACCGGGTTTCGATGCACTTTTTTTACTATTAAAATCATACATTTTCTGTATGCTATATACATCAATGGAAAGATAAACTTTTCTTCTTTCAATTTCAATTTCAATTTATTTTCATATTTCTCGATGAAAATTACATCAAATATAACAAAATTAAATGAAATACATGACATACATAGAATATTGCAAATATGTAAAACATAATAGTGGTCGATCTGTTAAGTTTGGAATCTGTGAATGAATGCTAAAGAAATATGAAGGAACCTACTTAAAAGCGAGCTTGTTGAGCGTAGGTCCCGGTTAAAAACCGAGTTTAAGATTGAGAAGGGGAGCACGGATACAACAATGACCGGAACATAAGAGAAAAACAAAATAAAAAAGTACAATTATACAGTTATACAGCAAATTCTTCTCTAGTACAGGTTAGGGGTCGAAAAAGCCACATGCTGTATATAGGCGGATGAACCATTGTCGTTCTGGCAATACAATATGACTTAATATATAATAACAATGATACCGTTTAGACAGTATTAGAAATGTGTACATTGCGTGTATTAAGAAGGGAACACATGCACCTGTAAATCCAGTGAAAAAGACATTCAACAACCAGTTGCAGTGCAGTGAGAATGTGAAATACCAGCTGTTTCCTCGTCCCAGCTATCTTTAAAGAAGGAAAAATATACATAAACACAGTGATAGAATTTAAGGGCGCAAGCAGCTGGGCTCTTAAAGTCTGGTTTAACATGACAACAACCTTGGAGTACAGTATAACGGGATAGTCCTGGACAGCACAAAACAGAATTTCAATGAGCTAATGTAGCGTAATTATTCAATAAATACTGTCTTAATTTGCATTTGAAGGATGATAGTGACAAACAACCTCTGAGTTCAGGGGGGGAGGTCGTTCCAGTATTTCGGTCCCGCATACATAATTGTTTTCATCGCGAAAATTGTACGAGTACGTGGAAGGTGATAAGCGTCCCGTTGGCGGGTGGGATAATTGTGAACTGAGTAGTTTCTTTTGAACATGTGAAGAAAAACATCAGGAAGATCATTCGTGGAGTATTTATACATGAAAATACCTAGGTTGTAATGAAACAAATTAATCGATTTCAAAATTTTATTATTGTGAAAAAAGTAATTTGTATGAGATAAATATCCGGCGTTATTGATAATTCTGATGGCGCGTTTTTGAAGAAGGAAAAGCAAATCAAGCAAAAATTTGGACGAATTACCCCAAGCTAGAATTCCATAGTTGAGGTAAGGGGAAATCATTGTTGAATATATGATTTGTAATATATGTGTGCATTTGATGCACAACTTATTGTTTAAAATTCGTGTATGACTGAGTTAGAACACTAGACAGTAATGCTATTAAATTTTCATTTGCAAGAGCAAATAGCGACTTTGGATGAAGTTTTCAGACTTTTCCAGCAATCTTTTCCAAAAAATAAAATCATAGCCTTAATATCCATTCTTTTTCCTTTTATATGATATCTCAGGCATAAAAAATGATCAACGCCTGTTCGAGAAAAATTAATTTGAAAAAATGCTTCCATTTTACCACGATAGATAGATAATAAATAATAAATAAATAATAGATAATGAATAAGGAGCCAGTTAGCTTTCTCGACACCTGCCCAACTTGGCAGATAACAATAGCCTTCATGCTTCAATGAATCTACACAAACATGAAGGGAGGGGTAAAAAGGATTGTCACAGACGGTTCGTTTGTGAATGGGGTCGTTAATTAGCACATGATCATGAGCTTGCCTGACCATGCAGCTAACTACAGAACAAAGTGTGGTCATCAGCGGAATGTTTGGGAAGGTGGGGTGGGAGTAACGTACCGAAAAAATTCCAAGCCCCCCCCCCCCCCAAAAAAAAGGAAGACTTTCTGCCCTGCATTAGTAACTTTGAATGTTAGAAGTGATGTATTCTCTCTTTCTGCTTCACCTCCCCCTTCAAAAACTTCAAAACCCTGTCAGTGATGAAGGACTAACCACGCGTGAGGGAAATGTAGAAAGGAATGAAAACAGTGAAATAAGTTTGAGGTATAAAATCATCAAAATGTGTATCATTGTTGCAATGTTGATTTCCCATAGCCATTGGACTGCTTGCAGCCTGAAAATACTCCCGATATTAGTCTTCAATTTTTGGTTATATCTTATAGCTTATTCTAAATAAATGACAACAAAGGGCTTTCCGTCTACAGCATTCTCTTTAAATACCCCCCCCCCCCCTTACAACATTCAGTGTAGCACTGTAGTTTTGTTTGAATTCAATGGTGCGCATGAGCCTATTGTCTATTGCTAAGTCGGGAGAGCTGAATGCTCGTTTTTCGACTATCCGTATAAGAATCGGTAGAAATGGAGCACGTTTTCATGCAATTTTTTTCAATCATGCATTATTCATATTTGACGTGTAGGGTCTCATATAAGAGCAGAAAATATGAATATTTGGGTTATGAACTTTGTTTTTCGAAAACGTGACGTTAAAAGACTGAAAATTTCCCTTCAAGTCACCACTTGCGGGTGCAAATGAAAATTTGGTAGCACCACTGTTCATTGTTCTAACTCAGTCATGCATGAACGATGAACGTTAAGTTGTGCATCAAATGAAAGAAGAAAAGTTTGTCTTTCCATTGATGTATATCTCATAAAGAACATGAATGATTTCGATAGTAAAAATGTGCATGGAAACCCGGTTTCGTTTTTTCTTGGACATGCACGCTGTAAATATATATATAGTGAAGGGGTCGGTGCAATATAGAAAAGAAAATTGAGTTACATGCATTTTCATGATCCTTATCCTTCACTCTACCCTCCGTGAAAATATCATTTTTGAATTCAACCAATAAGAAGATAAAAATGCATGCATTTATGTTTTCTTAATGTACAATGTATGGACTTTCCAAACATTCAACAGCGATTATCTCAAAATGGCCATTGTGTGGGTTAGCACTATATTGCACCGACCCCTTTATATAACATATATATTTAAACATAAACACGCATATAAATATATATACATATACATGTATATATGAAATGACGAAGTAGGGTGAAAATGCATTTCAGCCCAACAGTGCTATCTATTCAGACCAAATTTTCGACGAATACACACGACTTCCTAAGGGTCGACAATGACAATTTCCTGATGACTGCACCTCATGGAGGTTGCATGAAACTCAGAGTTGCAATAAATACGGATGAACCTGCAGTCAACCGCGTGAACCTGTTCCAATACTTCTGTATATATACATATATACATATATAATCATATATATATATATATATATATATATATATATATATATATGGGGTCGGTGCAATGCAGTGCTAACCCACACAATGTTTATTTTAAGATAATCATATTGTTTAACATTGTTTAATATTGCACATATTCGGAAGCATTTGACACGGGAAAGTACTGAAAAAAATCATCCATGCGTTTGTCACAAGCAGATTGGATTATTGTAACAGTTTATTTGATGGATTACCTGATAATCAGTTAGGTAAACTACAAAGGGTGCAAAATGCATGTGCTAGATTAGTTTGTAATTCTCCTCGTTTTTCTCATTGTCGTCCATTACTACGTGCATTACATTGGCTGCCTGTAAAGCAGAGAATCATATTTAAGACTCTGCTATTTGTATATAGAGTCATTCATGGTACAGCACCAGTGTACATACAGGAACTTGTAGAGTTAAAAACATCATTTCAAACATTTTATCATCTTCGAAGTTCACGGGATCAAACATCATTGAAATATCCATCGGGGAAATCAAAAGTTACTCTTGGTGACAGGGCATTTTTGTACGCTGCACCAAAATTATGGAATAATCTCCCTTTGTTTGTAAGACAAGCAGTTACAATTAATGAGTTTAAGGCCAGGTTAAAAAGTCATCTCTTGAAGTAGTGTATTTTCTGTTTGAATTTCTTGTATGCATGTCATTTTGTAATGCGCAGTAGAGTATATCATTTTATACAACACCTCAGAATGATGCTGAATTGTGATTGGCCAAGAACATATCACATGACATTCAATATAAAATACCTATCAAACTCATTGAGAGTGACAGCCATGCAATAGGCCCCTGGCGTGGGCCTATTGCACGGCTCGAAGGTACTATAGCACAGCTTCGCGGGGGGCTACTAATGCACGGCCGCTCACAGAGTTCTGTGGCTCACAGTAGCAAAGCGCCAGCAAACTACAGTACGTGCTGGCATGGCCGGCCGTGCTGCGCTGCCAGTAAGTCTCACAGACCAGGCGCAGCGGAGTACTGCAACAACGTTAACGTGTACGCGCAGCTACTTACCTAGCTAGCTAGTTGCATGTATTGCGGCCTTACCTACTGCTGCTACGTTGAGAAACCGTAATTTGATTATTTTTCTGTGTCTTTATACAAAATCATTCTCGGAAATAGACAAAGTCTAGACCTACTGCTAGATCTACCGACATCTCAGATCGGCCTAACAGTCAGGCCTAACTCGATCTAACGTTAGTGTAGAATGGGTAAAGACCCTGCGGAGTTTGTGATTCCTGTGACTGTGCGGTCGAATCATGACGAGTGTTTGAAAGCAGTACACAGGGTGGTTTACAATTCTCGGCCCAATTGTTACATTTATTTTTGGGCCTTCCTGAGTTGGCGGTCACTAATTTAGTACTGTGATTGTGGACAAGGTGTTGTATAAAACGAATAATTTATTATTTTGTTCGTGCATTGGGGCACGTAATATCGCACTCGGCGCGAGATTCGCCAATGGTCTATTCAACGCGGCGCTACGCGCCTTGTTGAATAGACCAGTGGCTTATCTCGCGCCTCGTGCGATATTCGTGCCCTATGCACTCACAACTCATAAATTATTCGTATAATAGTAGCTGCGCAATATAAATGTCCTTTTATTATTATTATTATTATTATTAACCGCTTTTGAAAGTTTGAAAAAAAACCCATAAATCAGGTTAATGACTCGAAAATGCCAATTTCTTTAGTTTATGAACCTTTACATACTCAAGACTGAAAAGTGTCTTGAAAAAATTTACTACATTGATATTTTGGTGGAATCAAGAGGATTTTCATGTCACATTTTGAATTTGTGGCTTAGCACTTTATTGCAACCAAATCCATCGTGTATACAAACACTCTTTATTCTTTGAAAACTCACAAAATATCAATATATGTTTGCTCAAAGTGGAAAATAAATGTAATATTTGAGTTTCCCTCCTTTGTGACGTGAAATTAAAACAAGATATACTTGATTTTATCTGTCTGTATTGTATAATCTGTGTGAATTATGAAGACAAACTTTGCATATATTTCAGACGCACACAGCGCACAGAATCTTGTATGCTTAAAGACATCTTGAAATGTGAATATCAAACAATATTTCAACAATTCAAGTTTTAAAAGACAAAGCATTCGGTGTTATACGAATAATATGATGTGTTGCGGGGGAGTGGGAGGGGTTGTATCTCATTGAGGACTTTACATCTTAATCTTTAGTAAAATGGTACATATCAGAATTATTCCAGAGATTATCATGTCTTTTGTTAAGGGGAATAAAATATCACAAAGCAGACATTAAGGCCTTGTTCAGGTATATTGGTTTTCTTGCTTAGGGCATCAAAATCACCAATAGTACTCTACAATCCTTCTTTGTATGACAACGAATTTACAAAAAAAAAAAAAAAATAGTGTTGTATGAGAATTATGTACATACCTCAATGAATCCCCATCCTCCATGATCGTTGGTAAATGCAGTCTGTGTGAAACTATCCAGGAAAGTTCTTATCACAAAATGAATGACTAACTCTTAAAGGCAAAAAATCCATGAAAAGAACATTCTTAAAAAGTGGGAATAAATCTCTTTGGAAGTCTGAACACTTATAAATTTCGGATATTCGGATAGACCATACATGCTGGAATACAATGTGCTGAATAACACAAAAATAGATGGTAACTGCCAATATATACCTATTATACCCAGTTGGTGTGTTAATACACATACATTTTACCCCATATGCACGTTTTCAGATTACATTTGGATCATGAAGATCATTTAGGAACAAGAAAAAATGTTCTTATGTCAAAGCTGTTACGATGACAAAAACATACTCGAAAAACTGAAACATCTATGCTCTCAATAGTTTAATCAATCACAAATCTCCAAATTGATTTTAAGGAAACTTTCTTTTTTAGTAAATTAATTCTGAAAAAAAATCATCATGTGAAAGAATAACTCTGAAATTTGTAACAGAATACAGCAAAGAAGTTTTCTTTCCAACATGGAAATTTACCGAGTTTAAAAGGTAAATTCAGTAGTGGAAAAAAGGGACTATTGACTCAAAACTAAATTATGTTTAAAAAAACACTATACTATCAGCATTGATGCTTTCAAATCCGCTTTGATTCCTTTCAACGTTTATTGATTTAAACTGAGAAACCGAAGAGGTATCAACAACGTGGAACTATGAACTTTATAAGACAGCATTATATTCTATTCAGATTTGAAAATTAATGTTTGCAGTTATATCATAAAGGTAACATCCTTCAGAAGGATTTTAAACATGTAAGTATCGTGTCTCGGTTATGTAAGAAACTACAGGGAAGTACAGCTGTAATGACAGCGGCAGGAATTGATTTGAAAATTTGAGGTAAATTAATCGATATCAAAAATGCATTTTGTTTTCATCCATTTTCTACTGTCTATAGCTAATCCCCTAAATATGGCTGTGAAAGCAGTGCAAAATTGCATTTTATTCAAAAGAAGTTACAAATTAATCAGTGAGAATTTAAAATATTGTTACACTAGTGATCTAACCCTGTAAGAACAGATAAGGCACATGTCCAAATATCCAGCTATCCGTACATTTTTTTTTACCCATATTAACGTTTCCAGATCACACTTGCATCGGTAAAGAAATCATATAGAGACAATACACTTATTGCAATTAGCCATTTCGATTAAAGAAAATACACACAACAAATGAAAATTTATATTCTCAATACATTTCATCAGTTATTTAACTATTAATTAATTTTGAGGAAGCTTTCCTTTGGATGCAAAATGTCAGCATGAATAAAGTGCTAACCCACTAATGAAAATTTAAGGTGCTGGCATTGGAAAGACCATGAACGTTGATTAATTTTCTTATAGGTCATTATGCACAATGGTCAAATACTCCTACAACCAGTGATTGTGGTATTTTCCTGTTAAGTTAAAAAAAAAGCAACCGGCGAAAAATGTCATGATCGGTCGAATTAGCATGAAAATAGTGCTAACCCCAACAGTACAGAAATTAACAAAAAATACTGATTTAATGCTTACAATTTCACTAATATGTACATCTCCATTTTCATAACTGGCAGAAGAGTACAAGTTATATGATGAATCAGACTCACTCATTTTTGTAGATTGAAAAGTTTCCTCACTGTCCAGATTTAGATATTTTTATGACATCTTTCTTTCTGCTACCATGGAGGTCGCCATCTTGAAAATTGTGGCTTAGCATTATACTCCTGTTTATAAGAAGTGATTAATTTTCGGGGCAAAGAGACGCCTGCATAAAAACTCACTTATTGCATAAATTTGAAGATGAGATCTTTAGGGATTATAGAGCAGTGATTCAGGATGGTGTAAATGCATGTAGCTCATTTTTCACCAAAGTGTGGGTTAACACTATAATATTGCACTGACCCCTTCATATTTATGTCATTATATATATATATATATATATATATATATATATATATATATAGACGATGAAGACAAACAAGTTGACATAATGCATTAGAATCCAACTTCATTTACAAATAAATGAAGTTGGATTCTAATGCATTATGTCAACTTGTTTGTCTTCATCGTCATGCTCTTATTCCAACACGCGGATAATAATACCATTTTATATATATATATATATATATATATATATATATATATATATATAACGTGTTCAACGACATCACCGTATTTTGCTTTCTATTATTTGCAACAATTTTCCCTCAACAGGAATCTAACGTTTGGACCCCGTACACAGGGTATTGGTTTTTAGGTGTATGTGGTTAATATGTTAACATATTTTATCCACCGTTGTATTTGGAATTTTGGTGTTTTGAAATATGCCAGAGGATACAAACAAATCGCTGTCAGATCTACAAAATATAGAACTGTGATCACGATATTTTACATCAACCACATAGACGGATCTAGAGGGATGATGATCACTTGTTATTATCAAAGAATGTATCTTCATTTGTTTAGTTTTTGCTTTTGTAGGTTTTATATCATACAGGGGAAGTTATTGTGTATGAGGAGATTTTTTAAGGGATAATAATATGCCCTTGGTAGGTTTGATAAACAACCCTACTCACGATGGCCCGTTTATTTTCTGATATAGAAACCTTAGGTTGTTGTTGTGCTGCCGCTGCACGTTTCCTTACATATTTTGCCAAGTAATAGATGGAGAGCGAGCAAATAAAGAAAAAAGCCTTTGGCTACAAAAGTAAAAGAAAACAAATTACATTACCTTATTGGCTGTCTGTCGGTAATACATTTTCATAATCGGATTAATGATAAGATGATAAGGTGAGTTGACCTTAAATCTTATACCCATCGAAGGTACTCATAAACAATTTAAAGGTAAAATGGTTGACAAAAGTAGCTGCAGCAAGTTTTCTTACATAACGAAGTTAAGCGGAGAGAGCAAAGAATTCAATTAAATTCAATTCAAAGTTTATTTCATTTTTCGACAAAACATACAAGTTACACTTCTTTTGACAACAGAGAATAATGTAAACAGAACATAATGTATCAAAAAGAATGTACAATAATTGAGAACCTTATAGTAATTATACATTGTAGTAAAAAAGAAACAGAAGTGATCGAAATGAAGTACTTGTATAACTTTGCTTAAAGTGCGAAAAATGGAGACCCACTAAAAAGACAAAGCTTGTAGAATGTGGGCCCTCTGGAATAATAACATCAATGGGAAGATTAATTGAAGCATCATAAATACAAAAGGGAAAAAAGAAAAAAGAAGAGACGTCTGGAAGCCCACTGAAAAATAGATTCACAAATAAGTACACTTACTCATGTAGACGTAAACAACATAGGACAAGACTAGACAACAGAACAACTGCTGGAGAAAAGGCTGTACGGGACAAAACGGGATGGACAAGACTAACACACGCGAACAAACATGAAACAAGACTAGATTGTTGTGGAGAAAAAAAAAGTGATATTGTAACGCCTGAAAGGAGAAAAGCAAGGAAATAAGCATAAGGGGACGTATGAACAGGAATAAGACAGAAATTCAAGTCTTTGACTCTTTTGGCGATAACGTAGATGGCAGCAGACATTCAAAAGATTACAATTGATTCTTCATAGAGGAAAAAAGTGAATAAGTCAGTATATTATGTGAGAAAGAAGGCAAAATGGCTAGTTCAGTACTGTAGAGTCATACGACTGCAATAGAAAGGACTTCAGTCTCCTCTTAAAAGAATATATGGATAGGACGTTTTTTCATTTCATGATTTTCACGTTTGTTATTTCATGATTCAAAGAGTTCCAATAATAATAATAAAAAAAACCTTGGAATACCAAAAAAAAAAAAAAAAAAACAAAAAACAACCACACACAAATAAGATGTGACCACATGATAGCCTTATCTGTCTTTTGATAATGCATTCTCATATTACCAATAAGCTGATAAGATAAGTGGGCCCTAAAGCTAATGTCCATCGAAAGTACAGTTCTCACAAACAATTCAATCGTATGGTTTACAATATGTATATATATGTATATATATATATATATATATATATATATACACACACATATATATATATATATGGATATATTGTAACAAAACGATATGAGTTCTTTTTTTCAATAAGTTTATTCATCAAGATATCAACATATATACAATGATTACTGAGTCATTAAAAAATATATTCTGTGTAAGTTTAGAGTGCGTCTTATTAGGAATTTGTTCTCATTGGCAAGAGCGAATTTTGCGAGTAACAATTGAGTATCTGAATATATGGACCCAAGTCCATAGAAGACCATTCCGAGTAAACTTAAAAAACTTCATATCTTTTTTATTTGTCCAATGAGTTAACTGTGATGGGAAGGCAACATTGTATATACAAATTAGAAAATGTATTATTATGACAATTAACATTTACATTAATTGAGGAGAGGCTATTTTGTGTGATGGACTTGGGTCGTTCTTTGAATCATATACATGTATTCTACTATAGAGATGAGAGAAGGCTGAGAGAGGGCGCTATAATATGAATGTAAGCAGTGCCGTATATATACGGCACTTAATGTCAGACTGACCCAAGTCCTTCATCCTTACATTCGTATAAGATTTAACTCATTCATTTCAGGCACTTCCGGGGGTAATAAGGATTTATCATTTATACACAAGATGAGTCCATGCATAAGTTACAATTTCCCATGTTAAGCTTAATTTGGCCAAAAATTAGACTTGGTTGTTCTTTTATTATTCAGGTCTTTAATTCAGTAACACAATGTGGTTGTGGTTATTTTATGCTGACTTATACATGTATCAAGCTTTGCATTCTAAAAGAGTATCTGAACTGTTCCTTTAAGTCAGTCTTCTGTATTGATGAATATTTGTTAATTAGTGGTTTTTGAAAAGATTTAGATAGTGATAAAAAGTATGGATGATAAGTGCAGCGATAATTGCTACAGTTAGTTAAAAAATACAGAGGTTTGACACATACATTTAGCATTGTGTGTGTATACGTTTGTATACAGGTTGGCCATATTGCACATGTTAGACAATTAATATGCGTGATAAGTTATGGGACTGAAAATGATGTTGATGTATGATTTAAATAATTTCAATTCAACTGTGAAGAATTTAAAGGGATATCGCAATTCTGTGTAGAGAATAAAGGAAATTTTACGGGAAGCTGATAACCATGCCTATAAAAATTCCATACAGGTACTATCAGCTACTTCATTTATATATGTGCATATAGATTGTAATTACAAAATATAAAAAGGGCCATGAGTAGTTAGGAGAAAAAATGATCTTTGCAACAGAGTGAAAAGGGCGTCCATGGCAGGCCGGCTGTGTGTAAAGTCGAGAAACTCTGCTTTTCACTGATAAACTCTTTTTATCAAGTGATAATCACATTATATGAAAAACTGTGTTAATCAACTGATAAACACTGATTTTCAAGAAAAACTGTTATCAGAGAAAAACAGAGTGTTTCAGAAAACTCTGTTTATCTTATTGTTTTACAATTGTGAAACATGCACTACATTGTAAATACCCGAGAGTGAGCTGCATCTCCACTAACGCCACGAAATAATCCTGTGCATCATTTGTTTAATAAAATGGATCGAAAATTCGAAAACTAACAGCATTTTCAGCGTTTTTCACGTACCCTTGTGGGTCAAGACGTCCGAAGATGTTCGTCCCAAACATTTACGCACGTCGCACTCGGAAATCCCGCACATACAGTTAAGAATGATGGGGGGGGGGGGGGGTTGGGTTTCCGGACACTTAAGTCCCCGCATGAAAACTTACTTATTTTACATAGAATATGCACCCTTTACCTTAAAGGCTTGATATAGACTCCTCATAAAGGCCTACTAGACAACATAAGGGCTTTTTACACTTGTAAATTTTTGCTTAGCCCCGGACCAACGGTGGGGCTAAGGGGGGGGGGGGGGGCTTAGCCCCACCGTTGGTACGGGACTATCCTTAGCCCACTTTCTGTTTACACTCGTTTTTGCCAAAGTGGGCTAGCCCCACCGATAGTACGGTACTATCTGGTCCTGCAAAATAGCAGGGGTTAGCACCGCAATTGCGGTGTCAAGCAAGTGAGTGGAAACAGAACGAAAAAATAATCCTGGGCTAAGCGACGGAGACGAAGTGCGACCCTCACTGACCAATCAGAAACGAGGTAATCAAGTGCTGCCGGTGCGTGCGTGTACGTGTACAATACACAGCGTAATTATGAATATTCATGTGGTTTGGAAAGTCCGGGGCTAAGAAATACGAGTGTTAAAGGCAGCCGGTCGTCGCAGGCGATTCGCAGCTCAGTAGAAAAGCACGACAAGCTGCTCCTCCCGTTATTGTACCCCCGTACGTACCGAATACCGAACACGACGCTACGCAGCGCACCAGCGAAAACCTGATGGGGCACGAGCGCCGCGCGAGCTGTCCACTGTAATTTCAACATGGACGCCCGAATACCTACCGAATGGGGCCGAATGGGTGCATGCACAAAACCGCACAACAGCCATGCGCATGAAAATCTCTCCCGGTCCGCGACACAAGTAGTGAGAGCTGTAGAGTGTACGTACGTACGTATCTGGCTCCAGTCTCTGTTTATATGCACTATGGTGCCAATTTCAGCAATCTAGGCAATAATATTTAAAAATGTCTGAAAATATTATATAACGATATCATAAATTATTCATATATTACGTTGTTTAATATTTGGTATTTATAAATATGCTTTGATGAGGAAATATTAAAACTCTAAGCTTCATGTATAGCAAGTTGCAATGCATATGGCCATATGGCAGGTTGTTATGATCTCATCGTGCAATGTTGTCTGCTGCGTCAGCTGCATGTGTTATACGTACAGCTTACAGTACGTTGGGCCGGATCGTAACATAACAAAGTTGATAGAAAGTCGTCGGTACCGGTATGTCAGTATCAATATTGTGTGTGGTATGCGAGTACTGTTTGCAATAAAAAGTGCTGTACTGTTTCGGCTTAGCCTTGGCTTTGGTTTAGTAATGAAACCTCACAATGGAGATCAAACAGCCGTCCAACTCGAGGCAACGTATCTACTTGTTTGACGCTATCGACGAGTGCATGGAGAACGCAGAGGGACGTGTTCTTAGCTGGAGGACAAGTAAGAGACCAGAGGGGGAGGCTTCAGCGTCAGCGTGCCGATGAAAATTTTGCTTTCCACTTGCTGGAGTTGCATGAACAGTTTTGCAGGAATTTTTATTTAGAATGTGCAAATTCGTGTTACGACATGCACGGTGGAATTGTGTTGCCACGGCTTACGCCAATCAAGCAACCCCAGCTGGCCAAGTCAACAACTTCAAGGAATCCAGATCCAGATGATGTGTAAGTAGAAGTCTACACATGAATCAGTGATTGAAGTGGAATGACTTTTTCTAATCTAGTATCAGTAACTTTAGGGCATTTGCGTTTGATCGACAAGTAGGCCTATTTTTCTATGTATAATTCCGCGTTCTCATTTATGTCAAATTATGATAATGCCGTAATTGAAATGACATTTGCTGGGTCAGTTTAATGTCATTAGTCCCATTAAATGAGAAGTTTTTCATATCAATCATGTTATGCAAATTCCCCAAGAATATGATTTAGGATTTGCAAATAAATAAAAAAAAAATGAATAGATCTATCGCAAGCTCCATCATACATGTAGTCTAACCCAATAGATCTGGTAGAACTCTACCGTTTAAACAGGGGAACTAAAGGTTCAAAGATGATAGATCTAATAGATTCTAGTTTAGGCCCTACTTCGACTTGAAGGTATGTCGGTTGGTGCACGGTCCCTTCTATCACGGCCATAGCCCGACCAGACACTGTTACGCTATGCGGAAACTCGACGTACCATGTACAGCGACTGGGCTGTGTATAGTTATCACGGCCACAGTTACACTGTGCAGTGCAACTGTGGCCGTTGGCCCTGCACGGGCACAGTCGCTTCCGGTCCCCGTCCTGAATTTACACACGCCAGGGCAAGTATGGTTGGACCTACTTCTAATCGACCGCCTAATGTTTATCTGCTTGATAAGAATATGTAACACTGAAATTCACGTAAAAAAACTTGACCTACGTGATTGAGAAAATCCAGCTCTATCAAATGCCGTTGTTCCGTTTTCGATTCGAAGTTTCAGTGCAAAAATATCGCCGACGAACTTGCGTGGCCTCGTTTCAGCTCCCCGCGGTAAATCGCGTTAATAGGATCGACCGCTGTTTTTGCATTGACAATGCACGCAAACCGAGTTGTATTGAACACCGTGTTGTACGAAGCTTTTTAGAAGCCTTTTAGAAACTTCCATAGACGTTACATTGTGCTATTGTGCTATTGAGGTGAAAATATTCATTCGAAATTTTGTCCTTGATTAAAACCATTAATGAACAATGAATTATCGCGTTTTCCAACACCATCCTCATCTACATTCAAAGCCAATCCATTTTTATGTGCTTTGCGCGCAGAGAAGTGCGTACTAAGTGTTCAGTGCGCGAATTATACGCGGTCGGTTTCAATAAGGGTGGTCGATATGTAGTAGGGCTACACAAGACACAGGGTCTCCGACCCAATCGTCCGCGTTCAGAATGGACAACTCGGCGGTAATATCCGCTACCCATGACGATGTGTCATCGTCCATGATGGCCACCCTACCTATATATAATCTGATCTGACGATTACAGTGTAGTTAACGACTGACGACGATCGACGGTGCGATGAAGAGAAGGCGTACATTGTAGTCGTACAAGTATAGGCAGCTAGCTACTATAGCTCATGCGAAGGCAGCTTTCACGTATCATGATGAAGGGACAAACAATTCAATTACATTCAACAAAGAAGATAACACTTAGAAAGAAACGATTTCGATAAGCCCCCTGACAGTAGGCCTGATCAGTATAGCAAAATCAACAAGAAGACCAAACTGTATAGGTGGTGATTATATTGAGCCTTCACGTGCGTAAACGACAAGTTTTACACTGCTGGTTTGGTTTTCGATGTTTGTTGTCTTTGATTTTCTTTAGTCTCATTCGCTAATCACATTTGATTATCTGAATCTGACATCATTTAGATTCCATACTTTCACATGGCGTCGGAAATCTCTATTAGCGCCTGTCAATATATGCTCCATACCGAGCGATTTGTAACCACCAGAATCACTTTGATCTTTCATGGAAATTATAACACCACTCGACTGCTGAAGTTCCTTCATCGGTTTATAATAACCGTTGAATGTTAGTTCCGTACTTGAATTCAAACCTATCATATCTACCTTCATTGCGCTGTGACACAGTTTTCATGAAGCAGCATCATCCCACATTTCTTTCTTTCCTTTTTTTCTGTGATCTCCAACACTGATTTACTCGAAGGACTGAACAGCGGAATTTGAGTTTGAAGTTTTCAAGATCTCCATGCTGACAAATAGTTTGACGTTACTTTGCATTGGCCATGCTCTCTCTCTCTCTCTCTCTCTCTCTCATCTAAAGTTCTACGTAATGATAATCTGGACATATTTGCTTGAGTTTGAACATAAAACGATAAGCAAAGCTCAACAAATAACATAAAACGTATATAGAAATAATATACGTGAGACAACCTCACAGATCGAGGGTGCATAACCTATACTTCAATCTGTCATATTTTACGAGGCACAAAAATACGTAAATATACTTTAATTCTGTGTCTGACTGAGTGATGAATGTTTGGAAACCTATCAAATTTTAGGTTTCGAGCTTCCTGTACATTTGCAATCAAAATTAAACAAGAAACCCCGTTTGCGTCTACGGTGCTGATCAAATTCTGTTCTGCTTTATCGAGTCTATTATAGACCAAGCGGCATAGTTTACAGTTCTAATTTCCTTTCACTGTACACGTGCAAAGACAAGAACAAAAGCGTTTTCTTCTTCTGTATGCTAGCATGGAGACGATTAGTGAAGTTCACCAAAACAAAAGGATGAAAGACTTGACCGACAAAGGAAAGCTTACCCTCTTTGAGGGACAAAAACCAAAGCAGCTTCCAGCAGGAGAGCATCCAAGCGGAACTGTACAAATGGAACCGCATAGACAATACAAGCAGGTTCAATAGCATACACAGGCGTGGTTTACCTATGAGACTTTTGATCTATACATCTCGCAAAGAGTGCGCTAGCTGCGGATTTTCCCGACGCGAAAACACACACACACACACACACACACACACATACATACACCAATCTAGCCGAAAAATCACGTATTTACTCTGAATTTTCAAATATAATTGTTGTGTATACATCACAATTACATGTAACACAATGGTGTATATTCATGTCATGTCAAAACGACTGGTTACAAGACTAGTGTGCAAATAAACCAGAGACACACATGTGAACTGCAGACAACTTGTGTCATGTCTTCTTTAATGTCTACCCTAAAGACATTACAATAAGCATACTCATATTTTCATGGAATCTATGGCTATGCTAATTAGATACTAGTACATATCATTGTCAGTTTCTTGGTGCAACACATTCTGGTACCACAGGAGACTTGACCAATGTTTTCCGCGTTGTTCTTTGTCGCCGATCGGCCACAATGGCACGTCAGGACTGAGGTAGCCGTTCGGCAACCATGGCACGTTATTCTAAGAGGATTAAGCTTTCGGCCTGTCGTGGCATTCATCAGGATTTACCAACAGAGCACACATTACACTAATTGTCTACATGGCATAATCTGCCATAATACAATAAGTGATTTGATTTGATTTATTGGTGCAATGCTATACAGCAAAATATATCATAATATAAGTATAATAATACAATCTTCGGAAATATTATCTGCTCACAAGTCAATCATTTACCTTAACACAAAAATACAATGCAACTTCATCTTATCAACAAAAACGTATTATGTACAAAGAATATGAACATAAATTCAATTTCTTTGTCAAACTTCTGAAATATAATAATCATAAGTACTTTGCCATCATTTTAACCATAATGATTTCAAACATGTAATACATGAATTTATGTATACACATAAAATACGCATATGCATATTATGTGCATTGCACACATATGCATATAATATACACATAGGTCACCTACAAACACATCCATAATACATAACTATAATCAATATTACAATATCTAAAGAAAAATTATGATATATTTCAATCTTTTAAAAAATGTAATGACTTAAACAACTTCTAAAATATATCAACATTTGAGCAAGATATATGATCTTCAATAAGACTCTGTAAAATTACCTGTTAAAAACACTAATTTGATTGTGACGTCCTGAATCACAGCAGGATACATAATACGTTTCTGTTGCCGAGATGATGTTTGATTATATTTTCGTGTTGAAGTAAATGATTGATTTGTGAGCAGGTAATATTTCGAAGAGTGGTATTATTACACCTACAGTTCGACCTCGATCATCTGACCTCCTGTTATCCGGAAATCTCTATTATCCGGACGCGTTCACGCAGTGAAGCATTTTTTTTTTCATTCAAAATTTGAGAAAAAAAAACATCGACGTTAATATCTTTTCATGGATCTATTTCACTAATTTCATAAGATGTGCATGATAGGTTTCTCAATATTTAATGAGGTAAAACAAGTATGATTTTCACAATAAGATATACTTTATTTTCAAGAAGAAGGGACTACACTTTGCGCAGGCTAGCATAGATTACACCATCGACGATCGTTGCGGGATACGCGTCCTGCCTAGCTGCCACTGCACTGGGACGGCAGCTTGGACGGCAGCTATACATAAACATTGTGTCTCCCATATCTGGCCAATTCACTTATCCGGATTAGCGCCGGTCCCGACATGGCCGGATAATCGAGGTCGAACCGTATACTCGGAGTATTGTACGATATTGCATTTATTACATGATGGCACATCATGCCATAAAGACAATTACTGTTATGTTTGTTCTGTTCCTAGATCCTGATGACGGGCTAATTATGACAAGAAGAAAGTTTGTTCACTATGTATAATGTTATCATTAATGAGGCACCTCACACGTTTCGGGCAGGAATTATCTCTCATAGCATACATATCGTAGTTATAATATACATAATAAGATACACACACTGATAGGGACTGATGTTGATAAAGAAAAAAAACAACAAGCAAATACGTAAAATATGTTTCGGATGTGTTATATGATGTCTACGAATGAAGATATCAAGTAAAAATTTTCTTAGTGCCAAGCACAAGGCGCCCATAAATGATTTAATCGTATTGTTAGGTATCGTAATCATACGGTTGATAGCTGCTGCAAGTTTCCTCACATTTACGAAGTAAAAGAGCGGAGCAAGCAAATAACAAAAAGTCTTGGAAAACAAAGGGAAGAGAAAACATGAATAACATGATGACCTTATCTATCTTTTGATAATGCATACATTTCGTTCATAAGCGCATTAGACGAGACAACCTTCAAGCTAATGTCTGCAAGCTAATGCCTATCGAAGGTACTCATAAACAATTTAATCTTACTGTTTACAAATATATCTGCTGCCACTTTTCCTTACATTTACATTCCTTACAGATCAGAACAAGCAAATAACACACACACACACACACACACACACACACACACAAATAAAAAAACACACACTTTGGAATACCAAAGGAAGAGAAATCATTTATGATATAAAAGCAAGATAACCTTATCTGTCTTTCGATAATGCATTCTCATAAAACTGATAAGCTGATAATAATAATAATAATAATAATAATAATAATAATAATAATAATAATAATAATAATTGATATGATTTATATAGCGCCAAATTCACCCTGCAGGGTGCTCTCGGCGCGTAAGGAAGAGAAAGTGAAGGAGATAAAGGACATACAAATATCAAATGCATGTAATGAGTAGTCAAATTGAGGCTTTAAACAAGTGAGTTTTTAGACTCTTTTAAAGGAGTCTGAGGTACTCAAAATCAAATAAATCTTTTGGTTGAAAAATACATATATAAATACATAATTATTCATATATACATGTATACATATATATTGATTTAGACACATTTGTGTATTTTTGCGCACACAGAGATGGTACCTGTAGTAACAGCAGACAAGAAAGAAGCAAAAGGCATATAGGTTAATTCATCCTTCCTTTGATTGTCAAAGGACATTTTTTCGGCATTCCTTGTTGATTTTGAAGCGTGAAGAATAAGGGAAATATCCGTGTCAAAACGCAAGTTCAATGAGCATTTGGGATTTGGGATAAAACGATATTTAATCTATTCTATATTCATAAGTTTGCAAGAAGGAAAAATATCTTATACATCAAAATATAATTATATAAGTTTATATTCTAAATTGCAATATTTTTGCATAAGATCAGAGAGAATAACATACAACTATAGATACAAACATCATCATTGATCGAAATCGATCTAACTCAACAACCAATAAAGGGGAACGTTAACAAAGCTAATGTAATTAAAGCCCACGGGTGATTCATATACTTAGCAATTTCTAACTCTACTCATCTATTCTGCTGAGCTGAAATTACTTACACACAATTTAAATGATTTAATGAATAGATGAACAGGTAGTCACACACACACACACACACACACACACACACACATATATAAATATATCGAACCTGCTGTACCTTCTATGTGCTGGGTCAGTGGAGTAAGTGGAGCCCGCTCCCCTTATATATATATATATATATATATATATATATATATAATATGCGTGTGTGTGGGTGTGTGTGTGTATGTGTGCAGGTAATAACATATACATTGTATATATATATATATATATATATATATATATATATATATAAATACATAACGTGTTCAACGACATCACCGTATTTTGCTTTCTATCATTTGCAACAATTTTCCCTCAATAGGAATCTAACGTTTGGACCCCGTACAGATACAGGGTATTGGTTTTTAGGTGTATATGGGTAATATGATACCATATTTTATCCACCGTTGTATTTGGAATTTTGGTATTTTGAAATATGCCAGAGGATACAAATAAATCGCTGTCAGATCTACAAAATATAGAAATGTGATCACAATATTTTACATCAACCACACAGACGGATCTACAGAGATGATTATCACTTGTTGTTATTAAATATTGTATCTTCATTTGTTTAGTTTTTGCTGTTGTAGGTTTTATATCATACTGGGGAAGTTATTGTGTATGAGGAGATTTTTTGTGGGATGATAATGTGCCCTTGGTAGGTTTCATAATCAACCCTACTCACGATGGCCCGTTTATTTTCTGATATAGAAACCTTGGGTTGTTGTTGTGCTGCCGCTGCACGTTTCCTTACATGTTTTGCCAAGTAATAGATGGGGAGCGAGCAAAAAAAAAAAAAAAAAACAGCCTTGGAATACAAAAGTAAAAGAAAACAAATTTCATGACCTTATGGCTGTCTGTCGGTAAAACATTTTCATAATCGGATTAATAATAAGCTGATAAGGTAAGTTGACCTTAAATGTTATACCCATCGAAGGTACTCAATTTAAAGGTATAATGGTTGACAAAAATAGCTGCAGCAAGTTTTCTTTCTGTAAGAACTAAAAAACCTTGGAATACCAACAAAAAAAAAAAAAACCCCAACAGCAACACGAATAAGATATGACCACATGATAACCTTATCTGTCTTTTGATAATGCATTCTCATATTACCAATAAGCTGATAAGGTAAGTGGGCCCTAAAGCTAATGTCCATCGAAGGCACAGTTCTCACAAAGAATTCAATCGTATGGTTTACAATGTTATGTAGACATATATATTGTAACAAAATGCAATTTGTTTCTTTCTTTCAATAAGTCTATTCATCAAAATATCAACATATGTACAATATATACTGAGTCATTGATAAAGATATACATTTTGTATGACTTTATAGTGCATTTCATCAGCAATATGTGCAGGTCGGCGAAAGAGAATTTTGCTAATAGCAACTCAGTAACACAGTGTAGTTGTGGTTATTTTATGCTGATTTGTACATGTAGCAAGTTATGCATTCTAAAAGAGTACCTGAAGTGTTCCTTTAAGTCAGTCTTCTGTATTGATGAATATTTGTCAATTAGTGGTTTTTGGGAAGATTTAGATAGTGATAAAAAGTAGGGATAATAAGTGCGGCGATAATTGCTACAGTTAGTTCAAAATTGTGTTACAGAGGTTTTACACATACATTTAGCACTGTGTGTGTGTACACGTGTGTATACAGGTTGGCCATATGACACCTTTTAGACAATTATTTTAATTAATTAGTATGCGTGATCAGTTATGGGACTGACAATGGTGTTGGTGAATGATTTAAATAATTTCAATTCAACTGTGAAGAATTTAAAGGGATAGCTTAATTCTATGTAAAGAATAAAGGAAAATTTACGGGAAGTTGATAACCATGCCTATAAAAATTCCATACGGGTACTATCAACTACCTTATTTAAAAATGTTGGTATGCAGATAATGATAAGTATAAAAATAGGTTTGATTAATTTATAGAATAACCAAACTTTGCAACAGTGTGATATGGGCATCTATGGCAGGTCGTTTGTGTACAAAGTCGATAAACTCTGTTTTTCACTGATAAACTCTCCTTATCGGGTGCTGTTCGTTATTCCGAAGGTTCGCTATTCCGAAGGTTCGCTATTCCGAAGAGTCGTTAATCCGAAACACGCAAATTCCCTATACCTAGAGGTTCGTTAATCCGAAAATTAAAAGGGGTTCGTTAATCCGAAAATGTGTGGCGTTATTCCGAAGGTTCGTTATTCTGAAGATTTATTGATCCAAAAATGAAATTCGGAACAATGAACCTTCGGAATAACGAATCTTAGGAATAAAGAGCCTTCGGAATAACGAACCTTCGGAATAACGAGCTGTAACCTGTTTATCAAGTGATAAACACAATTTATCAGAAAAACTGTGATTATCAACTGATAAACATTGTTTCTCAGAGAAAAACAGAGGTTATCAGAAAAAACTCTGTTAATCAACTGATAAACACAGTTTTTCTGATAAACTCTGTTTATCACTTGACAAACTGAGTTTATCAACTGATAAACACAGTTTTACTGATAAACTCAGTTTATGAGAGAAAAGCAGAGTTATTCAAAACTTCTCGGTAGTGGGCGCTAGCAGCATTTGATACGCAGAGCCGTCTGGTCTGTTAATACGTACATGTACGTAAATCTACAGCTAGTGATATATACACGGCACTGTTATGTACGCGGGGCCAGCCGGGAAGCGAGCTGCAGCTGCCGGGAAGTGGACAGGTATCATATGACGCGAGTGTGATGCGTGATGGCCTTACGTCGCAGGCCAACTTATCGCACATGTTTGTTCTTGCTTTTGTGTTTCCTGTCCCCTCCAATGAGGTGCTTGCGGAGATTTTGGCGCGCTCGGCCCAGTGAAAACGCCCTCTCTTGTGGAGAGATAAATAACTCTGCTTATCAAAAGTGAAAAATTCTGTTTATCAACTGATAGACTGAGTTTATCAGAAAAAAACTGTGTTTATCAGGGTTACTGATAAACTCTGTTTTCCACTGATTAAACTCTGTTTACCAGTGAAAAACAGAGTGATCGTATATTTCGATCAAACGGACAGTTAGCTCGGTCGGCATTTCGCTACAATATATATATATATATATATATATATATATATATATATATATATACATATATGTATATACATATATCGTCGTGCGCATGGCAGCGAGCGCGCTTCCGTGCGCATGGCAGATTGTTGTTGGAGCACTTTCGTGCGCATGGCAGAATGTTGTTAACCCTATGCGCACTCCCACACCCTAACGACAATCTGCCATGCGCACTCCCACGCTGTAACGACAATCTGCCAGGCGCAGGGAAGCGCGCTAACGACAATCTGCCATGCACACGACGATATATTCATATTATATATATATAAATGTTGATAAGGTAGTCCACGTGTTGGCAAGATAAAAAGATAAGTAACAAAACTGCATCAAAGTTCATGCTGTATTCACCAACGGTTTATTTCTTCACACAAATTTTCGAGCGGCGAGACGCTCGAAAATTTATCACGTCAGAAATAAGGTCACCGTTCGGAGACCATGGCACGTTGAGAGAATCGAGCTTTCGGCCTGTCATGGCTTCATCAGGATCTACCAACAGAAAACACATTACAATAATTGTCTGCATGGCATAATGTGCAACCATAATACAATATCACTATGTATCGGTGCAATGCTATACAGCAAAATATATCATAATTAAGTATAATAATACCAATCTTCGGAAATATTATCTGCTCACAAGTCAATCATTTACCTTTACACAAAAATACTATCCAACTTTACCTTATCAATAGAAACGTGTTATGTACCATGCAAAAATGAGAACATCAATTCAATTTCAACTGATTGACAAATTGCCCTACATCGACGTAAATAAGCACTGAGTTGATCAGTACTTTAGTAGTAGCCATGATAAAAATTCATGGGCGTCTATACTCGAGCAGGATTTGATTTGTCAATCAGTTGCAATGAAAACATCTCGACGGAAGGATTTCATGAATTTGAATAACAAAGCAGTACCCGCTGCATTTAGAAGGATTAGAACCAACGCTTGCTGTCGGGCGAAAGCTCGGTGGTCTAGTGGAGATGACGCCTGTCCGGTGATCAGGAGGTCGTAGGATCGAATCCTGCTCGAGTATGTACGCCAATGATTTTTTATCATGGCTACTACTAAAACACTGATCAACTCAGTGCTTATTTACGTCGATGTAGGGCAATTTGTCAATCAGTTGCAATGAAAACATCTCGACGGAAGGATTTCATGAATTTGAATAACAAAGCAGTACCCGCTGCATGCTATAAGGATTATAACCAACGCTTGCTGTCGGGCGAAAGCTCGGTGGTCTAGTGGAGATGACGCCTGTCCGCTGATCAGGAGGTCGTAGGTTCGAATCCTGCTCGAGTATGTACGCCCATGATTTTTTATCATGGCTACTACTAAAACACTGATCAACTCAGTGCTTATTTACGTCGATGTAGGGCAATTTGTCAATCAGTTGCAATGAAAACATCTCGACGGAAGGATTTCATGAATTTGGATCAATTCAATTTCCTTGTCAAACTTCTGAAATACAGTAATCATACTTTGCCATCATTTTAAGCGCAATGACTACAAACATGTGTAATACGTAGATTATTGTATACACATACATTGTAATGCATACAAAATGCATATAATGCATACAAAATGCATATTACGTCCATATGCATTGCACACATAGGCATACATACACATACAAACACATCCATTACTCATACATGTACCTATAATTTGTATAACACTATCTAAATAAACATACACAAATGATATTTTTCAATCTTACCAAAAATGTAATGACTTAAACAACTTCTAAAATATATCAACATTTAAATCAGATATATCAACAACAATACACTCTTAAATTACCTGTGGCGTAACTAATTTGATCGTGACGTCCTGCATCACAGCTGACAGCAGGTCTGGATACATAATACGTTTTTGTTACTAAGATGATGTTTGATTATATTTTTGTTTTGAAGTAAATGACTGAATTGTGGGCAGGTAATATTTCCGAAGATGGTATATCATTATACATAATATATCATAACATATTGCGCTATATAACATTGTACTTATTACATTATGGCACATCATGCCATGTAGACAACTATTGAAATGTGTATTCTGTTCGTTGGTCCCAATGACCGGCTGATGACAGGCCGGAAGCTCTTTTAAAGAGAGAGCAACGTCTGTCTCAAGTCTGATTTCTTTCACTACAATATTATGCTACCCACAATGAGGCACCTCACACGTTTTGGGCAAGAACAATCTCTCACAATAAATAAAGAAATATGTTATATATATATATATATATTTATATATATATGCATGTATATAATGAATACAAATGTATATAATATAAATACACACACACACACACATACACACACACACACTGATGGGGACTGATGTTAGTAAGAAAGAAAGAAGCAAATACGTACAATAATTATTATGCTTCAGATGTATGTAATTATGTCTATTTACCCTAATGAACATATCAAGTGAAAAATGTTCTCAGTGCCAAGCACGAGGTATTCAAATAATTTAATCGCATTGTTATGGTATCGTAATCGTACGGTTGCAAATAATAGCTGTTGCAAGTTTCATCACATTTATGAAGTAATAGAGCAGACCAAGGAAATAACAAAAAAGTCTTGGAATAAAAAAAGAAAAGAAAATATGAATAACATGATAACATGATGACCTTATCTATATTTCAATAATGCATACATTTTATTCCTAAGCACATTAGGTGAGAGAACTTTTAAGCAAATGTTTGCAAGCTAATTCCCATGGAAGGTACTCACTAAAATGTTAATCTTACGGTTGGCAAATACAGCTGCTGCATATTTCCTTATACATTTTCGGAGTAACAGATCAAAGCAAGCAAATGAAAAAAAAAAGCCCTTGGAATACCAAAGAAAGAGAAATCATGAATAATATGAAAACAAGATATCCTAGTATCTGTTACTGCACCAACATCGTCGAGAGTGGAGCCAAATCGAATGAATTACCATCACGATTTGTTAAAAGCGGGACATGCTGCTTCGAGTTAAATTATATTGGATAGGTCATGACGGCTTTGCAGTCAGACGAACATCAATTTCGATATTGAGTCACGCACCTGCAACACGAAGATGACCTCTCTCCTTTGAAAATATCTCAAGGAGTGATATGAAATTAACTCGCTAAAATAGAGCAAAGGTTGGAGACTTGAGATAGAGAGACTTCTCCTTGTTAATCATTGGTGGTAATCATTCTACTACATACACACACACACACACACACACACACACACACACACACACATGCAAACATACCAACCTTGTGCAGAATACTATCAGAGCTGGTGACTCAGTGATGGTTGTGGACTTGATATAAGTGCATGCATCTGTTTGTGGATTGTATTTCTTTCTTGGCAGCATGAATATTATAAAAATTGCCTCTACAAAGCAAGAGAGAAAATTAGAAGGACCGAAGTACCATTTTTTTTTTCTTGAAGGACTGCCATCATGAAGTGAATGTTAAGATGAGGAAAAAATTCACTCAAATTGTCACTTCTTTTTATATGAACTTGTGTTTTTGAAAAGTGTGAGATAAAAGATTACACGAAAGACATAACAGAGAAAATATCTGTCCACAAGAAAGGAATAATAATGTAACATGTGACTGGATAAGATGTTTCCAAAATGTTGAAGGAAAAATCGAATAACGCTCATCATAATGTTTTGCATGACGTTTAAGACTTTAGATAATAAATGCACTGTTGGTAATCTAATTTCATGCTCATCAAAGGTACTTTAAATGATGAATAAATGAAGTTTCGAGCTGTTAAGCACATAGAAATACGGCACTATCTTTGCTTAATACCATTCTTCTCTATGGGGAGAAGTTTTCTCTGTGGATTATGTAGGGGAATCCATCCAAATACCAAGTTCCTTTGGATAAAGTAAAAAGCATGAATATGATGACGTGAATCATCAGTCAGGTGAGATATTCTGATGCATTGGACTGTGCCATTAACGCTGTGAGATCAACGCTGGATTTCCACTTATAGCTCACTGAAACTTTAAAGGTTCTTGCTCTTTTCTCTTTTAATATGCGTTGTTCTTATTACACCGGTAGCACAATGTGAGAGATATTCGAGAAAATTACAATGAAAAAAAAACAAGTAAAAGAGAACAACAAAAGAAAACAAACCAAGAAGTGGAAGAGGATTGCAGGTAGGCATTCGATACTTGAATTCTATGACGTCTGGAAAAGACGATGTGATACAGCATACATTATCATGGTGTCACCTCATTGGTAAATTATTGAGTTCACTTTGTCAACCCCATCTACAATCTCCTTTAAAAAATGGGTCAAGATAAACTGATCATCTCCCCGTCCATGAAAACAAGATCATTAGCTAACACATATGACGGTTGAATTAGTGTTTGTCAATATTATCAGATTATTGTCTTTGGTTACTCCAGATAGATGAAATATGGCATGTAATTAGACATCCATCTGGTCACATAAGTGATGGAGGTCACCATACATTTGCATTGTTTAGGCGTTTGACCAGACATCCTGAATGTGAGGTTTATAATAGAAATAAAGTAAACAAGAGAAAATGATAACTTGGTGAAATAAACCGGATTGGGATAAGGTTCAAAGAATATTTAAGGCGAAAAGAGGGTGGGAGAGAGAGGGGGAGGGAGAGTGAGAGAGGGCTAGGTTGATGATAGACATTGATAGAGGGTGTGGCTTTCGTGGGCCGATAGGCACAAGTTTGTATAAAAGAGATTGAAAACTACCCCAGTGTTCATTCGTCTACCGCTGGTTCTTCTGAAGATCGTCTCCAATCGCTTCTTCATACAACCTTCGTGAGTATCAATTACGTCACCACTATGATTGGAACAAAAATTAGTTCACATTAATTGGCAACGGTAAGGCATGAGTGAAATTCCCAATTAGGTGTTCAAATGATAAAAGAAGTCTTTATGCCTTCACACGATCTTCTGAAACAGACATTATTGGGAATTACAAGATGAAAGTGTAGTCATGCGTGGATTCGATTTCTTATCTTTCCAGTATCGTGACGATGACTTTGTCGATCCTGAAGATTTCAGTTCCCATTCAACTGAAAAGATTGACTGGCAAAGTTGACGTTGTCAGCAAGCATTTGAAGCGATGTTTTATACCGTTTCTGACTGCTATGAGAAGAACTATTCGTCACCAGTATCCACCCTTCCTTTAAATTATTAACCATAGAATCACGATAAAAGACGATATTCCAATCAGTATTACACGTGTTGCTTTACATGTTTTTTATTCTTATTTCCTGCATTATCATTGTGCAATTCACACCGTAATCGTCTGTGACTGGACGATGAGAGAAATTAAGGTCATTATACTGAAAACAAACACCTAGATTGTAGGCAGTATTGTAAGACATGCAGATCCGAGAAGAAAAGGTCTCCCATCATTCACTATTTGTTTTTACCATGTCCTCTAGGTATTTTTTTAGTTGACAGATTAATTGATTGTTCGGGTTTTTTCTCTCTCTCTCTTTGAAAAAATATACGCCAAACATTTTTAGGGTGTACTGAGGCGATATCCTATAATGTCTTTAGTTATGATTTGATATGACATGTTTCAAATTTCCCTCTTTTGTATCATTGATGTCACAGAAGAAAGCTAATCAGCTTCTCGAATCCTGAAACCATGAAGCTGACCATTGCTTTTCTCGTGGTCCTGGCGTCCTACATGGCCGTCGGTGGCCAGGCGTATGGGTGCTGTCCGGAGTACTGGACTGGGTTCCATGGCTCCTGCTATCGACTCTTCTTAGCGAAGAAAAACTGGCAGGAAGCGGAGAACCACTGCGTCCGTCTTGGTGGTCATTTGACATCGGTTACGAGCGAGGCGGAAAACAATTTCCTCTACAACTTCTGGAGAGATACGTTTAAAACCCCTTCAGGATGGGTAAGCCATGGGTGGTGCATGGGTCAAAGAATAAACATTTTGAATGCAAACACCGATTTAAACTTTGTTATACTTTCAATCACATCACATGTGAAAATGCACAAAGCAGACGTGATTTTCAAAAGTCCTATTCAGTTCTATTTTCTTTATCTCTGTGGTACAGTATCAACATAATATACAATACACGTAGGCCTATATATTATATATACATGAACAATATTGTATCAAAGAATTCATTTCAACAAGTTCCTTCTGCTTTTATATTCTTATATTTGGGGGATATATAACTCGCAGAAAAAGTAAGCAGTCTTTAGTTGTTGTTGTTTTTTTTTTTATTGCAGCGCATTAGAATATGCAGCACCTGCGCTATAGAATGTTTGTTTGGTTGTTCATGTTGTTTATTTGTTTATTTGTGCACCTGTACAAATGAAATCACATCGACAAAAATCAGTAATTTTTACATTATCAATATAAGCAAGCTTACGCAAAAGAAATAGATATGATTGCATGTCCCCTGCGTGTAGATCCCATGACTGACATACATTTGCATGAATTAACATGATGGATTCAGAAATCTGTGTAGACGTTTGATAGCTCCAACTATGCCCTGTCACATAAAACAAATAGAATGAACATCGAAGTAAAATGTCTTGAGAAGTAGCATTTTCAAGTTTTTGTAGAAATTTTTCTAAGGCCTAATGAATTTCAGAATTATGTGTTAAGCTTGGTAGCTCCCAGCAAGCCCTATCAGATAAAACAATCAGAATCGATTACAAGTAACATGTGTGTGTGTGTGTGTGTGTGTGTGGTTTAAGAAATTGCCACACACGTGTCTGCGTACTAAGCCTGTTTCATAATAGTCCCCTCGCGAACTATGACGGGGACAAAAACTCTGGCCTCTAAGACTAGCACCTTACGCGTACATTCGAGACTAGCGCCCCCCCCCCCCCCACGGTTGTCTCGAATGGGTGCGTTCATCGAACATACTCCGCCGAACGCACCCTTCGGAGACAAACAGGAGGGGGGGGGGGGGGAGGTGCTTGTCTCGAACGGATGCGTTGAGCTCTTCGCTCCGCTCAATTCCACGCCGCACCCTTTCCAGATAAGCCATCAGAGCAAGTAGTAATTTTCAATCCTCCCCATCGAAGTTGTTAGATTTAGATATCCCAAGCGTTATCTTTCTCGCTGCTGATCTCCCGGGATGAACTTTAATTCAGTGGAGACCTATTGCAAAAGGTCCATTAGTTTCACATAGGGACCGTGCAAGCATAACTCGAGTAGTTCTATAGTATGGATTTCCCTGGTTTACAGTTACATGGTGATGCCCGATTACATTGATCCTGTGGAGCTTACGTCTGCTGATCACGACCAACTAACAGACCATGATTGCGAATACACTTTCATTCAGGGGTTCTGGATTGGTTACAACGACATCAGGACTGAGGGCGCGTGGGTCTGGAGCGACCATTGCACTCTCAGGGCTCCGTATACCAAGTGGCGCAAGAATCAGCCGAACAACTCTAAGGGAGGCGAGGATTGCGGCAGAATGTGGTACACCGGGGCCACTTCGGACACAGCCAGAGACTGGGATGATTGCCCGTGTGGACATCTGGGAAACTACATCTGCAAGCTGACTTTTTAAGTTGGAGCAATCTGGAGCAACCTGTGACGTCATGTATCAGTTACCGCTTGTAATTAGTGCGAGCAGAAGGAAACTAACCAGAAATGAATATGATTTGTTATTGGAAAGCAACTATAGGTATTGATTGTGGCAGTAATAATACCGCATACCGCGTTATTTCGTATTTCTGTTTTCTAATCCTAACTCTTCACTCAAATTTCATTTCATGCCTTGTGTCTTTCACGTCAATTCTATAATTTAATTCAGTTCATTTCACTGTGGTTCAATTGCTGCAACTAAGACCCTATTTCCCTCCTCTGTGTCATCTTCCACCCTGAAACATTTGTCCATTGCACTTTAACCATTCTCGTAACATCCATCAAAATTCTATAATCCCTTCACTGATGAACGGCTAAACAGAATACTTAGCAGACTGAACTGGATTAAATACATATCAATGTAGGTTTCCATGGCCGGTGGATGTCTGGTTTTGTGGTTTTAACTGTTAACTCTTGAGTTTGTTATGCTATGAGCTTCAAAATCAACCATAGCGATCAAGTACTGTAAAATACTCGAAAATATTAAATTTGAGAAGCATCATTCATTTGAGCTCTTACGTGTGTGTTTACGTACTTTCATAATAGTCATACCCTCAACTGTCACAGTATGTATATTTCAAATGATTGTGTTTTCAAAATTACGTGATAATATTCTACTTGCCATTAAAAGCACTTCGTAAATGATACGTAGATACACACATACACACACACATACAGTTTTTAAGTGAAGAAATCATATACTAGTATATATATATATGTATATATATATATATATATATATATATATATACATAGAGAGAGAGAGAGAGAGAGACCTATAGATACAAATCTGTGGACAATATACACACAGTATGATAAAGAGGTGAGTGAGTGACATAGATTCCTCCTTCTTAGATATCAAACTACTTCACTTGAGGTAGCACGTATGTGTTTATATACTAGCGTCTTTCATTCTGGTCCTCCGCTCTGTCAGGGTGTGTGAATTTCAAAATGTGTGTTCAATCTTGTCTACCATTTTTGTTTTTCAAAACTTTGCGCCATGAATCGTAATTATATGCCAAAATTCAGACAACTGTATAAACATGTATATCATGAACGTCATGAATACACACAAACAAACACACATACACACATATATGATATATATATATATATATATATATATATATATATATATATATTGGTATTATTATCCGCGTGTTGGAATAAGAGCATGAAGACGATGAAGATTTGGTTTACAAATAAATGAAGTTGGATTCTAATGCATTATGTCAACTTGTTTGTCTTCATCGTCTATATGTATGTATATATATATATATATATATATATATATATATATGTATATATATATATATATATATATATATATATATATATGCATATACGTAAAATGTAGATTAATAACCATACACATATACTTACAAATGTGTATATATATATATATATATATATATATATATATATACATATATATGTTCATAATGTAGAGAGAGTTCTGATAAGGTAAAGAAGGAAGTGGCCGACACGGATTCCCCTCTATATAGATATCAAACTACTGCAGAAATGGCATGCGCCATATCTTTCCATTGCTTCATCAGAGGAATATTATGTGGTATACATATCCATGGTTTACCTTTGAAGGTACAAAGTAACTTTATAAGACATGTGTCAAACGACATCATGGCAAAATCATCATAGTAGACGAGACAGTAATTTGAAGAAAAATACACCAAACATTTTAATTACCTCTATGATATGAATATCTATGACATTGGTGAATTCAGGAGCTAGAATGTGACTAGTTTGTGGTTCATGCTATTTAGTATGGACAATGGTATGTTCACAACTTATATGAATTATAATTGGTTAACTTGTCATGGGACACTTTTTGTTTTCATCATTGTTCACGGTCGAGCACGAAAGTCATAAATTCAAGCTATGTCATGGATACATTTTATCTACTATAACTAATGAAGAAAGTTCTGTCATCCACTGTTTGAGACTAATTCATTTCAAAGACATAATCAGTCTCCATGCACCCCATTTCACCTTGGCATTCAGCCTTGCTGAGATGGATAATTAATTCCAAGGACGATGAATACCATCATTCTTATGATTTTCGATGAATTCAAGATCAAGCAAATATATCTATATTCGATATAAAGAAAACTCATATCGGATTTTGTGAGATGATATCTGTCGTCTAATTTTTTTCTTCCATACAAGTCACTAAATTACGCTACTCTTACAAAGAGATCGAAATAATTGCTACATTAATAGGGCATGGTTAAAAACCCCCAATCATTATTAAACCTGGTATAGCGATAGAACAAATCTTATGACTACGTGACCACAGTCCGATTCACCCAGAATGATGGTCAGCACACGTGCACATTGTTATATTAGCCAGCTCGAGGTTCCACTTTCAGTATGAGCAGAATGTCCTTTATACTGACATACATGACTGATGAGAGACAGGTTGGTTTTTATATTCACTACGATAATGATTATTCATGTAATCCTTATTAATGGTGTCTTGTTAATGTTAACAGCACAATGAAATGGATGCTTATCAAACTGTTGTGGACAAACAATTCTAGTCACTTGATCTACGCAGGTTCATTCCTTGTTTGAATAAGAGTTCCATAAATTGCTTTGTTGGGCAATCTCATACACTATTTCGCTTGGCGAGTGCTTGACAAAATGTTCATGCTTACCTGTGTATGACCAACTGCACTCTCGTAGTGTTTAGTTTTATGCATATGTATTAAGATTATCTCTTTCTCTGCAGAAGAAAATAAGAGACCAGCTTTTCTACATACACGCTATCAGTCATACCCACAGCACGCAAACATACACACACACACACACACACACACACACACACACACACACAAACAGTGGTTACGGTATCGAATCATGCTCTTTTCTTCTTAAGTTTCGAGTCTGGATATTATCGACGACGATGGAAGAAGACCAAACCAGTCCTTTCATAATGGTTTTAAAATAATCATTTTGAATCCAAGTCTTGTATTTCAAAGGATTGCGCTGTTTTTTCTTCTAGTTTACTTCTAGTAAATCATAAGACGAATGATTTTGCGTGAATCGATAAAAAAAGAAATTGTTAAAAAAACTTTCAAGAGTTGCGACACTGTCCATAGATTACACTGTCTTATTTACTTCCCCCCCCCCCTTCTGTTGGAGTTGGCTTTAGAGAGGTACGTGCATTACTTTCATTGCACAATCCGTATTACTCAAGATACTAGCAGAATGTTCGGGAATTCAACGACTTTAAAGGCATAATTTACCATTTGCAGATGAAACAAAAACCTAGCAATAGTGCTTTAAAATAGTTCTAAAATGTGAGTTGGGGATAGAAACAACCACTGTTAAATTTTGAATCCATATAATCGATGTTAAGTATTGTTAAATACACAAAATGTGAACAATAGTTATAATAAGAATGCTTCCAGACTAAACCGTCTACAGTTATGGTTTATTGAGAAAAATACCGATATCCCCTTATATTCTAGGCTTTATTGCGAAAATTTTATATGGCAGGGTGTTTTGTGATACAACAGACCTATACATATGCATCAAATGTGATATCTTGAACATTTTTTAAATCACTGCTCCCAAAGGTAAACTGGACCTTTAAAACTACTTGTTATTCTAACAAAAATAATGAAAACATTTAAACTTAGATATTAACCGCTACATAAACTGGCTAAAAATGCCATAGTTCTATTACTCTATTAACTGAATTGTCACTAGTCTTTCCCCCATTAAAAATGCATTTATTTATTTTATCTATTCAAGATTTCATGCGTGTTCACAAAATAGGAATGCATACAAATGTATGCAAGTACATCTCATATAGCCAAGACCGAATATGAAGAGTTTGTTTGCAAAAGCCGATAAGTCCATTTTTGAAGATTTTCAATTAAGGTCTCTGTCATAAAGTACAAAATAATAACTTTTAAATGATATATTTGTCACTATATATAAAGGTACACTTTTGAAGTTATGGTCAAAAGAAGCAAAAATTTTCTTATTATTCTCTTTATTTTTCTTGACCTTTAATCGCAATTATCTCCATTTGGCAAATATGGACTTATCGGTTTTTGCAAACAAACTCTTCATATATACAATAAGTATACATTGATAAGAAGTAGTTACAGGATAATATACAACTCCACTAAGAGAGCTACATTATTCAAGGTAACGAACACGCAAAGGAATTGCAACATGAGCTTAAAGATTCAAAATCGTTGCAACCCCCGTGAACACAATCTATATGCTTGCAAATAGTTTAAATGCTACTGATAGGAGGGGGGGGGGGGTATTTACAAAGAGAGCATGGGAACATGAGGGGGAAAGAAGAAATGCATGTGTGGTGCCTATTTGTCCCGTCGGACATTGACAAGAGAGAGAGCAAGAAAAAAGTTTAAAGTGTCAAGTCATTATAAGCAAATTATACTGATTAAATTGATTAAATTTCTCATAAATCCCATTCAAATGTCGATTTCAAGGGAAATATATGATCACAGCAAGTTTAATAGTTAATAGTATCCAGGAGTTCAGCGTGAAGCTGATAACAGAAATTGAAATCTATTTCCGACAACCTCACTACCGTGAATTCAAATAATTAAACAGATACTCTCTATGCAGACTTATGCTTTATTCATTGCTTGTATTATGGTTTGTCAGAGTGAAATACCAAAATTAATTGGTTTTCATTTTTAAGTAATATATTTTGTATAATGCTCTTCTATTTGTGTTTGATATGAAGCTGTATATTTGTGATGTTAATGTAATCCTTATTGGTCATTGTTGAAATGTTCATAATGATTTAGGCTGTCTGATATAATTATGTTTTACAATGTGATGTATTATAATATAGCCTTATATATAGGCCTACTACTCCGGATGTTTATTTCCATAAACTATTACAAACCAAATCAAATCAAATCAAATCAAATCAAATCAAATCAAATCAAATCAAATCAAATCAAATCAAACCATGATATGTTTCTACGCAGAAAACGATTGAGTCTCTGATGCTTACGTGCATTTTGTTTTCCAGATATACTCACACTGTGTTCCGTAGCCAAGCGAGCAATCAGATGCCTGGGTTGTGGTATGGTTTCAGTGATTAACACGTTATCCATAAACAAAGAAATTGAGTTATTTTCCAAGGACATGTCTATACTGTTATGCATAAATGTAACGCATGTTAATGTAACAATCCTGAGAGAAAGGTGAAAAAAAAAACCAATATAAAAATACAATTAATATCGAGTAACCAGCTCAAAATAACTCAATATCTATCCAGACACCCCGTTGGAAGGCGTATAAAGGGATCAATAACCCAGATTGTCTTATCTATAAAAACGCGGAATATCTAGGACTACATCGTTTCTGCTCTGTGATACAACTTATTAGCAGTAGCATTTTAAAATCAAATGTTTGCGTCAACAATTTTTATTCAATTTGCTTTTACAAACTGAATCATATTTTAAATAGAGAAAATGAAAGATATGCACATGCAAACACACACCAAAAAGGATTGAGAACTAAATTGAAAGAACCAGTTATACATTATAAATCTGTTCTAATCGAGCACTTATATAATCGTATTAATCAAATTTGCAGTATCTTTCCAAATTAGAAATTAATTGAAATGTACTTTCGATGACGTTACACTCGTCCCGTTCATGCGATTGTACGTCCGACACCAATCAATCCTCAAATTATATGTTGTGTGAAAACAGAAAAATCACGCAGTAAATGAGTGCAAATTTGAAAGGGTGAAACATTGAAAAATTATGATTTGTAAAAGTAAAAAAAAAAAAAGAAACTTATCATGATATAGGTGTTGACCAGCTCTCTATTTGTTTCGTGTTCAAAATGTCAATAACAATTAAATTTTGTCAAATATTTATAAAAGGCTAACATTTAAAGTTGGGTTGCTTCACAATGCCAGTACAGTTATGACGGTGATGTGAGGACTGCACAAAATAATGAAATAGAATCGTTTTTAAGCTCCGAATACCCAGAGAAAGAGCGGAAAATGCTGTCCAACAAAACAAAGAAAGAGAATCCTACACATGTGAAGGATTTTATAGACCATCAATAGTATCCCAGCTGCAACCCTTAGTTACTGTTTACCATTAGAAGCAGTGATTTAAAAATGTTCGAGATTTCACATTTAATTGTTCGTCAGTTGTATCACAAAAACATCCTACGATACATAAATTACACAATAAAGCCTGAAATAGAAGGAAATATCACTACTTTTCTTAATAAACCATAACTGCAGATGGTGTAGTCTAGAAACATTTTTATTATGACTATTGTTCACATTTTGTATATTGAACAATACTTAGATCGATGTTACTGATTCAAATTTTTACATTGGTTGTTTCTACCTGACTCACATTTTAGAACTATTTTGAAGTACTAAAGCTGGATTTTTGTTTCATCTTCAAATGGTAAATATTCCCTTTAAGTGAGAGCCGAGAAGGGACGACTTTTTACCTTGAAGTTAATGAATTCATATATTTATTGCTTCATTTTCGGCAAAAACATTCATATGTAAACGTTATCAATCAAATTAAAGGAATATGATATATTGAATTAAAAAAATATATGCCAGCAGTCCAATTTTGTAACCTGTGCATTCTACTTAATTGTGTCCTAAAGATTTCGGTTAGAAGACCACTGCGATAATCTCACTACACAATTATAATCATCCTTACTTTCTTATCTGTATCCGCTTAACACACGTCTTATCTGAAACCGAAGAGATTTACAAATATTTTTATTTTAGTAGTTATTGACATGCATGAGCTTAATGTTGAAAAATATACCCTCGAAAGCCATAAGTCTCTTCTGTAGATTATAACGCATTGAGACTGTGATCGCACACTGATAGATACCCATTCAATTCAATTCGATTCAATTCAGTTCAATTTATTTGTTCAATTCCACCAAGAAAACAAAGTACAGAAATTGTAATACCTCGGTATTGGGTGAAGACAAGAAATCAATGATTACACAAACATGACAGATAGCTAAAAAGAGTTAACATAATTTATACTAGTACATGAGGTGGAAAAGATAGGAGTCCTGCTGAGAAGCAAAGCTTGTAAATTGCAGAAACTACTATTTACAGATACAAAAAAAAAAAAAAAAAACCCCAGATACACAAGACTTGAAAATTCAGCCTGAAAACTATGTACAATATATACATACAATATGCCAAAATGAAATTATAATTGTGGGGGGGGGGGAGAAAGCACACTAACGGATGTTAAAAGAAAAAAATGTATTTAAAACAGAATACGGGATTGAATAATGGGAAGAAAAAAAATAACTTGGACTTGGACACACAGTTACAGGGGCAAGAGTAAAGATCGTGAAATAAAGGCAATGACTTACAAGATATCAATTGCTTAACTGAGATGTAGCTCAGCATTAATCAATGAAAAAAAGAATGTAAAACCAATAAAGCAGATTATATCAAAAAGCCTACATATATCTAATTATTCATAAAGATGTGAATTTAACACTCAGCCCTATTTAAAGATTACAATTTATGGAACTTTATCAACAGTGGAAACACATGTATGTATTCCCTCTGACAAATTTAAGAGTGTAAAAAATAAAAAAAATATATATATACAGGTTCAAATTCCAATACACAGAAGGTCAAAATATTCGACACAAGTTGTATGTCACACAAATCTTTTGTACAGTAGGACCTCAGTAAACAACAATTTGAAAAAGGTCCCAATTGCTATTCATAAAACAGACTCACATTATGCACAAAAACGTATATTTATAACTATGCAAGTTATTTCATCTGAAGTACAGTAATAAAAAAAAAAAATCAGGATTCATTGTATCTGTCAAGAAGATAAGATTTCATCTTACGTTCAAATCCAGATAGGCTAATGGCCTGTCTAAAAGAGGATTGCAGAGAGTTCCAGTATTTTGGGCCTGCCAATGCGACAGTATTATTTCTGAGTTGGGTTCTGACTGATGTGAAATGATATAAAGCAGCCTGTCTTGTACAATAATTGTGTATTCTATCATTCTTAACAAACATGGACGCTATTGCGTGGGGCACATTACCATTATTGATCTGATACATGAGGGATGCCAAATACAATAGATAAATATCTTGTATTTTCAAAACATTATTCCCATAAAACAGCGTATCAGTATGAGCATGTGCATTTGCTGCTGACATAATCCTAACAGCTCTCTTTTGAAGAAGCAAAATTTTTTCTAAGCGAGTTTTGGCTGTAGCACCCCAAGCTAATACACCATAGTTTAAGTAAGGCAAAATCAAAGATGAATATAGCATGGCCAAAATGTTATTTGGAAGAAAAGACTTTAGTTTGTTCATCATACCTACATTTCTAGAGAGAAGATTACAAAGGTGAGTTGTATGCATTTTCCAATTCAACTTGTCATCAATATGGATGCCAAGAAATTTGGTTGATATAACTCTTTCAATCTGAACATTATCAACAATTACAGGACCAGGCATTAAGGTGTCTCTATTACTGAATACCATGTATTTTGTTTTAAGCAGATTCAAGGATAACTTACTGGCATAAATCCAATTAGTTAATCCATGTAATTCCATATTTACTGTCTCCAACAGGACACGCAGGTCTTTGTTAGAGCAAAAAAATACTAGTGTCATCTGCAAATAACAAGAAAGAAAAGACATTTGATGATTTTGGAAAGTCATTTACACAGAGAATAAATAACAGCGGTCCTAGAAGAGACCCTTAGGGTACTCCACAGGTGACAGACTGCATTCTAGAACCAATACCATTTAGTTGTACAAACTGTTGTCTGTTTCTAAGATAACTTTTAAACCATTCAAGTGCTGATCCTCTTATACCATAGTAATAGAGCTTATGCAACAAGATATCACGATTGACAGTGTCAAACGCTTTGGAATAGTCTAAATATATACCAATAGTATGAAGATGATTATCTAGGGCAGATGCTATTTTCCCTACTAAACACAAGATAGCATGAGATGTTGTGTGCCTTTCATGAAAACCAAATTGAGAAGTAGAAAAAATATTACATGATTTAAGAAATGCAATAAGTCTAGAGTATACAAGTTTTTCAAGAATTTTAGAAAAAACTGTAAGTAAAGATATAGGTCGATAGTTACCTATTTCTGTACGATTTCCTTTTTTGAAAATAGGAACAACTTTTGCGATTTTCATTTTATCGGGCACAATACCATAAACGATGGACAAATTATAAATGTGAGTAAGGGGTCTTACTATAATTGTATAATTTCTTTTAGCAAATCATTGCTAATTCCATTATACCCAGGACTCTTTTTCCTCTTTAGGCTACTTACAATATCAAGCACATCTGTTTCTACTACAGGAATTAAAAACAATGTTTTGGGGTTTGGATTATCCAGTAAATCTTTGTATGTGTCCTGCATGTCTGGAATGGCATGTGATAAATTAACACCTATATTAGAAAAATATTCATTAAAAGCTTCGCATATATCTTTTTTGTCTTCAATTTCTTCTTCATTCACTACAAGCTTTGGAATACCCGAAGTTTTGGGGTTTACATTCAAAAAATTCCGAATAACTTTCCATGTTCCCTTTACATTATTGCATACAGAATTGAATTGAAAAAGATAGTAATCTTTCTTTGCCCTGCGCAGTAGTGATGTCAGTATATTTCTATAAACAATATATTTTTGTTTAGATTCAAAAGTCTGATTTGTTTTATACTTATAAAACAACCGATTTTTCCTATTTATTGACCTCAATAATGATTTTGTAATCCATGGCAAACGGGATTTTGTTTTATAATTTTGTTTACGCTTTTTCTCAAATAGAAAACAATGATCGTATGATAACATAAACATTTCCATAAATTTTTCAAATGACTTATTAACGTCTGTCTCACTCAAGACTTCATTCCAGTCAGTAGATTCATGTTCTCTCTTAAACTTTGATATACTCTCCTGATTAAATTTTCTCACATATTGATCACCTGGAGCATCATATTATGCTTTAATGTCATGGGCATTTTGGCAAAAAACTGGGAAATGGTCTGATAAGTCAGAAACTACAATACCAGCGTATGGGAGAGGGTACATATTTGTAAATATAATTATCAATTAAAGTTTGTGAGTTCTCTACTATTCTGGTTGGCCTATTGATCAGTGGCACTAAAGAAAAAGTACTTAAGAAATTACAGAATTCATTTACAGAGTTTTCATTATCATAGTGTAATAAATTCACACTGAAATCACCCATAACAAAAATATTTTTTATTGTTAACAATTGGGTTTGACAAAATTCTTGACATTTCTTCCACAAAATCATTTACTTTGCCACCAGGTGGCCTGTATACTACTCCAACTAGCATGCTCTTTACCCCAGGAATTACAATATTAACAAACAAAGTTTCTAGTACGTCACTCATAACTGACACTTCAGATACAAACTGAAACTCCAATGATACAGGAATGTACATTGCTACTCCTCCTCCCGGTTTGCTATGTCGATTGTTAAATAGCAGTTGATAGCAAGGAAGATCATAAACTGTACTAGGAGGGCTAGAAAACCAAGTTTCTGTTATTCCGATTACAGAATATAGTAGAGTCCTCCATTTCATCAGACTGCCCTGACTTTATACTGTAGATGGGCAAATTTTTCAGTTATTGTCAATATTTCCATCTCCTGAAAGTCAAGCAATAATCCCGTTTGTTTGTTAAAACAGCAGACTTTATTCTCATAGTGCCCAATCAATGCAATACAGTCATAGGCCTACTGATACACTCCTATAGAGATCACTTTGCAGCATCAATAATAGCCTTTTCCAGTTTCGCTCTTCAAATCTGCTTGCCTGAAACGATAGATGTAGGGAAAGGCACAAACTTGAAATCTGTATGTTGAAATGAGTTCTTCGATTGTTTTGATTTGTTACGACTTATTTAATCTTCACTTCATTGTGTCTGACGGCTCAATGAATTTAAAAAAAGGATCCTCTACTGACAAAAGAAAAATGATAAATAAAAATGCATAAAAGTAATGACCATGACGAGAAAATTTCCCTGTTAAAATATAAGCCATGCTACTCGCATGTTAAAGTTGAAAAAACTATCGTGTAACCCCTCTCGCAGGACGAGAAGATATTACTTGATTTCAAACAATTGAACAATGTCAAGTGAAATCCAATAGCGTTGATCCCTCTATCCATCATTCAATTTAGTTCGCATATGTATGAATGGAGAGAGAAAAAAAAAATCACCTATATTCTGTATGTGATTATGATCTTAGAAATGCGTAGAAAATGTGATATTTGTGAAGAGAGTGAGGGAGAAAGAGAGAGAGAGAGAGAGCCTCAAAATAGACGGGAATTCCGTTATTAAGTCCTGCGATGAGTTTTATTAGCTATAATACGTCAGTGAAGTGGGGAAAACTGACAGTGCATCGATGAAGTCGTGAGCGAGGTGGAGGCACACGCTAGGATTAATTATTCCTTCTCTTCTCCGTCAGCTGTTTGTCATTGCGATTGACATTTTTGGATCTCCAGTTTCAGCACTATCATCAGCGATGTTAAGTGTTATGCCTGGTAAACTTCATTTTCACGTCTTTCTGCTACTTCACCTGATGACAGGTGTTAAAGGTATTGTAAAACCCCCCTTTTTTAATTCTTGTATTCAGGCATTCTTCGCATGTCGGAATATGTGTCTGTGATAGCTTTGAGTGTCAGTAGATATGTTTAAGGTCTTCCGTCCACATCTCCCCGTGATAAAATAAGGGAGTCACTTTCTTTTCTTGAGACGTCCGGATAAGACCATGGAAATTGATTATTTCTTTCTGTTTGCAATGATACGTTTGCCCTGATTTGTAGCTTCATCTACGTTTTGCATTTTGTAAGATTTGTAAGATTTTATTGACTCTATCGACCCCCTCTCGGGGTATGAGAGTACAAACATATTTACAATATATGAATACAAAAATATAAGTGATAATGTACATGTACGTGTGAAAATAACAGATATATTTTGTATTTGAGTAAGATGGGGAGCTGATTGCCAGTGGCCTGTTCACTCAATATAACTTTCTTCTAGAAAGGTAGATTATGTCATTACATACATACATTTAGACATACGTACGTACGAAAGAAATAAGATCCAAATAATACTATGCGGTATAAAAGTAATTCAATAAATAATTTCAAAGAGACATTTGATGAAATCGATTTAAAGTAGACTTCCTCCGTCAACGACTTTGATTATTCAATTCAATTCATGTAATTATGACTTGTTACAATTCAACTATACTTCATTTTTGTCAGTCAAAATAAAATCAAAAAACAATTTAATGATGCATATACTCTCAATTCATATTGTTAAACAATAAATTTGAGAGCAATAAAAGAGAAAGTATGAGTGATGAATTCTATACATAACGCGAAAGCAATGCATGTGTGGCAATCGTAGCAAACAAGTTTATATAGATAGGAAAGTGTGATCTACGTAAAAATTATACTATTCCTTTCAGATCAATTCATTTTTCTTAGGTAGAATACCTAGTTTGATTGGATATTCATAGTCTGGTGAGATGTAGCAAAATGATAATGAATCACGTAAGTCTTGTAGAGTCTTATCGTCAAGAATATATCAGCAATGGAAAGTAACTGTAATATTTATACTACTGTTTTTCGTTGTTCTCTGCTGTGTACGTTTATGTGTCTGTCTTCGTCATATCATGCCCTTTGTATATTCCCTGAAAAGAGCAAGACCCTTCAAGACTCTTGTACACTTCAGACGACATCAAATTATGAGGCTTAGGTTCTTACATTTGGGGATCTCCTTGGAGAAGTCATCAAGAAACAAAATTTACATTCATCAGTGACTGCTACTTGCCAACAACATGATTACCACCCCCCCCCCAAAAAAAAAATGCAACAAACGAAAAATTGTAAATATAAACGGAGACATTTTGATTAAACCACTATACCGCCTATTTAGGAATAATGTAGAAATTGTCTGTACAGCATAGTCAAGACTACAAGTCCAGACACTGTCATAAAGTTCATAATATTAAATCAAGTTATATATTAAGCTACAGTTATATGATTGAAGAATGACTTCTCGTCTGAATTATGTTCATCTGTTAAGTTGCACTTAAGCATTTCAACCAAAAAAAGAAAAACAATATCCATCTAGTTTATGTCATAGCAAAGTATTAAACTATTGCATAAATGAATCATTTATACAGTCGTGTTTACAGATGAAAAAAACAATAGTGTAAATTGCTCTTGCAACTCGACAAAGGGGGGGGGGTTCATAAACTTGTTCTTAAAGTTAGTAAGGACTTAAGAACGACTGGTGATCAGTTCGTGGGTGCTATACTTATCAGAATTTCAATAATTCAGCACAAGAACTGATCACCAGTTGTTCTCAAGTCTTTCGTAACTTTAAGAACAGCTTATGAAACATTCCCAGATTGGAATCAAAGGCTTTGAAATTATTATGATTTTGTCCTTACAATACATACACTAAAAATCTTAATATATCTTCAAGTCTGCATTTTCCACTTTGGAAAATAATTCTTTTGAAACGGAAATCTGGCACCGGTCATTTTATTTTTTTCTCGAATTTTTGTTCATTCATCTTCATTTCATTCCAATAAGCCTTTATGATTATTTCAGATGCACGCCTTGTTGCTGTTGTTGTAGTTGTTGTTTTTGTCTTTGCTTCCAATTGGCAAAAGTGTGATACGAGTTTGATTTCTTCTGAGAGAGTTAAATATCATCCTTTGCTGGCCACATGAAATATCAAATCATACCAAAATAATGATACAGGATGCATGCCAGAATATTATGTGATGCGCCTTGTCAAACTTTTCCAAGAATTGTCTGAATAAATAAGATGATTATAATATGTCGACAAAGAAACGAAACTGTGAATAGGCCTATATTCTAATCACGGGCGCCGGAAACGGGGGGGGGGGGGGGGGGGCAGGGGTGGCATTTGCCCCCCCCCCCCCCCCCAAACAAAATGTTGGGGGGGAAACGAGTTTTTGCCCCCCCCCCCCCCCCACGTGCCCCCTGTAACAAATAATAATCACTGATTTAAAGACCAAAATAAACAATAAAGGCATATTTCTTGTCGAAATGTTGTAATTTCATAACTGAAAATGCAAAAATTTCCGCCCCTAACGGGGCGAAAATTATAATACACTAACAACATACATTATTGTATCTATACACTAATAATAGTAATTTATGAGTAAATTAAGTGTATAACTATGGTAGCCTCGTGTCCTCGAGTGTGCCCGCTGAAACATACCTTTAGTAAACCTTACATTTTTCATTTTCTTCTTTGCTTTCTAGCAGTATAAGAATATTTGTCATTGTTCGAACGATGCGATCACGTTTAAGCTTTTAATGAGTACATTTCAGATAAATTGCAACGTGAAAGTGGCTCGCTCGTTCTACCCGTAATACTCATAGTAAAATGAAAAGTTTTCATAAGTTATCATAACACTTCGCAGTGATTTCTTTTACTATGTTTAATTCCTCGGAAATTTAATCTAAAATGCTCTATAAAAGCGACTTTTATACTCTGTTTTTACAAAATGTCCATACCGTGGGAGGGCGTATCCCCCTCCCACACCCTCCCCCGCTCGGTCGCTTCGCTCCCTCGACGAGGATAGACACCATCACATTATTATGTACTCCCGTATGTAATAATCATAGTCCTTCGCACTGATTATTTTTCACTGTTTAATTCCTTAGAAATTTGCTTTTAAATGGTCTATAAACGCGACTTTTGTACCCTGTTTTACAAAAGCTCCCTACAGTGGGGGGGATCCCCCTTTCCACTCCCCCTCCCCCCGCTCGCTCGCTTCGCTCCCGCACCGAGGATCTCACATCGTCACATAAATGTGCCCCGTTGAGATTTTGCCCCCCCCCCCCCAAAAAAAAAAAAAAACACAAACAAACAACAACAACAACATAAAAACAAAAACCAGAAGTGTTGATTCTAATACTTGTGACTCTTCCGTTGACAAGGCAACATAATCAAGAATTTTTTTTTTTTTTTTGGCTCTCCATTGCAGGTGGTGCATGCCCTAATGGATGGGAAAGCATAGGCACCGGATGCTACAAGTATGGTTCCAGAGACTACGTGAATTATTCCAAAGCCGTGGAAGTCTGTAGTGCCATTGGGGGTTATCCATGGGTAAATAACAACAAAGAGGAAGAATCAGTTAAAACTTCAAATTACGTTAAAGCCGGCAAACAACCAGGACCACCGACCTTTGGATACATCTGGATTGGCTGTACAGACAGAGAGGTCAAGGGAACCTTCAAGTGTGCAGACGGATCGCAATATCAAGCAGCTAATGGTAAGAGGGGAAAGCCATGTTTGTAGAATTCGAGTGTGCCTTCAGAAGCAGGATCTTTGTATTCAAAGTAAAATCTTAGAGTTCCCTTCCACTGTGTAAATTTATCCCTCATGCCGGATCAAGACTCGCAAGAAATTATAGTGAATATATACGAAAGAATCGTTTTGTATAACTTTTAGCACCTGTATCATAGCCAAGTATTTTTGCGAGGTATGAAAGGAGAGTCATTAAGTGAAATGGATGTTTCAAAAAGTTGGATTTTGCGACATCACAATTAAATCAGATATTGTATCTGATGTGTGGGTGAGAATGCGTTATAATCTAAGCCTGTTTGAGTAGGCTAACACCTGCCTTATCTTTTGTAATAATAATAATAATAATAATAATAATAATAATCATAATCATAATCATAATCATATTAATAACAAATTCTTACAAAGCGCATTTCAGACTTGAAAAGAATTTCAATGCGCTTTACAAAATTTTACCACAACACAAAATATAAAGACAAAAATTACAATTTACCAAACACAATAGGCCTATATTATTGTACAATAACTATTTCTTATACATACACAATGGTCAGAGGTGCCAGTACATCTGAGATAATTACATTATTGACTTTAAATTTAAGAATAATATGTTACTTTGTATAGCTAAGTTTTGGGTTTTTGTTTGAAATTGTCTTTTGGCATCTGACTTCTCAGTTGGTCTGTCAGAGAATTCCATAAAGTAGGTCGGGTAAACGAAAAAGCCTCTCCCCATAAGACTTTGTTCGAATGGTGGGTACAACAAGTAAGTTTTGAGCAGAGGATCGGAGACATCTAGAGGGCTTGTATGGAATATGGATAATGGAAAAACTATCATTTTGATAATGGAAAGTGTGTGCGGTTGAATACAGTATCTGTCAATATAGTTCTGACGGCATGCGAATGAGCTGATGAGGGATCACATATTGTCAATGGACTTTACATTTAGTAGTTTCTGTTAAGATTTTCCGTCCTGTGTATATGACAACGCCATACAGAAACCAGCGTCCTATATCTTCTTTTGATAGTTTTTATCAATAAAGTATGTCTAATGTCTTAACATGCGTAGCAGACGGGTAGCATTTGGCTACTTTGAGACATTTCTTACTTAGATTACAGACGCTGCTCGGGATGCATGTTACGAGTCTGACATCCACAATTTATACCTCCCGCAGGTCATACAGCCCATCCCAAGCTATATACACAAAGGCAAATAAGCCCCAGGAGCTCAAAGTAGGCTAATTAGGCCCATGAGATCGACAGTATAAGATAGGCAAACGAAGTCAATGAGTCAGACACTGACTCGGACAAATAATTGGCCTGAAGAGACCGACGTGATCACGGGGCTTAATACACTCAATATATACTTATTTTTCTTTCTCATAGTGGGGAGGGGAGGGGGGGGGGAGGGAGGAGGGCAAAATTTGAGCCGCCTCCAGGAGAAAACACATCAGAAAAAAAATGGCCGGGAAGTTTGCATGTATAAGCATGATAGAAATCAAATGAAGACATGATTCTTTGAAGGAAATGGATTCCAGCCTTGTTCTTTTCCACTCTAAAGTGTGTACGTTGGTTGTTAACTGTTAGATAAGATGTAAACAAACATGTAAATTCAACCACCCGTCAATATAACTATATTTTGTTTTATTGCTTAAAAAAGAGCTGTTTTTTTCGTTTGCATATTCAAACGTCAAACTGTTCTTTATACTTTTGTTGGAAATAAAGTAAAATACTTATGCCCATTGAATTTTCGTCAGCTTGTCGTCTGCGACTATAACAAATTCGACAGACGATATCACGGAGTATAAAGGAAGATAGAAGATTTAACTTCTCATCAGTATCTATAGAAGAAACAATTTAATTAATTAGAGATTTGAAAAATGCCAAATCCACTAGTCTGGATGACATCTCAACCTTCGTTTTAAAACTAGGTGATATTGAAATTGCCCGTTCTCTTACATATCTGACGAATAAATCATTGAATGATGGGAAATTTCCTAACCAGTGGAAATTGGCCAAATTGTTCCTATCCATCACAAAAGTGGTGATAAATATTCTCCAGGAAATGTTAGGCTAATCTCAATATTGTCTGGTGTATCGAAGATTTTAGAACGAGTCGTTCAACAACAATTGCTCGGCTATCTGCGTGAGCATATTCTTATGTCGAGAACGATCTGGCTTTCGGCCGAAGCACTCGACCACTTTTACCCTCAATACGATGACTGGTTACAGGCCATGGATAATCACCAGTACACTGGTGCGGTGTTTGTCGACCTCAAAAAGGCTGTTGATACTGTGAACCATTTAATTCTTTTGAAAAAAGAAAAAAAAAACAACTTCGAAGTGTCGGTATATTAATTCTTGCAATAATGTAAAACCCTTGTAAATTCAATATTCTGATGCAGTAGTAACTTGTGGTGTGCCGCAGGGTTCACTGTTGGGATCCACTTTTATTCATCATATATAAATGACCCCCCAAAAAAATATTGCATTATCTGAAGTTATATACAGACGATACTGTACTTTATTTTTCTGATTCATCTGTACCCAACATTGAAATTGCTTTGAATAATTATTTAATGCATTTATTTCACTGGATGAATGCAAATAAACTCAGTGTAAATTGTGATAAAACCTTTTGAATGTTAATAGGAGATGTAGGAAGGGGAGGGGAAAGGGGGAAGGGAGGGGGGGGGGGGGAGGGAGGGGGGAGGGGGAGGGGGGAAGGTAGGGGGGGGGGGGAAGGGGGGGAGGAGGGGGGGGGGGGAGTAGGGAAGGGGAGGGGGGGGGGGGGGAGGGGGGGAAAGGGGGAGGGGGAGGAGGGGATTGAGAAGTGTCTTAAAAGAATCTATATCAAAGCTAATTCATAATGCTGTCATTTTACTTTTTTTTTTATTATGGTGTTGTTTATAACTCTGCTTGTTTACTGTGTATTGATAGAGGCTGGCCGGTTAATACTCCAGATAAAACGGGAATCTCATATTTCTAACCTGGAGATTCACAATGCTTTGAAATGGGACACCTTGGTAGAAAGAAAAAACAAACACCCAGATGACATGTATGTTTAGAACACTCCATGGTATGACCCCAGAATACTTGTCTGAATCTTTCGATTATCTCTCTCACCCCTACTCTTTGCAATTCGGAAACAAACTTACAGCTTACCCAAACCCTTTACTGAATTTCTTGAAAGATCATTTAATATCGAGCGGCATTTATGTGTAATAACCTACCGTCTATGCTCGATCAGCTATAAATATAAACATTGTTTTTCTAAGGATATTTACAAATCCCAGTTGTGATGTATTATTAGTCGTGAAAGGATAGCCGGGTTTGTTTTGTTCTGTTCTGTTGTTTGAGTGATGTCATGCGTTGTTGATGTAAACTTTTTCTCTGTAATATTTTTTTTTCTCTCGTTCTCTTTTCAATTCATTTCTACGTATCATTTTAATTAACTATGTGCTATATTCTTTGTATATTGTAAATACTTGTTTAATTATATGTAACTGGACCCCATGGAAGACCAGTGTTGCCATGGCGGCACCGCTGAATATGGACATTCTAGCCGTTTTAAACTTTTATTTTTTCATATTTTTTAACGGAAACAACCTACCTATACCTACCTTATACCATAGGCAGAGACATAGAATCGCTACAACATGCGGAGAGAAACAAAGAAATAAAGAAAGAGATATAAATACCTAGATAGAGAGAGACAGATAATCTAAGATGAAAAAAAAAAGTCCGTTGAATGTCAAACTCGTTAACCAGAACAAAACTTTCGGCTTTATTTATAGTGTATAGGATTGCAATGACAATCTTGCATAAGTTATCAAATTGAGACGAGAAATTCTATAGTCTAGGCTTTCCAGACCAAGGAGCCATCAGAGAAGTAATTCATGACAAAATGTTTAATCCTTCGGTTGTACAGACAACACGGAACGACACTATCAAGAGAGATATCAAGAGACTTGGGGGGGGGGGGTCTCGCGCTCACCAGTATCGCAAGTTCACCTTACATGCATTCGTGCAGACTCTATACCTATGAGAACATTTGAAACTTGTGGTGAGGGGTAGCTTTGACAATTTGAGAGCTTGGGGAATGGTGTCAATTTGCATATTCCATTACAATGGTAATAATACCTGCCAAGTACACTGTACTTTATAGAATGTTCAATTATTCAGTAGTTACGAAAAAAAAAAAAGACTAAAGGCCCTATCACTTTGATTCTAGAGAAATATTATTGGATAATCATTAATTCAGAAGGTTTGGAACCCCTGGGGCCCCAAGGAAAGCATGATGCCCATTCAAACACTTTGAGATCCTCCACCCCCTCAACTCGGGGTGGGGAAGCCCTGGATCTGCAATGAACAAACTTAGAACTATAGTCATCAATGTACAAACTCAAAGTAACTTTGCTTTATCACTTCTGGCTCTAGAGAAGAATTGTAAATATTCCTTAATGTTGAGGGGGTGGGGGAATTAGGCTCCTCCGGTAATCCAAGGGGAGCATGGTACCCTGTTGAATCTTAACCCTCTGGCATGGTACCTGTCAAGTTTGGTGAAATTCATCAAGTGGTTTTCAATGATTATGAACATGCACAATTCCCATTACCATTTGGACCAATCCCACCCCACTTCCTTGGGTCCCGGGGGTGGGGGCACCCCTGATTCTGCCATGAGCAAACTTGAAACAACAGTCATCAATATACTGACTCATAAAAAATGAAAAATCACTTCCGGTTCCAGAGAAAATCTTTAAAAATTCCTTATGGGGGGGGGGGGGGGTAGATTGGGATCCCTGGGGGTCCCCTACAGATTGTGGTGGGGCATGTGCCCATTTGATGGAATTGAGATTCTATCCTCCTAGGATGCTACCTGCCAAGTTTGGTGAAAATTCATCATGGGGTTATCGAGAAAAAGATGAAAATTTACAATTTAGGCTCCAATTTAGGCCCCCCCCCTGGGCCCCCAGTGTGGCATATGGTGCCCATTTGATGGGAATGAGATTCTTTCCCCCTAGGGATGCTACCTGTCAAGTTTGATCAAAATTCATAATGGCATTTTCAGAAAAAGATGAAAATGAACAATATGGGCCCCATTAGGGCCTCTGCCCACCCCCTCCCCGGGATCCCAAAGGGGGCACCCCTGATTCCGCCATGAACAAACTTGAAACTACAGTCACCAATGTACTAACTTATAGTATTAACGTAGCTCTATCATTACTGGTTCTAGAGAAGAAGATTTTTTTTTTAGAATTCCTTAATGGGGCGGGGAGAGGGTGGGCCCCTCTGGGGCCCCCATGTGGGGCATGGTGCTCATTGATGGGACTAAGACTCTTTCCCCCTAGGGATGCTACCTACCAAGTTTGATGAAAATTCATAATGGCATTTTCAAGAAAAAGATGAAAATATACAATATATGGGCCCCATTAGGGCCCCGGCCCAACCCCCCCCCCCCCATGTCCCAAAGGGAGCACCCCTGATTCCGCCATGAACAAACTTGAAACTACAGTCATCAATGTACTAACTTGTAGTATTAACTTAGCTCTATCACTACTGGTTCTAGAGAAGAAGATTTTTTAAGATTCAATGGGGGGGGGGGGGCCTCTGGGGGCCCCCAGGTGGGGTATGGTGCCCACTTGAACAGATTGAGATCCTATCTCCCTAGGGATGCTACTTGCCAAGTTTGGTGAAAATCGGTCAAGGGTTTCTCAAGAAGAAGATGAAAATTTTAAAAGTTTACGGACGACGGACGACGGACGACGGACGCCAGAAAAAGAGCGATCGCAATATAGACCGGGGGCCCAGAGGATTTATTCAGCTGAAAAGGCCACACTTTTTGATGGTCTCATCATATAAGGATGTGGCCAAGGGTCAATAAAATGAATTGCTGGCAAGTCACATCCTGTACCGTAAGCCTAGGGGCCACAAAAAGGGGCCCCGAATGGATTTATTCAGCCGAAGGGGGTCACGGACAAAAGTTGGTGGATATTGTTCCTTTGGGTGTACTTATCATGAAAACAGCAAATGCCAGCTAATTTATCCTTACGGGGCCCCAGACAGTAGCCCCAAAGGGTCCCACCCATATGGTGTTATTCAGCTGAAAAGGGTCACGGCTAATTTCTTTTGCAATGGAAGTAGTACCCATCAGAGATATCCAAAACACCAATGCCAGCTATTTTATCCTGTACGGGGCCCCCAGACAGTAGCCCCAAAGTGCCCCATCCCCTATAGGCCCTACGTACAAACACACATACATTGATTTTATTCAGCTGAAAAGAGTCACGGCTAATTTCTTTTGCAATGGAAGTAGTACCCATCAGAGATATCCAAAACACCAAAGCCAGCTATTTTATCCTGTACGGGGCCCCAGACAGTAGCCCCAAAGTGCCCCATTCCCTATAGGCCCTACGTACAAACACACACATACATTGATTTTATTCAGCTGATAAGAGTCACGGCGGCTAATTTCTTTTGCAATGGAAGTAGTACCCATCAGAGATATCCAAAACACCAAAGCCAGCTATGTTATCCTTTACGGGGCCCCAGACAGTAGCCCCAAAGTGCCCCCCCCCCCCCAACACACACACACACACATTAGTTTCATTCAGCTGAAAAGGGTCACGGCTAATTTCTTTTGCAATGGAAGTAGTACCCATCAGAGAAATCCAAAATACCAAAGCCAGTTATTTTACCCTGCACGGGGCCCCAGAGAGTAGCCCCAAATTGCCCCCTTAACCCCTCCCCCCCCCCCCCCACACACACACACATTGATTTTATTCAGCTGAAAAGGGTCACGGCTACTTTCTTTTGCAATCGGAAGTAGTACACATCAGAGATATCCAAAACACTGAAGCCAGTTATTTTATCCTTTACGGGGCCCCAAGACAGTAGCCCCAAAGTGCCCCCCCCCCCCCACACACACACACATTGGTTTCATTCAGCCGAAAAGGGTCACGGCTAATTCTTTTGCAATGGAAGTAGTACCCATCTAATATCCAAAATACCAAAGTCAGGTATTTTATCCTGCAGGGGGCCCCAGACAGTAGCTCCGAAGTGCTTTGCTTTCTTCTCTTCTTTGTCTTCATCTCTTCTTCTTCTTAAATATGCGCTCCTTCGTCTTCATTTTCGCGACAACGACAACATCCTCCTCATCATCATCAGTTTTGCTGTTCTGGCAAACATTTTCCAGCGTATCGGCTACGTTCGATTTTAGAGCGGCGAGAGCGGAAGACATGCGTAATTGAGTCTGGGAAAGCGTAGGAACAGCGTAGCTAAAGCGGCCAACAGCGTTATCGAAGCAGGAATGAAGCGTCGTATAAACAGGCCTTGTTGATGATCTTATACGAGAGTAGAGAACTTAGTGAGAGCGTCGTTAAAGCGGGAAGGTCGTGCTTTCATCAAGAAAGCGGCGCAGCAGCGGGACCACGTCGGTGTCTAGTTTAAAGCCCCCTCACACCTGAGCGAATGTAGGGGGACGAAGAGGGACGAATGAGAAAAACTTACGAAATGCGCGCGAATTCAACGATTTCAAATAAAGTTGCCTTCAAATCATCCGATTATAAACTAAAGTCAAATATGATCAACGAACGGTAAGAGAAGGATAAATATGACATGCGAAGGATAACGATTTTTCGGTTCACTTCTTTGAGTAAATTGCGGCCGAAGGCGAGCGAAGGGTTGATATGACCCGATAAGACGAACGAACAATGAGCAATGGTTTGATATGGCGTGCGATTGGAAACGAAGACGAAAGAATAGATCAGACTTTCTCGTACGTGTGTGTGCGCTCCTCGGGGAGTATAAAACCGACCAGGTCCGTCCAGATTTCAGTGCGGCCAGAGAAATCATCCACGCAACATTTACATTTAAAGGACGACAAAGATTAACAGTAATATCAGCCGGAAGATTCCAGTATTTTTGGCACTGTAAGCATTAATGGGTTTTTTTTCGCAAATCCTTTTGTGCGAGTACGTGGAAGGTGATAGTCATCACGATGATGAGTTTGGTAGATATGAAGAGAGTTATTTCTTATGAACATATGTGCAAAAATGTCAGGAAGCTCATCAATTGACAATTTATACATAAAAATACCAACATTATAATGAAACAAATCAATCAATTTCAGATTTTTGCTTCTACACAAAAGATCATTTGTGTGAAATAAATATCCAATATTATTAATTATTCTTAAAGCACGTTTTGAAGAAGAAAAAGGTATCAAGCAAAAACTGAGATGAATTGCCCCAATTGCTATCATTTTAGCAAAAAATTAAATGTTGAAACAGTAACAATGGAGGTGAGATGATAACAAATTTGACGTACCCCTAAATTGACTCGACCTACCCCTTTCCCCTATTGTATCGTACGTACCACCAACATCGCACCAGATAAATTTGTAGTCACTGTCCACTATAATAGCCAACAGGATTATACTAAAAAAACCCTTGTAGTTGCAGCATAGCGAGCCGGACAGAGGAGGCTTTCTGATGACCACATGCTTGCCATCAATTATAGCTGCCACACAGTCAGACAGTGGGGATAATTCCACCGCTTGTAGAATCCACCAGCAAGTTGTTTCCATCAATCAGGGGTTGAAGGGGCTGTCATGACTTCATCTGCATACTCGTCACATATGGCCTGACACACTCCCCTGGCCACTACAGATAGGGTGTTTTCAGGCACCCTCCACCCATACTGCATGTCGGAGTACTTGGTGCCAGACACAAGATGACAGAGAGTAGTTGCCAACTTGAGACCTTCTTCCAGCGGCTCCCTGTACCAGGTGTACTGCCTCCTGATTCTTCCTCTGACCCTCTCCAGGATTTCATCGTAGAGTTCAGGGGACATGCAGAGAAATTTCTTGAAAGTCGAAGGGTCTTCTCTTCGGAGCTCAACCAACAGCTGGTCGTAGATTCCAAAAGCCCTTCTTCTGGCAAGGTTCAGCCACGTCCTTCTCCAGATACGACGTCGTCTGAAGCCTCGTCTCCATCTGAATCGGCCTCTGATGAACTGGTGTAGGGTCAGCTGCTGATGTATAATATCATTCTGAGCCATTGCCAGTAAATACTGGACTCTGAGGCGGGCTGCATCTTCCATTTTTCTGAAGAAACTTTGAAACTTTCGGGTGGAATGTTTATATATGAGTAGCGTGGCGAGTGGCTGGTCACAGAAAGCAGCTCAGCATTCGCCAATTTTTTCGTCAGGTCATTCGCTCGTATTCGTATCACTTCGCAATCCATAGTTTGTCATGGTATCTCTTAGACTTGCCTTCGTGTATGCATCGCCTTTCAAATTTAGTAAAAGTCAATCTTAGTTTCCCTTCGCATAGAAGATGGCAAGCGAAAATACGTTTGTCGTAGTACCTTCGTTTCTATGCGTAAGTCATATTTAGTCATCGTGTTGCTTCGTTTAGGGTTCTTTCGAGATCGGTCCACCTTGGCAAAAGCGCGATGAGGGACTATGCGTGACGATAGCACACGAACGATAAACGAACGATTACCGCAGACTAAATAAAAGATGCAAATGACAGACGATTTTTCAATTCGTCGGGAAATTTTAAACATGTTCAAAAATCCCGTGCGAATTTGAATAATCGCAACTGTTAGTTCAGAAGGTGTACGAACCCAAAGACGAAGGGTAAATATGACTTACTATCAATTACCATTGAAAACGATTTTTCCACAATTGCCTTTCGCCAGCCATCGCAAGTCATATTTCAGGCAATTCGCTCAGGTGTGAGGGGGCCTTTAGACTATTCCCGTTCTTGTGCCGCTGTTACTACGGTCAGAAAAACCTGGAATTGTTACGCTCATCCCGCGGTACTTACACTTTCACTGCTCTCTCCCCGTTTGAGCTACGATTCAAAATAGGTCAATCTTGATGGGGAGATGGGGAAGAAATTTTGAACAAGTTCAAAATTTCTTCCCGATCTGTAAAATTGCCAGATCCAACCCCATCACCCAAACGCTACTGCTACGATGCTCCCGGTCCCCGTACACTTTTGCCGCTCTCTCCCGATCTGACAGATTGAATAGATCGGGATGCAGATCTTGATAGTGGAATTACATGTGGGGATACTTTAGGAACACTCCGTGGGGCCCCGTACAGCTATAACAGTATAACTGGTTTCGGTGTTTTTGATACCTCGTTGAGTACTACTTCCATTGCAAAAGAAATTATAGCCGTGATTCTTTTCACTTAGAATAAAATAATACGGGAGCACTTTCCAGCTATACTGGCTGGGGGGCCACTTAAAGAATAAAAATAACTGGATGGGTTTGTGTTTTAGGTATACCTCAGCTGTTAATTCCACTGCCAAGGAAAATAGGCATACTAGGCTCTTTTCACCTAAAAACGCTTAATTCATATGGGGTGGGAATACCTTGGGGCTATACCTGTCAAGGGCCCTGCATCCGGGCCAATTTCGCACCTCTTTTAATCCAATTCTTTAATGCTGAATTAAATTTAGCAAAAATCTAGCCTACATGGTAGTTCAATGTCATGATCTCTTCATTCAAATTGATTTTGAAACATTCACATTACCTCTAACCTTATTTTGAATAACACTTTTTTCAACTGAAATTCATATTATAAGACAAGCACCATTCCACTATCCGTTCATTCATAAATTCATAATGATATAGTCACGTGATCACGTATATGCTGCGCTCTTTATTCAAATTGATTTCTGGACATCTAATTTAACATGTTCTGCAGTCAATTAAACAGATATGTTCATGCTTGACCTCTTTCCTTATTTTCTTTCATCGTAGTTATTGTTTTGTAAGCATCATAACATTTCATGTTTTCGTATTCGTTTAAGAGACTTTGACAACAGTTTTTTTTTTTTTTTTTTTTTTTTTTTTTTTTTTTTTTTTTTTTTTTTTTTTTTTACGTGCTTATTGAATCCGAAGAAGTAAGAAGCCACAAATTATCTGGCCGTTACGAGCGCTTTATTACGAGCGGTCAGCCAGTTCCAGGAAGTCAAGGTTATGATCCTCAAATGTTTTTTTCTTTTTTTTTTAAATAATTCTTTCTATGTCTTCTAGAGATATACGTCTGTATCTATTGTGCTGTCATGACTATAAAAAATGAAGTTAATCTGCATTACTGGTACACGTATAGGCCTATAATGACATGTATGAAAGAGAAGGAGCGTTACATAACAACCAAATCCAGTTATACTAGATAAAAAAAATATGATACTTTTACTGCTTTATAACAGTAATTTATAGATGAAACAAAAACACATATAGAAAGACATGTTAAAATGTTCTCACCTATAAAAAAAGAAATAGCATGATGTAAATTTGAATGAACACGTTTGGAATTTGACTGTCTTTCACGAAATTTAATGACTGAAATACCTTTTTCGGCAAGTCAAGGCGAATTTGAATGAACGTAGGGTACCAGCCAATATGAATACCCATTTTACGAATTCGAACCTTCTATCAAATGAACCGACAAAAGTGCGAAATTGGCTGGGAAAACCTAACTGGCTTTGATGTTTTGGGTATCTATGATGTAAACTAAGGCCTACTTCGATTGTAAAAGAAAAACAACTATGACTCTTTTCAGCTAAATGATGTCATAATAATTATGTGGGGGAGGGGCACTTTATGGCTACTGTACCGGGCCCAGTACAGGATGAAATGACTGGTTTTCGTAATAATATGGTCATCTCGGTTGTGCACTATACAGAAGTATGCTTCCTTTGCAAATTTCTTGGGTGTTTTGCTACTGTAACCTATAGGACCCCGTATACAGGATAAGATGACCTGCTTTTGGTGTTTGTGATATCTCTGCTCAGTAGGTCCTGATATTTACATTACAAAAGAATTTGTAAGACCATTTTCAGCTGATTCACAGTACATGTACATGTATAATGGATGGGACACTGTGGAGCTACTGTCTGGGGCTCCGTACAGGATAGAATAACTGGCCTTGGTGTGTTGAATATCTCTGATAGGTACTTCTTCTAGTGCAAAAGAAATTACCCGTGTTTGGGGCTACTGTCTGGGGCCCAGGTGAGCTAAAAAGGTAACGGTTCATGTATCTGTTCTTCACCTTATACTTGTTTTCTGTGCTTTTGTTTTCATTTATCAACCTGATGATCCTGGTAATTGTTTCCCATTGATAGTTGATTGGAGAGCGCCAGTATGGAATAATACCACAAATCTGAACTGCGTGGCTACGTCTCCTGGTCAAGAGCAACCTCAAAGGAGTGTTAGGTGTGACAACCTGTATACCTCCACTCTCTGTGAAAGTAAGTGCAAGAGTGAGAACCTGACACCGGCTGATACACAACACAAGAAGACTTTCCCAATTGCATTCGTCCAGTTTGTTTTGTTGTTGTCGTAATTGTTGTATTTTGTTCGTGTGTTGTATACAAATGTATGTAAGTTATTTTGTCTCACTGTATTTCTATCGATGTAAATCAGACACAATTCAGCCGTTCGGCTGCAAAGTTTGATCAATAAACCATTCCATTAGGATAAGGATAACGATAGCAAGAATGGTAATTGTAATGATAATCATAATGCAGCAAGTATATACAAACAATAAGAAGAGTGGCTTTTACTTGATACTGAAAAAACAGAAATGATTATCAACAATAATCAATTAGTGGTAATACCAAGTGAAATGAAACCTACAATCTATCTCACATTCGTCTACTTGGGGTTGGTCTGATAATTATGTCCGAGGCGCGTTAGAACATTGTGTGTGCGTGTGTGTGTGTGTGTGTGTGTGTGTGTGAGTGTGTTTGAGACTTTAAAATATCAGAGGGGAATTCAGGACCACTAAAAATTAGCCTCTTAAGGAGGAATAAAATTTCATAAAGGGACGGAGAAAACTTCAAAAAAAAATGAATAGAATTGAGAAATTTTCAAGTTTCACTAATTTTCAAATAACAGATTTAGAACCAGTAATATGGATTTGAAACATGCAAATGAGTGGGTTTATGTCATTGAATCACATCTTCAAATTCAACGATATCTAATCTGTACACTTAATCTTGAAAAAAAAATTCAGTTTTGTATAAACGCAATTATAATATGAATAAAATTTAAGGACTAAGATATCATCACTCGCTTATTTGCATATTCATACCAAGGGGTTGAAAACTGTTTTTACAAAAATCAGTAAAACTTCAAAATTTCATAACTTGTCACATTCTTATCTGATGTAAATTAAGTTTTTATCGTTGTGCTAACGAAATGTCAGCCTTTCTTTACGAACGCACTGTGAACTGGTCCGGAGTTCACCTTTGATATGACGGCCGTACCATGATGTCGAAACAAAAGTCACTCATGAGTTGCGCACGACCCATTTTAGTTGTTACCTACGAGACCAACATCTGATTCCTGTCCGTGCAGTTTAGTCGATTTTTTTTTTTGTGTGTGTGTGTGTGTGTGTGTGTGTGTGTGTGTATGTGTGTGTGTCTTCAGAAGCATCAAATACAGAGACTCCAACCACAAGCACCTTCTGATCTGGAGATTCTCCCGCCTGAAACCCCTAGCAAACGGGAGACTCCAACTTGCGCACATCACGAGCGCGAAGTCTCTTGCGGTCTAGGGTTCTAGATGCTCTCTTGTGCTATCTAAGGCTTATTTTTCAACATACAATTAAATTAAGTAAGAAATCACTTCGAGCGGGAGAAATTAAATCTCAAGCGGGAGAACGGGAGATTCTGCAAAAAATGGGCTTTCGGCGGAAGATCTCCTGTCGAAAGCGGGAGGGTTGGAGTCTCTGCAAATACTGCTTGTTTTCTACGTTATCAACCAGTAGGAGGATGATATTGAGAGATTGAAGCAGACAAGGAGCTTATTATAATATCATAGTCTTCTGTGACTGGTCTTGGTTTTGTCTTTGTAGGAATATAAAATGACTGGTCTTGGTTTTGTCTTTGTAAGGATATTAGATGGCTATTCTGTTTTGTTATACCCCCGCCAAACGAAGTTTGAAGGGGGTATATAGGAATCAGCGGTCGGTCGGGCGGTCGGGCGGTCGGTCGGGCGGTCGGTCGGTCGGTCGGTCGGGCGGTCGGTCGGTCGGGCGGTCGGGCGGTCGGTCCGTTGCAAATCTTGCGTCGCGAACTACTTCCTCAGTTTTCAACCGATTCCCATAAAACTTGGCACAGATGTGTGCCTTGGGTTGTAGATGTGCAAGACGTATTTTTTGACAGTACCCAAAAGTACGTTGCCATGGTAACGGCATATTATGGGCAAATATGGGTACAAATCTTGCGTCGCGAACTCCTCCCACAGTTTTTGATCAATTTTTATGAAATTAGGTACACATGTTCGTCTGAATATGTTAATGTGCAAGACATATATTTCCGCAGTGGCAAAAAGTGCGTTGCCATGGTAACGGCATGTTATTGGTAAAATATAGGGCAAAATGCTTCATGGCAAAACTGCTTCATCAGTGTTCTTCCAATTCTCATGGAATTCATATTGAATGTTTGTCTTAGGATATAGGTCAGCATGACACATTTCTTGACAGTGACAAAAAGTAACAGCTCACATATTATGAGCCAAAATGATGGAAAATTTTGTGTTGCAAACTACTTCCTCAGTTTTTGCCCAATTTCCATGAAACTTGGTACAGATGTGTGCCTTTGGTTGTAGATGTGCAAGACGCATTTTTTGACCGTACCCGAAAGTACGTTGCCATGATAACGGCATATTAATGGCAGAAGATCAAGTAAAGATCTTGCGGATTTAACTACTTCCTCAGTTTTTTGACTAAAGCTTATGAAATGTGGCACACACAATAGTCTTGGTGGGAAGATGTGCAAGACATATTTTTCGGACGTGTCGGAAGCTGCGTTGCCATGGTAACGGCATTTAAATGGCAGAAGATCAAGGAAAGATCATTCCTTGGGTAAGACTGTCGTCACGGGGCGGGGGTATTAATCACCTTAAGTGATATTTCTAGTTTCGTTTTGTTCACAGTTATTAAGAAATTTGGTCGATTTGAAAATGAAATATTACGGTTCATGAATTCGAAAAATAAAATAAACTTCATGCACAGTGACAAAATACGACAGGAAATGGTAGGATATTACGCAATGAAAATTGAATGAAAACATGCACAAAACATGCACTAACAGTGTATGCACCGCGGATTTGTAAGCACACACAAACACAATCATGATCTTTGATTTTGTGATGCTGAAAAGGGCATTTTCTCCTCCTCCGTATGCCCCCTCCCTTTATCCCCAAACAGCAATACATGAGGTAAAAACAATACTAATATAAGGCTAGCAGAGGCGCCTCTATGGCAGATGAAATCGCATAATCATGCGTGTATTGATCTTTCATTTTGAAATGATCTGCGTGTGTCCCTGGTCGGGATAGATCAGCCCCTTCCCACCTCATACGTGACTGATTCTCGAGTACTGTACTACGTTGAATAACCTCTAATTGCCCGATCCTCAAAATGAAACTGTTCATATGCTCTGTAGTCAAAATAAAGTACAACAACAACAACAAACTTTCTCTATATACCTCGATCCTTTGTTTTATTTCTCATTTTCATTTTATCTCCAGCTGCCCCGCTGCTTCCGAGTCGTATGAGATCCGGATTTTATTCGTTGGTGAAGGACGAGCTCGGTGTACCGCTTATAGATAAATGCTTACGAGGGAGAGTGATGACAACTCGGAAGGTGAAAAGCAAGATTCAGTGCGCAGGACTGTGCCTGGAGAATAAACCCGACTGTTTGTCTTTCAACTTTAAAGAGGGTGTATGCGAGCTGAACAACAGTACGAAAAGCAGTGCGCCTGGAAATTTTAAGAATGACACAGGATGTAGCTATTATGAGCCTGTTTTGTATCAAAAAGACGAATTGTGACTGCGAATGACTCAGTAAAAGCTGCACGAAGTTATCGGTCTTTGGTGTTATTGGCGTCTGCCACTGTATAAGAAGACTGAGATTTTAAATCTCTTTATTTGTGTTGTTAAGGACAAATTCACCTCCATAGACATGTGGGTTGAGTGAATGCAGCAATATTAGCAGAACACATCATTGAGAGTTTGAGGAAAAGCGGATAATCTGTTCAACAGTTTTGAATTCTCGAAGTTTCAGCTCAGTCGATCATGGCTGGATGAGAAGACTACTATATATAACTTGCGATGTCACATAACATTGTGTACAATGATATCAAGAAAGAATAAAGAAAAATCAATATATTTTCCCTTTTCTCGCATAACAAAAGAATACTCGACTGCTCTCTTTCAGAAGGCAGGGGAAATAAAATTACCCTAACATATGTCGGTAACATTATTTGACGAAATGTGCACTTCATTAAAAAGGTGAAGTTTTGTGAAATTATCTTTATATTTTCCTTATATCGTTGTACGCATGTGACATCATACACTGTAGTAGTCTTCTCATCCAGCAGTGACTGTGCAGATACTTCAAAAGTTCATAACTTTTGAACGGATTGTCCAATTAAGTATTATTGCATTCACTCAATCCACATGTATATGGTGAACTTGTCCTTTAATCGAAGAGAGAAATTCTGCAAATATTCATCTCAAAATTATTCTTCCTATCTAAGCACGTCTCGGTTGTTTGCACCCTGGTCTATGACTGACAAACTTTTGCGCAACAATTTCGTCACGTCATCACGGTCCACAAGCAGATCGGACATATTTTTCCCTGAATTCTATGGCTGGGGACCTTAGGGAGTGAATCACACCGTTTACGCAGGAAGAAATTCATTCTACCGTGACAATTCTTTCGAAGATATGTGTGTGTGTGTGTGTGTGTGTGTGTGTGTGTGCGTAAGAGAGAGAGAGAGAGAGAGAGGGAGAGAGAACCTTTCATGGATACAGTGAGTCAGAGAGGCGGTCAAAAATTTGATATCATTAGAAATTTACTTTGACCAATGTCTTTCAAAATAATTGCAGCATTATTAACCTCGAGTTTGCCTATCACATAATAATTATATTTCGTCATGTTTATTCCTGCATGTTTATTCCATAAGTTCATATCATCCTACAATCGTACCTGTGTTTATTTATAACAGGTGGCTGAAGATACAAATGACTCGGCTTGTGTAAGCGTGGGTAACACGCGTGTAAATCGATATTTGTGGACATATTTATTATGCACAAGTCGACATTCGCGTTAGTCGACAGATGTCATTCCTTCTCTTGCGTATCGACTTACGCGAGGTTTAATGTTTGCTTTATAGGAATAAAAAGTTTTGATACAATGTGCCGGGATGCAGCATAAATTCATGATTTTAAAATCTGTCTTGAGACAGATTCATATTGAAGGGCATAAGAAAACTAAAAAGACGTTACGAATATTTTATTGGTATAAGGGTATTGCTGGACGATAGAATTTTGCGATTGCTCATTTTATTTTCATTTCCTCGATCATTATTCTATAGTGGTTACGAAATCATTTTCAACTTCTGTAAAATATTTGTACGTTTCTTCTGAAAACAAGAAAAATGCATGAATGAATGAATAAATAAATAAATTATTTACATTGATATACAGGCAAATTTGTTTCGTGGTACAGCCACGACGAAGTCTATTTTTCCTTTTTTTCGCTGTTATGCGGACGTTGACATAACTTCTAAAACTTCTAAAACATGTGGATTGCGTAGCATAAAAGAATCATACAAAAAAAGTAGGTTGTTATATTCATTACCTTAGTATCAAGTAGACTTGTAAACTAGATTGTTTGAATTATTTCTGCTGGCTCTCACGCCCTTATCATTTACATATTGTTACACTGCTCGTATGAATATACAGAAGTGTAAAATGAGCTTAAATGACCAGAGATAGATTAAATCCGCTTATGTTGTTTTCGTGATGAAGTCTGTTGTGTTGGTTATTTTTGTCATTCTGTTTTATCAAAACTGATTCCCTTCATTCGTAGCTATATTTATATGGATAACTGAACATTGACGAATTGCAGCAGTCTCGTTATGCGCTCTTATGTAAATCAAAACGCACACACGAATATAATTCATCTGCTAAACATAGTATCACACACACGCACACACACACACACACACATATAAACATCATACATGGTTATACACGTTGCATGAGTTAATTTGCAGCATTGAAGGGTGTGTACAGTTCTGGTCGAGGTGAGGATTTAGCTTTTTAACGTTTTGCGAGATATTCAGAAACCACTCTATTGAGATGTCAAAGAGCATGCAAGTCTAAGGGGTATCAAAAGTTTATTCGATGAAAATCGGTTTTGAAATGGCTGAGATATCCAAAAACAAGGTGACACAAAGAGAGCTTAAAGTTGTGGCATGTCGCCTTTTATTATTAGCACTTTTTTGGATATCTCTGCCATTTCAAAACCAATTTTCATCAAATAAAACGTTGAATCCTTCTTAAAATTACATGCTCTTTCATAGTTCATAAGAGGCTTTTCATTATCTCACTTAGGGATGTTCAAACATGAATCCCCACCTGAACCAGTACTGTACAGTCCCTTTAAGTGACTGTCATAAAATATGATTTAGTTTCATTCCACATGTATTTCATCACTCTTTTTTTTTTTTTTTTCGTACACGCGTGACGCGGCCATCGTCTGCTCAGGCAGAGTTTATATCAACCACCAATCAATGCTATAACACAATTAAATTTCAATCAATCATAATAGAATAATCTTCTAATGAGTTGTGGGGACGTCGTTACATTCTCACACACGTTTATTTCATAATCAAAATTTTTAAAAAGAAAATCTGTCGCAAGAGAAATGCGTGAAACAGATGGCCTGGTGCCTTTGATTATTTTTCTTCATGTTCCTATGTGCATTCAGGAGCATTTATGGTAGTTGCTAAAAAATAATGTTATGAATGTGTATGTATATTGACTCAGCGAAGGTACTGTATGTCTGTCTGACTGTGAGTTAATGGCATGTTTGTGGTCACGAGTGCATGCACATGTCAAATATCTGTGAAGTTGTCTGTTAATTTGATATCGGTCATGAAGAAAACTAAGGGGAGTCATAGTCACGTGGTATTAGAAGAGACAGCTAATTTATAACACCGAACCAACACGTTACACTCATCTGCCTTGATAGGAAAGACACAGACACTACAGCAAGAGAAAGCAGGGCTGGCGGAATAATTCATACGAAGACATGGTCTAATCACTTGGGGGTCTCTCACTTTTCCTTTTTTTCTTTTTTTTAACCCCGGAAGTGGCACCAACGGAAAAAAAAAAACCCACTGCGTTAAGTTGTGTGTGTATGTGTGCGTGTGTGCCTGTGTGTACTGTACCAGAGGGCTTATTAGGAGTGCAGGTAAGTTTTGTTTTGTTTTGTATTTCTGCTTGTCAGCTGGAGAAATCCGGTATTGGCAGCAGAAATTTGCTTGTCAGCTGAACAAATCGAACGTGCCAGCAGGAGGCAGGATGGAATCTAAAAGAACGTCCATCCCTAAGACAGACCAACAGTATTAAATGCGCCTCGAGTTATATGAAAGATAAAACGTCATGAGTATTGGTTGCCGATATACAACCCAGACTGATTTCGATATAAAAGGCTAAACTAACCCTCCTCAAATAAACAAACAACTATGAAAAAGGAAAAGAAATTTTTCTTATTATTACACGCATATTCACTTTTCCATACGAGTTTTGAAATGTTACATGTAATATGAATGAAATCTTTTATTTCTGGTGTTGCTATCTTATGCAGCAGTCACGTTCCCGACGGATCGCAGCATGCACATGTGGAGTCAAATTTTCTTATTGGGCGGGGGATGGGGTGGAATAACTTGTAAAATGCTGATGTGGACTAATGGTATGTATGAACCAAATCTACCTACGGCCCGGATAATGTCACAGGGATTTACACTTTCTGCATGATACTAATCAACCATAGATCATGTTAATATTCAGTTAGGAAATGATAAAACCTGCAAAATTAGGCTTGATGTTTCAGTTTACTAGAGTAATAACGGCGACTCGTGTTTGTATTCTGTATTCAGTGAACCTAATGTTAATCGGACATTCATCCACATACATCCTCCCCCCCCCCCCGCTTCATGAGAAAGGTATGATTAAATACACCTCACTATAAAGTAACCGTTTTCTTATAGATTCATCTACTGTCTATAGGGGAAACAGTATCCATGGTGCTTCCGGTCACTCACTGAATTTCACTGTTATGACGGCGTCATGGTTAACTTACAGCGGCAGCCTTTTCATGACTTTAATTGTACACACACACACACACACACAAACACACACAAATAAAAAGATAGCCACTACTGGCATAAAGGACCATGTCGCTCCCATTTTCAAAACTGAAAACGATGTTAAACAGTGACGTTCGGTGTTTCCCACCAGCCCCGTCCTGTGAAGGGTATAGTCTCATATTTTGGTCGCGGGAGGTACACCGGTTGTTAAAGATATTCTACAACAGGATTTTCCACGTTGTGACTTCTACCATCGTTCTATCGCGGTCGAGGCGGAGGTCTTCCGAGGAATTCATAGTCACGTGACCTGTTGTGAAGAAAGGAGAAAAATGGAAGAGACGCTTTTGTGTCATGGTATCTCCCTGATACATCATCGCCAACAGTAGTAGTGCATACACGTGGCGATTGGCGCTGTGTTTGACTGATCCATGTAACATTAAGTATAACCCTCTTTACATTTTTTTCTTATTCATCTTTGATAATGCTCTCTTGATTAATTAAGTCATGGTGACCTTCATCGCACGGAATAGGAGGAACTTGACCCATAGCTCATCGAGAGTTGAAAATTCCAATGCATCGTGTTATTGTAAAAAACCCTTCATTCGACAGCCTGAAAGTGACGCCTGAATTAGACCAAAAAAGAAGAAAAACGGAAATACACACTCTCATCTGAAAACGATATAACAGTGCACTGAATTATAAAATGAAACAAAATCTAAATAACTTTTCAAGTTCCTATTTCGATAGAGTTTGTTCGCAAAAACCGATAAGTCCATTTTTTAAGATTTTGAAGTACGGTCTCTGTCATAAAGTACAAAATAATACCTTTTAAATGATATATTGGTCACTACATATTATAAAGGTACATTTTCGAAGTTATGGTCAAAAGAAGCAAAATTTTTCTTATTATTCTCTTTATTTTTCTTGACCTTTAATTGCAAATATCTCCATTTGGCAAATATGGACTTATCGGTTTTTGCAAACAAACTCTTCATATATTAACGAAGGTTCATCATATCAAACGTAATAGACATGCCACCATTATTGCATTCACTATTGGTGTCTACATATGAAAGAAAAATAACAATCTCAATAGGTCCGTAATGGGTACGTATAAGCTAGCTGTACACATACGAAAAGTATTTGACTTCCTGACACACATAAACATGCAGATGAACACAGAAGTACACGCACTTGCCAGGTATGCTCTTAAAATACAATAAAGTTAAGCAAACAGTCAAATATACCAACAACAAAGCACATAAATCAATGTTTTTGGTGTAAGTAAGGCCTACAATGCTCCTTTTTTTCCGACTGCTTGAGGGCTTGGTGTCAGATATGTATCATCATCGACTCCGCCATCGGCGAGGACTTCCATGTACTCATTCTCGACTTGGTCATCCGTCTCCTCATCGAGTGAATTGTAAATAGGCTCTGGATCTCTTTTCCTGGAAGGTGAAGAGATAAAGTATAGAACCACCTGACTTTGTTTAGACTCTACAATCCCTCTCTTCTCGTGTTATTTGGACCCCCTTGTTTTATCGTATCAATGTTACGTATTTTCGATTGCCATTAGGTTCTTGGCAACTGTTCTGTATATGGATATTGATATGGAACGCATGTAATTATTTCTACAGATGTACATTATGTAATGGCAACTGTTAACATCATGCAAAATAATGAATACTGTTTTATTCCAGTTACTTGTACATAATATTCAATGAAATTGTTGAAAATTTATTTAATTCTAAAGCAATGCCATGTTATCATATCAAATCAAATCAAATCAAATCAAGTAATTCGACCCCTATCGTTTACTAATATGGTATTACATACGCAGTGAATTGTCTTACCAGTATACAGTATTTTTATACAAAGGGTCTTACAGTTATCATTACTAAAGCATTGCAAGGTGGTCATTTATTACGTGTCTATCAAAAGGAACACGATGGGCAAAACCACTTGTCCAAGGGTGCAACCACCAGGCAAGATTCGATCCCCGGATCCATGGTATAAGAACACGGAGTCATATCCTCTACACCACAGTGACTCGTCAATGAATATGACAGCACTATAACATGAAAGCTGCTTTGCCCACATCTCCGCAGCCGACCTCTTTCACTTGCAGCAAGAGTAACAGACTGCTAATCAAGAGTTGGCCTATTTACTAGTAGTCACTGCAGGAAATGCTCCAGCAAGAAATAAACTGGTCTTTCTATGCAGTGTATATACATCATTGTCTCACGAGACAGTCGGATGCCAACCATGTCAGGCAGCAACATTGCATGCCACACTATAATTTTCGTCGGTACGAAAATCTTACTGAGAAAGACATCGACGGGCAGTTTCTTCACTCGGAGTGACTTTGGAGCTCAGCATCAAGACAGAACGGCGATTGTTGAATTTTGAAAGTGTAGAAGTTAGGGCATTATTTGTTAAATCCGCTTGACTCGTCCGGTCGGGAATACGAAGTACGGTGTAACAATATGAAATGCCTCCACCAAACACATTCTCTTATCCACGACTCCATGACATTTGCTCCCATGAAATATCTGCATGCTAAGCAAAACATTCATCTTACCCACAAACATAACCCTAACTCCTAATCCTAAGCCCTCACATCAAAATAAACCGTGTCACAACCCTAACCCTAACCCTACCCGAAGTCCTTGGAGAAAAATAAGACCGGAGCAACTGTCACAGGAGCAAATGTCGTGTCGCTCGTATCACGTATCAACTGAATGCACTAGTGGTTTCCATTCTCTCATACACCATGACTGCTTTTAAATCGAGATAATGTTTCGAAGGAAGCACAGATGAAAGAGACATTGTGAATAAAGATAAAAATACTCACGCGACTCTTTTGTCTTTTTGTTTTTGTGGCGTCTTACGAGGGCTACGGGACACTGGTAGATCGATTTCAATGTATTCCGGTTCTTTATCATTTCTCTTCTTTGGGCTTGATCGTGGTCTGGAAGAAAAAGAAAACAAACAAACAAACCTTAACCATAATTCTTATACTCTCAATAAATAATGATAACCAAACTTACGTATCATAGCAACAGTGATGTAAGATTCAGGAACTACACGCCTCGTGGTAGATATTGAGAGAAGGGAATCTTTAGACAGGTAACAGAAAGAACTCGCATTTTTATTTTTTATTTTTTAAGACTGCAGCAGATTTGCGTTGCTACAGGTGACTCCAATCATGCCAATTATAACGAAGTCCTCGGGATCGGCATTTCTATTTTCGATCTAATGAAATTTCGTTATATCCGAGCAAATAAAGTGCAAAAAGATTATCATGCAGATGATAACTTTGGGCCTTGAATTTTACTTAGTACTTCGTTAGATGCGAAATCTCGTAATAACCGTGTTCGTTGTAACGAGAGTGCACTGTATTCATTCTTAATCGACTAATTAAATTATCTTACTATTAGTTTTCTTCTTTTTTTTTCATATTTAAAGTCTTCTTGCTTTTCCATCTTATTGTTCCTTTATACTTCCACATGTAGTAAATGTTGGAACTATATGCAAATAGATTTAAAAAACAAAGTACACACACACACACACACACACTACCAAAAAAAAAACAAAAAAAAATGTGTTGTTCCAGAAGCCTTTCAAACTTACAGCGGCTCCGGTGGACGTTTATACCGGCCAGGCTCTCCGTAGCGGTAGCTGGGATGATAGGGGTATTGGGTGTGTAAGTAGCGCATGTCGTATGGCGAATACGAATCTTGGCAACATGGCTGGCAACAGCAGCAGCTATTCGCCCCGTCGCAACCATAGCAACAGGTCCCTGTCGGCCTGTCGCTGCAACACTCGCCACAACCGCACGTGAAAGACGGGCATATGCTGCTGATTGAAATTTCGATAAGAAACATAAAATACGCTGTCATACACTTTAAACTGCTCTTTTACTTCTATACAGTTTAAAGAGAGAGAGAAAAAAAGTTGTTAGGTAGGTGCTAAAGGTCATTAACGTAACACACACCAGAATGAACGGACAACTATCCCGTAACTACGATTTGTTAATTGTCAGTAAAGTTGTTCTGGCAACACAGTTTATTTTTCATTATAATGATTATGTTTCACCAATGTTACTGTTATACGTAAAAGGCAAGGTATTTCTCCTATACACTTCCCTGAATAATGTATTTTGGCAAGGGATACATTGTTAAATTGGCAAAATTTGGCTTATAGTATTCTGTTTCATTCCATGTTTCATGACATGAATCGCACGTCACACACTTTCGATTTTAACGTTACGCCAGATGGCCATTGGCAATGATATCTTTTGAACCGGCGATATCTAAGTGAGGTTTTAATTGGTTTTGAAAATGCACTTTGAACAGCGATATCGCTGTGCTGGGATCTTGGATCATAGATCTACGACCAGTTGATTACCTTCCATCTGGCTTGCGGCAACCGTAGAGACACGCACACATGAGAGATACTCCTAGGGCAACACCTATCCCGACAAGCATGCCCAGCAACAGGGTGGTTATGAACTGGTCTGGCGGTATGCAACAATTCGGGGAAGGTGTTCAATGTGAAGTAAAAGAGAAAAATTGAAAAATGAAAGTGACGGTAAATTCGCTTTAATGCTTCACTTAACGTCGACAAATGGAGCTAAACCTAGTAAAGCAAATTAACTAGCTCACGGTTCATTTATGTCGAAAATCTCCATTCGCGATCTTGACCGTCATACCGTTCCACGAGAGCGTGTCAACCTCTCAGTTTATTTAACTCTCTTGGACGTTACTTTTTTTGTTAAATGAGGGTATTTTGTCATATTTACATGCCTTCTCTCGTTTCAGGAAATCTACTTCTTCATTTGAGTGGGTCGTTCCTTTAATTCAGAAGTTGCACCAGGCATTATACTTGTTCTGTGCGTAATTTTTCGTCACAGCGTTTTCTGTAAGTTTGTTTGAACTGCGTAGTAAAGTTGCATCCTTGGTTGCATCTAAGTTAAGCGATGAACATGATGTAATGACCGTAATAGTAACCCCAAAAAAGTTGGCAATGATTATCATGACACTAATTTGCTGATATCCTCATCACTATAATTGATGTCAACTAGTCGATTCACAGGTGGCACAAACCCGGGGTACCATTTAGGACCTAATGGAGGAGAATTCACAAGAAGTAAAAGATGTACAAGCCGAGCAAGAAGAAGCCGAGTTGAATCGAGCGCCTCATCTTTCAACGAATGCAAAATCCTGTTCCACTAATAAAGACTGCGAATATGAAATCTTACTCCTCTAATAAAGGAAAATTTCTCGACTTACAGACAATAAGGCATGCAGTAACATCGCCCATTCACCCATCACGGGTGAATCCTCGCTAGCCTGAGAGAGCTGAGGAAGTGATTCGGACGAGTCACGAAACTGTTCTTTCCTTGATTTTCACAAGTAAGTCCAATAGAACTACACACTTTTACCATCTATGTTTGTATCATCCATGCCACATCTCGAACGTTATCGAATTCGGTCAAAGCCAAAGTACACTGTAGGCATATAGCCACAACAATAACGACACAGAGTAGGCCCTAGACGACGAAATTATTTTTATTACAATCTGTCACACATAATTCTTTAATTAAAAGTTATCTTCTTTCCGAATCATTCAATTATTTTTTTGCATGCTTTGTTTTCCAAATAGCAAACAAAGAAAAAAAACACAGAGCAAAATCAAAAAGTAATGTCGAAGTGATGGCAGAAAAACAAATAATTTCATAGCAACTGACTAATTTATTGACCATGGTTAATCGACTCTCATAGTTACCTTGACAACCTCCGGTGAGCTCCTTGACCGTCTGCTGATCACAGTCCATCCCAAGACATCGCCTCCATTCTTCCTCGCGACCTGTGACCCTGTTGCATAGACCTCTGACTTGTGACATTTGACCCCGGCACTGCCTCCATCTCGACTGCTTGCCTACACCGCACGACACATTGCAGTGACCCCATTCCATCCAGAATGGACCCGGGTCAACACGAGCGCGCTCAACAGTCTCGAGTCCTCGAAAAAGCTGATTCGATCCGTGATCATCAAAGCCCAAGCCGTGGTAATGGTAATTGCCAAGGTCATTGGTCCTGCCGATGACTGGAGCGCCGAAATCATGTCGAGCTTCGAATCCCGTGGCCAGTGCGTTCAGTTCGTTCTCGAGATTGTTGTCGTCGAAGTGATTGAGGTCAGCATCAGAAATTCTCGGGTTGCCAATTCGCCCGAGATCCAAATTTATGGTTCGCCTGGAACCAGCGCTCAGCACCCTTAACTGGTTCCCACCGCCGTAAGAATCGGCGTTTAGGAATTGTCCCCTCGGTTTTCCGTCTGCTAAATTCTCGGTTCGATATTGTCCGATTAGAGAGTTGCTGTAGTCTCCGTTTACAGAATTAATGTTACGATCTACGGCCCGACCGATGTAATCTCGCCGACGGACTCGGGCGTCCCGTGGTTGACTCTCACGATGTGATGGGATCGGCTGGGGTACGTCCGCGTCTTTTGTGTCATTGTTTCCTTTTCCTGACGAATAAATAATCCGTGCATAAATTATACGGAATGAAATTATCACGTATATGTGACCGTGCATCACAAAACGAACAAAAAGTCGCACACCTTGATTTTACGCGAGGACTCAAGAAAGGTGAAATGGGTGAACCGGGTCAATTTTGAGTTTTCCATATTTTCTGAAAGAGCTATCTTTCTTCTACACTATTCATGAGTTTTGGATCATAGATTGAAGGGGAAAGTGGGTTTTTAGCAGTTTTGCTACAACCCCTTTTTTGGTAGAGTATTGTGATCAGGTTTTCCTTTCAGAGGCCCCTTTCATTTCCTGAAAATCCTTTGCACCCTCTTCACTTTCAACTCTAATAACTTTTGAAAGGAAAATGCTATTGCTCTGAAAGTTGACACTTTATCATGGTCAGAATGTGGTAATAAACCATGCTTAATTTCAGCTTAATCTGATAATCCCTTAATTGTTGGTACTACAGTAGTTAACATCATGTTTTGTCCCATTCATGGCACAGGTAGCACGGCTTAATTAAGCACTTGAATAGACCCTTACTTCGGAGCCTCTTTCCTCAGTGCACACTTTCCAGAGTGTGTGCTTTCTTTCCAGTATTTATATAGGTTAGGGAATCCATTTGAATTGAGTTATACTAGTACATCATTTTAAAGCTTAGAGTACATGTATGTTCTTTCAGAATCTGCCCTTAGGCCAAAAAAAAAAAAAAAAAAAAAATGTTGCATTGGCGTAACCCGCCCGACCCTAAAAATTCCGCCGACCCCATGTTTTTTTATTATTTTTTTTTGCTATCGATATCAAATATCTTGTTGATTGTGATCGCGATCGCACAAACCCGGAAGTGGAAACGGCTCTGGGGATATCGGATGTACGAGGGAGAGATCTAGCGCCTCACACATAAGCCTTCCTTGATCAGTACGTCATCTGTTTCCAACACGGACACGTACTCTAACAATACGTAGCATTCAGACTGCGATGTATTGTGCACAGTTTTGCCATAGGTTTCTTGTGTAAAGAACTTACACGAATCTGTATATGTGGGACTGTAATAGAGATCGCCGTGTGCGATGAAAAGATCATACATATGGGTCAATTTGCATATATCTTATCTAGGTCAAAATAGTAAAATATGAAGTGAAAACATTCAGGATAGGGATTTCAACATCTTTAAATTCTGTGAAGGGGTATAATTCCAGTAATATCGGCCTCATAAATGATTTGTAGAATAGATGAACACAGCACATTCGGTGTAGCAGTTGTAACTGTTTACTGAGCTGAGCACGAGTTTTACACGTAAAATGCAAGTAGCAAAAAAAGAAAAAAAAAAAAAATCCGCCCGACCGACCCTATTTGAAAATCTCATGTTACGCCAATGCAACAATTTTTTTTTTTTTTGGCCTTACCTAAAAACCCATGTCTGGTGACTTTTTGTTTGTTTTGTGGTGCACTTTATACATAAACCTGTGCTTTGTAACATATACATGACTTGTTGTATATCCATAGTACGGTTCATAATTGTGCCCTTGTAAATAGTGTATATATGGTGTTTTTGTTATTCTACTCAGCCTTATCTTTGATATTATTTTGTCTGTAATCTGTAGGGGGACTACATTTAACAAGCAGTGCTTCTAAGTAGTCCCCTCCACATTTGTACATGGTGTGATTTTATCTCAGAATATCACGATATTTTATATATACATGTAATATACTCTGTATAGTATTGATATTATATCCACCATGTGTTATACCCTGTATATTTTATCATATAATGTCCACTATGTGGAATATGAATAAATTTCAAATTTCAAATTTCAAATTTCAGGGTCATATATATATATATATATATATATAGTATATGCGTAGTTTTGAGAGTGGGCACTGAACAACAGGTCATGCAGTGAAGATATCCTCTGTAATGCTGAAACTAATTATGCAACACTGAAGTTTGGCGGAGGAGTGACATATGGGTATACACTATGTGACGATGTGAGATCCTCGGCGAGGGAGCGAAGCGACCGAGGGGAAGGGGGAGGGTGTGGGAGGGGGTATCCCCCTCCCACGGTAGGGTTTTTTTGAAAAAAAAAAAAAACAGAGTACAAAAGTCGCGTTTATAGAGCATTTAAAAACAATTTGTAGGACATTAAACATAGTGAAAGAAAAAATCAGTGCGAAGGACTATCCTTAAAACACACGGGGGTACATGACGGCGTGAAACCCTCGGCGAGGAAGCCGCAAGCGACCGAGCGGGGGGAGGGTGTGGGAAGGGGTATTCCCCTCTCACGGTAGGGACGTGTCCCGCCCCCTCCCACGGGTAGGGAATTTTTGTAAAAACAGATTACAAAAGTCGTGTTTATAGAGCATTAAATAGAAAACTTCTAGGGAATTAAACATAGTATACAAAAAATCAGTGCAAAGGGCTGTATTAATGCGGGGGGGGGGTACATTATGTGACGGTGTGAGATCCTCGGCGAGGGTGTGTGCTTAGGCTACATGTGTGTGTGTGGGGGGGGGGGGTTACAAAAAAGACTCTGTAAAAACAGAGTATAAAAGTCGATTTTATAGAGCATTTTAAATCAAATTTCTGCGAAGAACTATGATCAAAACTTACGAAAACTAAACTTATGAAAACTAGGCCTATTGAATTCATTTTACTATTTATAGTATAACTAGCAGAGCGAGCGAGCTCCTTTCACTTTGCCATTCGTCTGAAATGTATTCATTAAAAGCTTAAACGTGATCGCATTGCTCGAGCAAAGAAAATTATTCTTATATTGCTAGAAAGTATAGAAGGAAAGGAGTATAAATGAAAGGTTTGGTAAAGGTATGTATCAGGGAGCACAATGGAGGACGCGAGGCTAACACTATCTATACACTAAATTTGCTCATAAGTAAATCAGTTAGTGTATAGATTTATATAATACTAATAGCGTATATTATTAGTGTATTATTTCAAATTGACAAGACACATTTTTTTTTAGACAAGAAATTATTGTTCATTTTGGTCTTTAAATAATTATTTGTTACAGGGGCAGGGGGGGGGGGGGGGTTAAAAACTCGTTTTGCGCCCGTCGTTTCCTGCGCCCTATAGGCCCTATAGGGCCTATTAGGCTCCGTAAGCTACAGAGACAGAGACATTTCAAACTTAATATTGGTACAGTCCTCACAACAGTAGTTATCAGTTAAAAATAAATAAATACTGTCCAGTAATGGTCCAAATCGGTAAGAAGCCACCCCTCCCCCCCCCCCCCTCCCACACACACACACGTTCCGTGGTCCCTGCACTGTACTTTCACCCGATGTGATTTCTGGAGACTTCACTTGTCGGTGTGTAGGGCCTACCAACTTTGTACATAAACTTAGTTTAAGCCATAATATCGTCTAGTTTGGGGCAGATCAAAATACACATTGCGATCGACTGTTTAGCCTACGTCCACGAGTTGAATAAACAAAGTTAATCTTCAACCTCAACTTTAGTCACACTTACCGAATGAAGAAGAAGATAACAACAGATGTATTACAAAGAGACGGAACCATGCAAACTGCATCATTCTTTCACCCCATCAGCGCACATCGTATGGCACAGAAGTTCCACGTAGATTGGATCCTTTTTGGAGACTAAACATAGGGCTTCATGCTGAAAATAAACCTCCCTAGTATATTGTGCAATTGGGCAATAATTCAGTGTTCTGCGCGCGCTAGATGCAAAAAGACGCATAAAACGTATTCAATCAGGCTACATAAAGGACATGTGCAGACACGCGTACTACAGCCAGTGTATCAAAAGCGCGTGAAATAATGGTGAGCGCGCAGCACACGCACAGATTATTGTGAATGGGGGAATTACGTATCCCCCCCCCCCCTCCCGACGACATCACGGGAATAGCTTTACGATGACAGGGGCAAACTTCTACAGGCTTATCATCTGAGCATGAGGCTACTTTGCTGCTGGGGTTGACGAAGAGATCTACGTGTATCTAAATTTCATTTCATTTCTAGATCTGTGGCTCTGAAATTTTACGAGACCTTTCAAGCCATGAATTCTAGGGGCAGGCATCACAGCATTGACAGGTCTTCGCGATTCGCTGGCAACCCCGGGCGGACCCCGCTGGGCGCTGGATCGGAGAGCCCAAGGCGCTGTCTCGTTGACGCTTCGTGTCACACCAATGACCAAGGCGAGGATTTGCCTCTCTGCATGCTGCGTTTGAGTTCCTTTCCTGACGTCACTAAACCCAGCGAGAAGCTTTGTCGGGCAATCGAAAATGGGGACGTCGAGTTTTGCAGATGTTTCCTTTCAGTAAGCAGTTTTTTTCTGTCCGTTTAAAGTCCTACTAAAGTACAGAGATATGTACGTTAAGTAGACACGACAGCAGAATATCTTTGCTTTCTAGTATAGTAGCCCTACTACATATCGACCACCCTTACTGAAACCACCGCGTATAATTCGCGCACTGAACATTTAGTACGCACTTTTCTGCGCGCAAAGCACATAAAAATGGATTGGCTTTGAATGTAGATTAGGATGGTGTGGGAAAACGCGATAATTCACTGTTCATTAATGGTTTTAATCAAGGACAAAATTTCGAATGAATATTTTCACCGAATCGTAATGATAGCACAATGTAATGTCTATGGAAGTTTCTAAAAGGCTTCTAAAAAGCTTCGTACAACACGGTGTTCAATACAACTCGGTTTACGTGCACTGTCAATGCAAAATCAGCGGTCGATCCTAAAAACGCGATTTACCGCGGGGAGCTGAAACGAGGCCACGCAAGTTCGTCGGCGATATTTTTGCACTGAAACTTCGAATCGAAAAGGGAACAACGGCATTTGATAGAGCTGGATTTTCTCAATCACGTAGGTCAAGTTTTTTACGTGAATTTCAGTGTTAAATATTCTTATCAAGCAAATAAACATTAGGCGGTCGATTAGTAGTAGGTCCAACCCTACTTACAAACGGAATACAAGTAGAGCAATCACGTGGATTAATAGTGCAGTCAGCTTCAAAGAACTCTAACGTAAGCTAAAAGAATATTATTCATCTTCTTATCAGAATAAGAAGATGAGGACGTTCAGACTCTCATATTACAGGTTGTCTCTTTGCCATAGGTAGAAAATGTGTCGGGCTTTCTAGGTTGATATTCAAAACGGAAATTTTAGAAATTGTCAGTGTTTAATCATACAGTAAAACCGCTTGTAACGGCATTACTCAGTACTTGACGATGAACAATGAACTGAGCAGTTTCTCTTCCATGCAGTGTCAAGAGCCCATAGACACTTCTATATAAAATGAGAAAGCAAATGAATGGCGTAAACTTCTCTTTTCCCCCGCTAAATCCAAGGAACAGAATGTTGATTTATTCTGGTACGCATAAATTCTATTGATAATGAATTCGACACTTATTAGTTTACAAGGCCCCTATAGCATCGTTGTTTATATATGTGTGGGTGGGACCCACCACCACTCATAATGCTTATCTAGGGTAAGCGTATTAAAAATGTTCGTTCCCTCCCTTTGAAAGCCCCTCCCCCTTCTGACTCCCTCCTTTCGCAGGCTTTTACCTTTTCCTGCCTTGGGGACCCCCTAAATCCAGAACACCGCTCAATGTACCCTCCAGTTTTGAAAGTACAATGTATGCTCTTATTCCAACCCCATATCTCAAGGCAAACATACATAGTAGCTTAACCCCTCTTCATAATGCAGGTGTGATGTATGACGAATAGTAGGCCCTATGCACGGCCGGCGGAACGTTTTCGAAAGTGGGGGGGGGGGCACTTCCGAGTTTCATGAGCTAACAAGCAAAAAAAAAAAAAAAAAAAAAAAAAAAAAAAAGACTTCAGCGCAACTTCTGGTGCCACTTCGGGGTTTCTTCATCTGACAAGCAAAAAAGAAGAAGAAAAAAAAAAAAACACTCAGCATAACTTGCATGTTCCCTCGCCATGTCTTTTGTTAGTCACATTAATAAAATTTGTATTAGGACAGAAACATGCAAGTTATGCCGAGTCGAGAGGAAGGTGCATTCCAATGTCTTTTGTTAAACATTTCAGTACTTTAGCAATGATTGACAGATGAGGTCATCTCAAGAATATTGATATTGATTGGTTTGGAAGGATTTTTTGTGGGCGGCGTTCCCAAGTAATCTGAAGAAAAATAGAAGAAAAAATCGTTAAAAATAAATGAAATGTTTCTGGGTATTTGTTTTACTGCAAAAGTGATGTTGAGGGTATCATAAATCAACACTAATCAACATGCATTTGGATTTCAGGGCCCCTTTAAATAGCTAAGCTACAACAATCAAGTCGAGGGGGACGGGGGAGGGAGACAGGGTGACGGGGGGGGGCAATGTTTATACTTTACAAAATGAAATTATCTTGAGCAGGCAAAATACCAGGAATTCCATGAATTTGATCATACGATTTGATCAATCCTTCTGTTCTTTTCAAGATATTTCATACCCCTATTTAACATTTCTTAGTAGTTCAAAGAAAAAGAGAGAAAGAAACATCCACTTGTTCAAAGAAATCCACGGGTGAAAAGTCAAATACGTCCTTTTTTATAATTCTCGACCAGAGTTCGTTGCGCGAAATTGGCCCTATAAATCGAAGATTTACGCGCCACGCATACCGTACCTTTGACCACGGAAGGGCGGGGGTTAAGGCCTACGATTCAGGGCTTTGATACAACTATGATCCATACACTCATCAACTTTTTTTTTTTCCTTCAATCTATAGCATAAAGTTGACTGGACAGGAATCCTTCTCCGAGATGGGAGAGGAAGATCCAAAACCAACCAGCTTCCGTTCCACACCCTGTTCCTGACGCGTCACTCCTCTCTGGACAGCCCAGTCCTGCAGCTGCTCCTGGACTCTGGCTTGGACCTTAACCTCCAGGACACCTTCGGGCGCACCGCCCTCCACTGTCTCATCAACCGGATCCACTCCGAGCAATCCCACGCCGCCTCGTGTAGCCAGTGTCCTGGGGATTTTGCGACGGCCATCTCCTGCATAGAGATGCTAGCCCGAGGAGGGGCCAACATAGATTGCCGCGATGGTTCGCGCCAAACGCCACTCCACCTCGTTGCCTTCTACAACATCCCCTCGTGTGTGCGCGTCCTGCTCGAATTGGGGGCCAACCCAGACGCTCGAGACATCAACGGGAATTCCCCGCTGCACGTCTGCGCCATGTTTTGCCACACCGAGACGCTGGCAGTTCTCATGCGGAACGGAGCCAACCCTGCCCTCGGGAACGCCCGCGGGGAGACGCCTCTTCACATCGCGGCGAGGAACTACGCACGGTCGGGCTTTGGTTGTGTCAAGCTGCTCTTGACGGCTGTCTGCGACGTGAACCAGGTGGATGCTGCTGGCAACACGCCGTTGCATCTAGCCGTCAGTATCTGTACCCAGAAGGACATTATTTCTAGGCTGCTCAGTCGCGGCGCCGATCCTGACATCAAAAACGCCCTCGGCCAATCGGCGCTCTTCTTGTACCTTAACAGCAAACTGGTGGAGCAGCAGCACCATACGGTGCTCCGCCCATCTCGCCTACGCCGCATCCAGCTGCCGGATCTTGGGAAGAGCATCATGCATTCCGCTGGCTTCTGTCTCATCATGGATCACACCACTTGCATCAGTATCCGCGACACCAGCGGCGCGCTGCCGCGGTTAATGGCGCTCCCGGAAACTGCCGCGCTCACTGACTGGCTCCTCGACCTGGCCAGGAATCCTCGATCTCTACTCTTCCTCTGTCGCCAGACAGTGAGGAAAGCGATGCGTCCCTACAAACTTGACTGGCCTGCCTGCAAGACACTCGGGCTACCGAAGCAGTTGGAAGAGTACGTCTTGAAGCCGGTTTACCAAAAGGACAGCTTCGCCCCATGGTCGTCGCACTCTGAACAACGCGCCAACACGTAACCGCTCTACGTAGAAGCGACACCCACAAAGAAGAGGCTAATGCTTCTTTCAAGATCACACTGTATCAATCTGGATACAATCATGACGCTGTCCAAGACCGACTGGTACTGAACCAAAGTTAAATACATGTAATACCACATCGTACCTGAATTTAAATTACGGCAACGCACGGCCTAGCAGTGTTGCCTATCCCCCCCCCCCCCCCAACCAAAAAAAAAAAAAAAAAAACCACCAAAAAAAAAACCACCAAAAAAAACAATAACAGGGAAGAGGGGGGAAAAAAGAAAAAAGAGGAAAAAGCACGATAAGAAATGGAACATAAAAATACAAATTAAAAAGCACATTGATAGTGCATCTAATTCGGAAGCAATTTTGCGATTGTAAAATGCTATATAATTTGCTTTTACATAAGACAGAACAGCAAATGCCTGCAAGTTAGGGACAAGCAATATCATGTTTTGTGTAATTGTCACATAATGGTGCGTATTAAAAGCAAAATACTATCAGCACTATATCACATCGTCTTACGGTATCACCTTCTTTAAATTGTGACGTCATTGCGAGAGAAAAAAAAAGACAGAAAGGATCTACGAAAAGAGAGATAAAGAAAGAAAGAAAGACAGACAGACAGACAGACAGACGAAGAACAAACTACGTGTGGCTACTACTGTACAACTGGTATAGTGACTGGTAATCACGAGCATGTAAAACTCGATTTTCCCAGTAGCGGTGGTCCGTAATGAACGTGTACTTAACGCTTATAAGCTTTAGATATCAGTGTATCTTATTTACTGATTCTCTTTTATGGACATTCACTTTCCTATGAAATATCTTTGTTTTCAAGAATAACTGGACAGCCTTACGCCTTACCAAACATGAAAAATATTGTTTTTCATGTTAGGTACGGCTTAGGGCTTTGCTTTATAAGCATTTACATCTAAATGTTTCATTCAAATATTGATAATTGCTAATCCCTTACACTCATTTTTAGGTGAAGGTAATTGTGGTAGATATTATTGTATCCATGTCCATGGAAAACTGTGATATCACGACATGATAAACACATCAAACTTGTCGTATGTGATTGTGAGCTAGACCACAACTTCAAGATAAACTGCGAAGCTTGGAAATTGCATTACCCATCTTTAGGGTGGTAAACAGTCACTGTTTTGTTTGTTTGATACCATCCTTTTCCCTGATAAATTTTCATAGTAAAACATCCCCCCCCCCAAAAAAAAAAAAGAAAAAGAAAAAAGAAGAGGCAAGATTACAAAATTACAAAAATAAGATCAGAGCAATCATCGCAGGAGCAAATGTCATGTCACCCATCACGCTAAAGATTTCCATGTTGTCATAATGGCAATATTTAAAGGGGAAAATCCCATCCTGATAGTATGCTGCTTCGTAAGCAGAAAAATCAGAGAAGTAAATCAATAAGATTTTGTGGAAAACAATGGCGTACATCATGAATATTGTAAAAGAGTAACATGAATCTGCAACAATGTGTGATCTATTATAGCTGTTGAGCAACTCTCCATCTGTTCGGTATGCCAAGTTTCACTTACAGCTTTCATTTTCCCCAAATATTTGGGCACAGACACAATATCCGATGAGGAAGATATGCAAAAATGTACTACTCTTATCACATACAAAACAAACAAACCAACAAATCTCAGGTCTGCTGAAAACACTTCTCTAGAAGAACATCTAAATTGGTGAACATTCGTGTGCAAACCGAATGGAGAGCTGCACACGGCAACGTCACGCAGAATTGCGAATTTGTTGCAATCTCTAAAATATTAGTTAACGTTTGTGTATGTCTGATATTTTCCCAAAATCTTCACCGATCAACTTCGTTAATTTTCCTGTTTTACATACAAAGCACCACAATATAAGGATGAAATTTCCTTGAAGAGTCATCATTTTACAATAAAATGAATACACACCTACGCATAACTTGAAGACGATGAGCTAGAGCAAATAAACACAAAACACGTCACACTTGATGTTTTTGTTACAATCATGTTTAATATAACATTTTAGGGCATTAGTCTGTATGAGCCCAGCCGCCAGCCTGTAAAAGCACCATCGATTGCAACAGGCTTACATCTTGACAGCATGCACGGTTTGACAGCTTTGGATAGGCTTTGGGCAAATTATTACTCGCATGAGCAGATCAAAAAACGCATCTGTATGATGTAGTCAATTAATCTCGATAACTAGCAAGGCTGCCCTCTCTTGACATTACAGACTCAATCATCTACAGCCAAAGTGTAGAAACGCTATAAAACGAGTTTTACACAAGACTCATTCTGAATTTCACTGTGTAACTGTTCGTGCGTGGACTTCCTTTTTGTTTCTAGCATTCCTTTTACTTTGAATCTGTGAATTAGTAACCTTCAGTACAATGAATGAAAATGCTTACAACTAGTTACACAAACCTCACAAAAGACCAATTCAGTATTGCAATCAACCCAGTAACATGCTTTACTCGGGCAATGCAAAAACAGTTTGTTGTATCAATGAAATGTGTATTGTCATCACGCTAACATCTTTGAATACCACCACTTTTCACCACAACTGGTAGTTAAAGACGAATGAGAATGAGCTGCACTGAAAAGCAAAATCTCTACGTCTCCATTTTGTTCTGCACAGAATTGTCTGATAAATATGATGATCAGCTCACTGAAGATGAAGAAAAAATAGATACAATTCCATAAAGCCTAGAGTTATACATTTGTATGTGAAGCTTCAAGAACATTTTTTCTCTTTTCAACATTGACGATCTGATTTGTTAAAACACATACACACACTGAAATATGAAAAGAGTGTGTGAATTTCCCCTAGTTTTGGATTTTTTATTCCCCCCCTAAACTGAATTTGTTTATGAAAGAAGATTGTTTAATGGGGCAAACATGTGTAGAATCCTTTCCATAGAAGGCAAGAGGTTATAATAATATAATAATGAAAATACATATAAAGCACATGCCTCGTCAAAATCTAATATATGCACATTGAACTTTACCCATGAAAAGGACTTTAATTATGCATCATCAAAATAACTCACTTCCGCTATGATACCATGCCAGATGAATTGAGTTGTTTTGTGACATAAGTGCCAAGAAAACAGAAACTTTAGTCAGAAATGATCCACTTGGGTGTTTGCAGCAAGATATTTTTCCCCGTTTCTCACCAACATCCCAGTTCACGATGGTTGCCATTCACTTCAGAACCAAGTGTCTATGTGCTCTCCTTATCTAGAAATAATGCACTGTCAGTATGGAACGAGTTCAGATGCCTCCGATAAGTGAATATGGTATGGTACTTCAATACTTCTATAATCCTCAGGCAACAAGGAATCAGTAGAAAATGGAGTATATATGTCTGGATTCTGTTGTAATTTTCTCAATACTTTCAAACACTGGAAAATGAAAAGCTTACAAAAGATGCTCACACTATCAATGGCATGAGAAGAGTAGTTCCTTCAATCCAAATACTGCTTTTATAACAATGAAATTCCCATGAATATACACTTGAGTAATGTAGGACTTTAAAAAACACTTGAATACACTAATTTTGATTGTTACAAATCCAAGTACAGCTGTAATCTACACGACATGTGTTCTGTCTTTACCGTATGGCACTTACAGAGAGAGTGGGATCTTGCGTGTATCAAATCTGCAACCAATTTTGTGACAGAAATGACACACAAGGGGACTTAGAAATAATCTTTCCTTGAGCAGGGGGATGGAAAAAAGCACAGCATCCTACTTTATCGATTACATATAAACAAATTCTGGAGTGGGAGTATGTGATGATTCTGGAAATAAGGAAATAGGGACAGATGGTTGCTTCTACTATTATACTACATTGTAGTAAGTTAAAACAAGAAACCGGGCTGGCTTGATGGGTGACTGGTTGAAAGTTTCCTCAATAGAAATTACCTTCTCCTCCCCTCAGGTATAGGTATACCTCAAGCTTAGATTTCATAGCTTACTGTCAGTAAATCCAGCCACATGTTAAGCTAACTTTAACTGAAGAGTCCAGCTGTCACATGAGATCTATTTAAAAAAACAACACACACAACAACTACCGTTTTCTATTTAAAAATATACATAGCCATGGTTCATCATATATGGATCTCAGGCATTCTTGTCTGAACAACTCATGCCAAGCGGACAGTTGTTATATCACTGGTGCAGGTATAAGGTATATGCTGGGTATACTAAATACAGTAGAGTCAACCGTGCTGAAGTCGAATAATCGCTGAAATCGAAGTACTTTTCAAGTCCTCTTCTCTTAACCTGTTGAGAACGGTTTGGTTTAGCCACAACACACATTTCCCATAGACACCTGCCCCAGTATACTCGGGACTCGTGCTCAACGGGTTAATATTTGACAATACTCGGGCAGGTGCCAATGGAAAATGCATGTTATACCAATATCAGTCCATCCTCAATGAGTTAATCCCACATATGTCATTTTTTTTTTTTTTTTTTGGGTCTAAGTCGAAGCTATTTCTTCTGTCCAAATAGATTTGACTTGGGCAAGGTTGACTGTATTTGGATACTAGGCAAAAAGATAGAAAGGTAGATGATAGATGTATACATAGGTGAATCAGATAGATAGGAGGAAGCAATAGATGGACAGGCAGATTGACTGAAAGACACATGGACAGAGATATGTGAGCCAGAGAATGAGGGAGAAGAGATATACTGCCAACCAAAGAACTCCACTGCTGAATAGATTCTATCACATACAATGAAGCATTTGCTGCTTCATTCCAATACAGTTTGATAAACTGCAATTTCGGAAAATATCTGTACACCAAAATATCAGCCTGTACAGTTATTGGTATGTGCTCTGCATTAATTCTGTGTGAAGCACTAAGATAACAGGGACCAAAGTCTCAACTTAGCCTACACCATATTTAAACTTTAAGCTAACCTGAGCAGAACATTTCTTTATAAAAGATTGTCCGACGTTAATCCAACCAACTGTTTAACTCAGTGAAAGTGTTTTCTTTCCTGACATAAAATTGTAGCATAGAATGGCACGCTCAGAGTAGTCAACACAGAAGCAAAATATGCAGCCAGGAACAAGGGAGAACTTATACAGGATCTACAACTTCTAAACACTGCTCATGCATATCTCCATGGAAAGGGAGAAAAGGGGTAATTCTGGAATCAAATAACCACTTGTTATGGGATCACCGTCATGAAAATTAATTTTCTACACTGATGTAGCATGATGCAGCTGCCATTTTGTCTCTCACCTAAAGATGGAGTTACGTACAATCATGGCCAGTGCTCTGGAACCAATAACAACAGCACTACCAGACACACACAATGTGACACCTGCAACATCATACATGTAGCCTACAAATATACCACTCATGGGGTATTCCCCATTCAGATGTGTTAAAGGACAAGTTCACCTTCATTAACATAAGGATTGAGAGAATGTATCAATATTAGTAGAACACATCATTGAAAGTTTGAGGAAAATTGGACAATCCGTTCAAAAGTTATGAATTTTTGAAGTTTTTGTGCAGTCACCGCTGGATGAGAAGACTACTGCAGTGTATGATGTCACATGCGTACAACAATATAAGGAAAATATAAAGAGAATTTCACAAAATTTCATCTTTTGAAAAAAGTACACATTCCCTTGACTCGTTACTGACATATGTTATGGGCAATATTATTCCCATTGCCCTTAGAAAGAGGCAAGTCAAGTGCTCTTTTATTATGCGAAAAAAGTGAAAATATGTTGAATTTTCTTTACATTTTCTTTATACAGTTGTACTCATATGACAATACGAGCCTCAGTAGTCTCCTCATCCAGAGGTTCCAACACAAAAATTTTAACAATTCATAACTTTTGCATCGATTGTCCAATTTTCCTCAAACTTTCACTGATGTGTTCTAGTAATATTGCTGCATTCTGTCAATCCTTTTGGAGGTGAACTTGTCCTTTAACTGTTTCTTGCATTCTGATACAGTGCCCTAAACCTCTCCTTTGTGGACAGGTATATACTCCTGCATGCCATATATCATACGCAGCACAGCATTCTCTACAACTTCATTTCACACGACTCTACTGACTGCAATATCCTATAAGCCATCCTTTTGCTGCCACACAAGGCATGCATGCCAAAATCATAATCCTTGACGACCAATGAATTACTGTACTTTTTCACTCACAACGATTGTTTTGGAACACCACAGATTTCATCAAATACAACTGCATCAGCATTCTGTTATACCAAATTGTCTGTTCGAAAGTTAGTCACATGATGCCACTCTGGGCATGCTAGCACCGCTGTACTCCCGGGCTAACCTGAGCGTGATGTTGGCGTAATTTGCGACACTGGGCCATGTGTCTTTGTTTGAGACTAGCTCTTGAAGCTTCTCTACACCGCCCTCACTGATCAAGAGACGACAGTATTTATCCCCTGAAAAGAAATCAACATTCAGTAAAAAGTTTGGAAATATTGTCTAGCCCCCTTGATCTATGTGTCAGCATATTTTTCTTTCTGAAACCTTGTTTTCTGGTAATCAAGCCAGCTAAACATCATCATTCTCTTTCTGAAACAAGAAAATATGGCTGCCATGTTACTGACTTGCATAAACTGATAGTTCTTATTTTCATAACAAGCATAAGAATTTTGATGCAACTGAGCCACACATCAAATCACATTAATAAAATAGCAAAATACATGACTGAACTTGATGTGGTATATATGCTGAAAATGTAAAAATGCACCCTCAATGTAATGAACACAATCACTGCATTTCTTTAGGGTGTGGAGGGCAGAGTGGCATTGTTGCACTGTCTAATCTCACAGAATGTCATCCTTGCACAATCTCATGAACTAAATCAGTAAATCTGGTCAACTGGACTTACTTGTAATTTGGAGTAGCAACGTTTCACGTCCTCTCCGGAACGCTTCATCAGGCCGACTGATCTTTGGCGGCAATTGGTTGTTGACCCGGAACAGGGTCGGGGAATTTCGGAAAGCGTTGAGGAATCTTCCGAACTGCCGGGTTGTAGGCTCCGGCTAGGTTGTGTCGCAGGCCCCCTCCTCGACCCTCTCCCCCGACCCTGTTACGGGTCAACAACCAATTGCCTCCAAAGATCAGTCAGCCTGATGAAGCGTCCCGGAGAGGACGTGAAACGTGGCTACTCCAAATTACAAGTAAGTCCAGTTGACTAGATTTACTGATTTAGTTCATGAGATACTCTACCTGGATGACTGAGAACATTCACAGACATATCCTTGCACAATGTTTGTCTAAATTCAGTGAAAACTTTCTTTACTCCCATTTAATGTGCAGCTTTTTGTTTTGACCAGAACCCAGCAAATGATGACCCCGACTGTAAAAACCCCAAAATAATTTAGTTCATTTTCATAGGGCTATATCTAAAATTGAGGTACATATTTCAGTCAGAGGCTCACAACTGATAAGCAGTTTGAATGAATGTATGATATGATAAACAAAAAGAAAAAAAAAAGAAGAAAAAGCCATAATGCCTCTGACATGACCACATGGTTAAGGGAAACTTGGAGAAAACTATGTGGAGATCCAACATGTATGGGTTTGTGGGACTGAAAAATATCACAGTCCTGGTTATTATTTCCTTGTGCAAAATACATGTCCTCAGATAATCCCAAACTGTTAAATGTGGAAAATAACATGAGTTTTCTACCCAAAGAACTTTAATGTACATTCAGGTGTCATATGAATCTTCCATGTGACTGTAAAATCAAATGAAAACAAAAATGTACAACTCATACAGTGAATGCCAGCTCCAAGAGACTGGGGCTGTCACTGTAGTCAGGGAAGAGATTGAACACGAGACTCACGTGAAACAGTGCAAAGGTTGGCTAAGGCCCACGTCGCCCACAGCTGGACTTGCGGTGTGTGGTAGGTATGGACTAGTCTCAATATGGGCTCAAAAGACCTGACATTCCAATGTGAAAGAAAATGACGGAAGACAATCATTACACTTATTCAGCACTGACATAATTACCTAATATCTAAGAGCACAATGTTTTGTATTTTGTTTCTTTTATCTCAGCTGACACCGTCATTTCTTTAACCAAAAAAAAAAACAAGAAAGAAAAGAAAAAAAACGAGAGAGATGGTGATGCTACACAAAATACTAAAGGCTGACAGAAAGCAAGCAAGTAATGGTAATACTGTGCTTATATGTAATGCTCACTGATCTCTACACGAAGTATCTGGACATCTCACTGGCCGATCACTTTGAAGCCACCTCGCAGCCATCTTTCCACACACATCACCATACACTTTGAACAGACTCACAACATCACATGATCTTGGTGATAATCTCTGCTGGAAAATGCGTCCACGTTCCAATACAGTGCGCCTAGTAACATGGCGGCATGGCTGCTTCAATTGTTTGCACAGCATGAATGGGCCAATGAGATATCCACATACCGGTACTTTCTATTGATCAGTGCTGATGCTCAATCTAGAATGGGCTGCTATACACAATGAAATATTGCCCATCTAAGATACTGCAACTGGGATACTAGGGATGTTTGAGTAGGGAGCCTTCCATCCCGTCATCACAGATAGGCCTTAACTAATTGATATTCAAACACCTGAAGTGACAATAATTTCAATCAATAGGACTTACATTATAATTGAATCAAATAACCCTCAAAAATTAAGGTCATATTTAAATATCTTACAAAATGTATATTGTATGTGACAAGCACAGTCTTTCAAGACATATTTTCCCTCCAGTGTAGTTTGCAGTGGCTGAAAAAGCATGTAGCCTTGATAAAAGACACGTTTGACTGATCTAGCAATTAGTTCGTCCACTTTAACACATACACACACACGCACCAACATGGCTGGCCAAATTTGAGCCTTTCACACTGGCAGCGGAAAATGATAGGGACACACAGCATACACATCACTGACCTGTAGTTAATGTTGCGCTGTTCATTTAGCTGCCATGACTGGATGGCACTGGCCATCTGGGCTAGGACTTCATCTCGGCTGATGCTGGTCTGCCACACCTCCTCACCATCCGATGCCATGTGGGCGAGGGCGCCAGCAGCGTTGTAGCTGACCTCAATGCCATCACTTCGGTCTAAGAGCAGCGATCTTTAGAAAGATTTCAGCACAGGCGTAAACAAAACTGAGTTTTTCTCTCAAGTCAACAGTTTGTTTGGCCAATCTTTATCTACTTTATATCGCCATTATTCCTTGCACATCTACCTTGCACTTTATTGTCTTTCTCACTTTTATGGGACTAACCCTTCATGCTCTATGAGTGCGCCATGAAAATACTGAGGCCACACAGCAAAACTTATCAATGCATAATGAGACTATTCACATTTTAAGTCTGGGTCAAATTGCATACAAGAAGCATATCAATATCTATTCAAATTAATTTCAACCACCTCCGTGACAACTGGGTTTCCACAAAGCTGATCAGATGCTGACATGGAAGTTACCATCAGTATCAAGGTAAAATCTTATTCAAATTCGTGAAATTCTTCTGTCGAGATGTTTTTTTTTTTTTTTAAATTGAAACTAACCCTACATCGACATAAATAAGCACTGCTTATTTACGTCAATGTAGGGCAATTTGTCAATCAGTTGCAATGAAAGGTAAATCCTTACTATCCAGAGTTCTTGTACATTACAACCTAACTTCACCTTGCCACTGAGCGTCATTAAACACAAGTTACAGCTCAGGTCCATCTTTGAAGCATGCAGTATGAATATTCATATTTTTGAGAAGTAAATTATCATAAAAATCAGTTATTTTCCTTTTTTAAGAAAACGGCATAGTCATCCTTTTTAACCTTTTCTGGTTACTTTTATGCACACATACTTTAAAAAAAAAAAAAAAATCAGTTGCAATAGGATACTTATCTAGTTATACTATCAAGGAAGCAGTGTAATGCTGATTGTGTGACAGAAAAACCAATTCCTGCACTGGACTGCAAACTTACGCAAAGACGGGCACATGAGGGATGAGTTGAGGTCGTAGGTGTTTAACCTCTGCCACATTACCCATCAGCCCCATCATGTTGCGGAGCAGCTCTGGCTTTTCCGTAAAAGTCTGTCAAGGCAAACAAAGTTAGCCATCCAATCACTGACTGACATGCCAGGGAAGATGGTAGGTGCAATTCACTCAATCACTTACAACTACTTCAGCAAAGACTAGCAGCTGGTCTCTCACACTTCTGGAGTCAAAAGCTGATTTATTTTCACAATGATTACATTTCTATTCTTTCACCCACGTTTTTTTTTTTTTTTTTTTTTTTTTTTTTTTTTTGCTGAAAGAAAGCAAAAAGTGAAGAGCAAACTAAACCACTGGTGAAATTGTCTTTAACAAAATAGTTTGTAAAGTATCAAATATGAGCTTACATAATATATTGCATAATATACATAATAGCACAGCTTTTACAAAATATTTGGCATATACAAAGCACAGCTTTTACAAACAAAGAAAACAAGAATAGAGCCTGCTACGTAGGACAATTAGACTGTGACTATTAAAATCAAATAATAAGATGTGTCCTAGATATGGATCTTCATCTAGAGCAAGAAAGTCTACTCCTACTTGACTATCATTATGTTCCATAGAATGCAGAATGCCACGTTTAGCACACATGCTGGAGTGTTTTTGTTACTTGTTTTACTTTGGGTTTGTTTTTTGCTGATTGGCACAAATGTCTGGAAACTAACTGTCAATTAACTCATTGCAGACGAGTCTCGAGAATACTCGGGCAGGTGTCTCCGGGAAATGCGTGTTATAGCAAAATCAGTTCGTCCTCAAAAGGGTTGATATTGATTACCCAATCCCACTAATCCCTACTGCATCACCATGGCCTTCCTGTCGGACTGAGGTATTAAAATTGCTACACCCTAGTAGGCTTGCTTCAACTCTAACTTTACAACTACATCAAATATCCTTGTATTACTGTACGAGCTGAAATTTTTGCGTACAGATACAGTTCAGCCAGCGATCAAGTTCCCCCTAGATCGCGATCACGGGCGATCAGTGATCGCATACGCGATCATTGATTGTATGCAATTCGGCATACAATCGATTGCGACATATCGCGTATGCGATCACTGATCGCCCGTGATCGCGATCTAGGGGGAACTTGATCGCTGGCCGAACTGTATTTTCGCGAATTGCCGCTTAGAGGACATTTTCACGAGTTGTTAATTTCGCGGTTGCGAGGATCTAACTGAACTTAGTTATTCGCGCATTGTTATTTTCGCGGTTCAACAGCGATTCGCGAAATTCGCGAAAATAAAACCACCGCGAAAATTTCAGCTCGTACAGTACTCTGATAAAGAATCTTGGAAAGTCCTTTGGCATACTAAGGGTTAAAATAGTCAGCCATTGAGCATCTCACCTCTTTGCACCTCAGGAAGAGACGCATGCCGTCTCCAAGGAGGAACATCTCACAGTTATCAGCCGTTTCATCTGTGATTCACAGAGGGGAGAAAAATCATCCATGCCCAAAACGTTAGGCCACTGGTCAGCAAGATTGACCAACACACCAGCAATCTATGACTAGGCACAGGACAAGATGTCAACACAGGAAAACAATCAATACGAGAGCAAAGCTGAATGATAAATACCGCACCTGCTACACTGCATTTCACACAGCAGGTCTTACCTCATTCTAGCCCCCCCAAGTCTAATGTTTTTAGTCTGTTAATTTTTAATATTTATTCATCATTTATTCTTAAATCTATTTATTTATTCATTCATTCATTCATTTTTTTAATTTTTTATTCTTTTAATTAGTGATTGCCAGTATGTCAAAAGTTAAGTATACACTTCTCTCTAATTTGAGCCCAATTTTGGTCCTATATTTATTTGAATTGCACAATCATCAAAAGCCTCTAACTTTCTGGATTTATAACTGCTCCTATAAAGCTGGTAACATGTGTGAATAATGTTGCACTTGGCAAAATTTAGTGTTTTTTTGTCTCCTGATTTCAGAAAGGGTTCATGAATTCAGGATGGTATAGATCCAGTAAGATTCAGAGTTGCCAATTTTGTGGTACTGAGATGATTACTTCTACAGCAAAATTCCCACAGGACTTGATGGGATATGCCACTGATCTATATGGCAAAATATCTGGATATCTCATTTGACAATTCATGCTGTACAAACAGCTGAAGCCGCCCTACTCAAACACGAGTCGCCATTTTAACACGCACACTCTTTGATATGCTGCATGCGTACATGCAACCATTTTCTGGCAGAGATTGTCATCAAGAAAACGTGATGTCGTGAGATCTGTACACAAAGTTTATGCCGACATGCATGGTAAGACGGCGGCATGGTGGCTTCAAAGTGACTGGTCAATGACACATCCAGATAATTCCTATAGAGATCAGTGGGTTATGCCCATAATGATGACCTCTGACCTGTAACATTCCACAGAGTACTCCAGGCTGTCTCCATGACCTCATCACACATGCCCCTGCCTAGACGCTCCTTGATCAGCTTCAGCATGCACTGAGGGAAGAATCAAACCAAAATGCAGTATAGTCAATGTACCATTGCCTTCAAAGGAGAATGAAAACCCTCATGCGGATTGAGGGAATGTAGCAATATTAGTAGAAAACATCAGTAATGCAAAGTTTGGGGAAATTCAGATAATTTGTTCGAAAGTTAATTTAATCTTTAAAAAAAAAGTTCTAGTGCTGCCATTGGTGGATGCAAGGATTGCAACATTTTGTGATGTCGCAAGTGGACACAAATATAAGGAAAATACAGAGAAATTTCGACTCTTGTGGCATAATGAAAGAGCACTTGACTAACCTCTTTCAAAAAGCACAGGGAATAACAATACCCTTTAATAACATGTGGCAATAAAGGAATGTCGACTTTTTCCTTAACAGTAAAATCTTTGCATGAAGACATGGCAGCAACACAGCAGCAATGCATACAATTGGCTAGCAGGCAAGAAAATATCAAGCTTTTTTTGACATTGTGACATCCCTTCATAGGAAGACTGCTAAGTAATGCAACATCCCTCTAAATAGATTATGATGTTGGGGTTTTTTGGGGTTTTTTTTTTGGTTCATTTCACGAAATGTCAGCATTAAAATACATTACCCAGAAAAGAAAGGACTTTATATAATATTGAGCAAGATACATGTACATCAAAGGTGCTTTATGTTCATTCGCACGACTCTGTATCAGAAGGAATCAAATCATTAGTATAAATTACTATGTTCACTTTAATTCAAATATCATTTTCTTTTTAATGATAGGCTGTTAGAACAGGTTTGCTTTGGGCTCTACTGTACGACATTCTTGTGTCCATTCAATGGCATGTAGAGTGACACCCTCATCATTCACAGCCACAATTCATGGGACTTTGGGTGTCCTTGCCTAACAAGACTACAGCAATCTTGGTTCATTTCTTTTCTCAGTATTTACAAGAAGATGCCTCATGGGTGTGTGTGACTCACATTAATGATTCCAAGTTTGCCAACCAGCAGCTTTTGACTGCCCTCGACGTGGCAGACGATGGAATTGCACATGTGGACGTAGACCCTCTGGAGGAGTCCGTCTCGGTCCTCCATCAGCGCCAGCTTGACCAGGTTCCTGACCACGCGCTGAAACTGGAATTGGAAATCATCGGGGATGGTGAAGTTGAAGAGGGTCAGACCGCAGTTCCTCAGCAGTGTCACGCTCTCCGAGATATTCTCGATGGCATCCAGAAGGCAGCTGATGACGGCCCTATCGTGGGAGGAAAGCATCCCATTTTCTTTATTCTGTATCCAAATTCTTCAAAATACTTCCTCATTGGTCAAAAGAAGCTCAAACAAAGGCAAATGACTACCAGAAACAAAAAACTTGTTCAATTTTTTCTGTTCAATATCTATGGAGTGTACTTCTTCAAAACACTTCCGCACTGGTTGAATGGATCTCAAACAGAAGGCAAATGACTCATAAAAAACTTGTTCTACATACATCTGTTCTATTGATAATTCTTGAGGAGTGGGTATGCAATTTTTTTTTCTACATGCTTCCTAATGGGTTGATTATAGCTCAGATACAATCAGCCAACAATCAGCCATGGCAACTGCTTCTATATTTTTTTTTCCTTGTTCTGTATTTGCGGACCATGTATGCAATTCTTTAACATTATCCCCATCAGTTGATTGGAGATCAAATACAGATGACTGTTTGCCACTGAATCTTGTTCTAACTCTGTCTCTTTTACAGATGACATGTGTCCCACTGCTATCACCCTACACAAACCTATGGTTTGTTATAAAAGCATTACTTACCTAAATTGACTAGCAATGAGCAGTTATATAGCAAGGAAGGTACAGGACATCAATTTACCTATGAACACTATCTTTCAACATTTAACATTTTCCCTTCATATGCTATTTTAAACCAGATACTGAAAGCTATAATAGCCACATTTTCACTTCCTGTCGGATTGGAAAGTTATACTCTTCAGCCCCCCCCCCCCCAAGAAAAAAGAAACAAAATCCAATAACATACGAAAGAGTAAATAAGCAGCAAACAAACAAAAAGGCGATCATGCTTTAAAAGTTTTGCATCTATTAAAAGAAAAAGACAAAGTTTGCCATTCTCTTCTAGAGCTTATAGTATAGGACTTTGTGAAATATACATTATAGCCCTAAACCCTAGCAATGACAGAACAACATCAAGCAAATCACTGCAGTTATCGTCACTCAGGAGCTTCCCTACTCAGACATAGTCATTTTTACTTTACCCAGATCACCTAACAACGTAACAAATGAGTCCTAATGCAAAGTGTAGTCTAGAGCTAACATTTTTGTTTTTGGTTTATGTATTTTATGCTGACTTGCCACATAGATAATAATAATAATAATAATAATAATAATAATAATAATAATAATAATAATAATAATAATAATAATAATAATAATAATAATAATACATAATAACAAGAAATTGTAATTACAAGGATAATATGCTTTGCTGTTGTGGGAAAGATTTCACTGAAAAAGCCTATATACACTTCAATTTGATTACGTGTCTCCCTCCAAAACATAACCTGCATCATTTTTCTTTTTTGCAACATCTCACAACAGCATACCACATAAGGCCAACATAACATACCTATTACGTGAGCAAGTGACGATTTCCCATACACACAAACAGGTACACACACACACACAAATACACACACACACACACACACACACACACACACACACACATCCAATCGCATATTTACAATTGGATTTAAAAGAAATGAAATGGGGCAATCTGTTCCACACATTTTAAAATCATCAGCATTAAAGGCCATTTTAAGATATTGGGACTTCATCCAAAACTCAGATAATGTACCAATACTCTTCCACAGGACCCTCATTCCTTTTTCTTATGTCTGAACAAAAACAAAACAAAGAGGACACAAATAATCATTAAAAAAAAAACTCAACAAACTCACTGTCTTCCTTGCTTGGTAAGCTGCTTCTTATACTGCCCTCTTGTGAGGTGGAACAAAGAGGCACTGGAAGAATGAAAAGAAGAAACATATCATTGTTCATTCAATTAGACATTGATAATGATAATCAGATCTTTAAAGGACAAGTCCACCTTCATATACAGGTGGATTGAGTGTATGCAACAATATTAGTAGAACACATCAGTGAAAGTTTGGGGAAAATTGGACAAACCGTTCCAAAGTTATGAATTTTTAAAGTATCTGCACAGTAACTGCTGAATGAGAAGAGTACTACAGTGTGTGATGTCACATGCGTACGATATAAAGAAAATAAAAAGAGAATTTCACAAAACTTCACTTCTTGAATAAAGTGCACATTTCTTTGACTTGTTACTGACATATGTTAAGGGTAATATTATTCCCCCTGTCTTCTGAAAGATAGAAGTCAAGTGTTCTTTTGTTATGCGAGAAAAGTGAAAATATGTTAAATTTTCTTTATTCTTTCTTTATATCGTTGTACACATGTGACATCACAACCTATAGTAGTCTTCTCATCCAGCCTTGAGTGAGCAGATACTTCAAAAATTCATAACTTTGAACGGATTGTCCGATTTTCCTCAAACTCTCACTGATGTGTTCTACTAAGGCCAAAAAAAAAAAAATTGTTGCATTGGCGTAACCCGCCCGACCCTAAAAATTCCGCCGACCCCATGTTTTTTTATTATTTTTTTTGCCATCGATATCAAATATCTTGTTGATTGCGATCGCGATCGCACAAACCCGGAAGTGGAAACGGCTCTGGGGATATCGGATGTACGAGGGAGAGATCTAGCGCCTCGCATAAGCCTTCCTTGATCAGTACGTCATCTGTTTCCAACACGGACACGTACTCTAACAAGATTTATTCAGTGTATACGTAGCATTCAGACTGCGATGTATTGTGCACAGTTTTGCCATAGGTTTCTTGTATGGAGAACTTACACGAATCTGTATATGTGGGACTGTAATAGAGATCACCGTGTGCGATGAAAAGATCGTACATATGGGTCAATTTGCATCTATCTTATCTAAGTCAAAATAGTAAAATATGAAGTGAAAACATTCAGGATAGGGATTTCAACATCTTTAAATTCTGTGAAGGGGTATAATTCCAGTAATATCGGCCTCATAAATGATTTGTAGAATAGATGAACACAGCACATTCGGTGCAGCAGTTGTAACTGTTTACTGAGCTGAGCACGAGTTTTACACGTAAAATGCAGGTAGCCAAAAAAAAAAAAAAAAAAAAAAAAATCCGCCCGACCGACCCTATTTGAAAATCTCATGTTACGCCAATGCAACAATTTTTTTTTTTTGGCCTAATATTGCTGCATTCACTCAACCCACATGTCTATGAAGGTGAACTTGTCCTTTAATGCTGACCACCGAAGCAAAGCATGAGGACTTGGTGGGTGTAACTCTGTGATGAGTGTGGGTTAATGTCATGCCAACGACAGAGATACCAAGGACAGAGGGCATCTACAATGATCATTGTAGGTCTGAGATTGTGTGCCAAGTGCAGCCTGAGAGAGTGAAGCAACCTCACGGGGAAGGATGTGTCCCACCTCCCCCAGTGAGGAACTTTAGCTGTAAATTGAGCAAACTGAAACATACTACATACTTGTTGGGTCATTCCAATACAAAGAAAAAATATATATCGTCTCAAAATGTGACACTTCTGATTTTGGGAAATCTATGTTTTTGTGCTTTTTGTGTATTTTTTGTGAGGTCCATGAGGCACTCACATCTAATGTGTCAGACTTGATAGGTTTGCAATGAACTCCATTTCATAATGCAGTTTGAGTTGAAACAGCTAAATTAAACAAGTGGCTAAATATACCCTCATCTGCACTAGAATGTGGTGTTGATTAAAAACCATGGTGTATTTATTTCATGGTTATGATATGACAGGAGTTTGAATTTTAGTCTCAAGTTTAACCATGATATAAAGTAATTGGCATCCTAAATGTAAGAATAATTTGAATTCAAAACACTTGTAAGAATACTGGCCAGCATTCAGCCATTTTGTCCAGTATGAAAACTATGTGACATTCCACTGGAGACAAGTGCCCAACAAGTGTGCTCCATCAAACAGTGATTACTTCACTACAGATTAAAGGATGGCATGAAAGATACCAAAGTCATGACACAAGAACATTTCCAAGATGCAAGACAATATTGGGTAATATGGAGGAGTGAAGAAATAGACAATCCAAGCATTTAAAGAAAAAAGAAAAAATCTTATGGTTCATCTGTAAGATGGACTTAGGAATCTCAGCAGTAAGTTCTCAAATCAGAATGCTGTAAATTAATTTTAGCAAAATTCAACACCTGCTTTCGTTTGAAGATGACTTTCAATTCAGAAATCATCGAGTTTACAGGTGTTTCAACTGAGAGCAACCCTGTAGACAAAAAAATAGTAAAGCGAGAGACCATGTCCAAGGTTCTCCATCCTATATATTTACACTTTTTAATACATACTCCTGATTAAAACTTAAATGAAAGCAAGAGATAATCATTACCTTCCGGATATTTGAATTTGGTTGTCATGGGGATACCTCTTCATCGCTGCGATAATGCCCTGCAGAAAACAAGAAATACTTGTATTGTAACTGATTGACAAATTACCCTTTATTGATCATAAACAGCGATTATACAACACATACTAACCACCACTGGTCATCGCACAGAAGCTTGGTACAATTTAGTCCAGTGGATATGACATCTTTCTAGCAATTAGGAGGTTCTTGGTTCAAGTCCAAACCAAGTACAAACACATATGCCCATGAGTTTTTTTTTGTTTTTTGTTTTTTATTGCTACTACTAAAACACTGAATAATTTGTCTTAATTCACGTCAATGAAGGAGATTTGTCAATCAGTGGCAATAAGGACAACTTGACTAAAGTACCTGTTAGTAGTGAATTTGCAGAAATGTTTGGTTACTGCCACTCAGTGCCAGTGTTAGGCAGATGTGTAGCCAGAAATCTCTCATTCTCCCATCTCTGGTTCTCCTACCCTTAGTATCACTTCCTCCTATCATGCAGCTACTGTACATGTAAGGTGGTGAGTCTTCTCACAGTAGTTTGTTTGCATTGACATATAATGCAAGATTGACAGAAAGATGGCACATGGATGAACACTACCCAGCTGTCGTCTTGGTATGATATTATAATTTTATGCAAGTTTGAAGTTGAAGTTTGGACTACCAAGTAGCCAAACATCATAATGGTGCCATGGTGACAATCAATACCTTCCCTATTTCTAGTATTCTCTCCAGAACTACTGTATCTTTGCTGTCATTCACAGCAGAGAATCAAAACATGCCATCATTATTGAAGTTGAAAAATATTGAGGGGCATTATGAATTAATGTTGCATAAAAAATGAGCTCCAGGAATCTGAGCTACCACCATGAAGAAAGGGAGCACGAAAGATAAACAAATAATTTGGACAAAGTGACAAAACATACATCACTTGTTATGGTGAGTCTGCTTCACAATGTAATATTGTATTTTTTATTTTAACTATGCCCATTGTATTTGATACAAAGATATGAGTCCTGTTCGGCCACGAAGTACAACTGTTATGGTGTGTAAAAGATTGAAGAAAAGAGTAATGTAGTCTATGTAGAAGTCATTACATTTACAATGCAATACTCAGAGCAGCATAAAAGGTATGGAACATTTATCACTGGTACAATTATAGGCCTAAATGTAATCATATATTTCACAGCAGCAGATGAGAATACATTATGAAGCACACTAGAGGATGTTTCTACTGCAAACAAGAAAATGTTTCCAGCTTTATTATTTTGAGGAAAGGTCTGAAATATCTCCCTCTTTTATATACTCAGCTTCTGAAAGGAATCTACTTTTCAGGGTTGCAAAAAGGACACACGAATTTTCAAGAGGGACACTGATCTGTACTTACGTCCACTGCTCTGACAGGTACTTGACAGTTGATGACCCGCTGGATGTCAAAGTAGGCATTAAGGCCTTTCAGTAGGAAACCCCTCCGCTCTAAGTACAGCTCTATCGTAGTCAGGATCTGGTCCTCGTTGGCAAGACCCGCCACCTAGTCCAAAGAGATCAGATCCAAAATTTGAAACACATTGGAAACACAGCAATACTAGGATTAATTTCCTGCGTATTTTCTTCTAGAATGTAGAGGATTTCTTTTTTTCTATTCATGTCCTTGCACTTCACAACAACTGTTTTGATGAGAAAGACCCCGTTAAAAGTATACAAGAGTTGTATCGGCTGATTCTGACTTGAAATGAAGGTTGACAATATCAAGTATCATTTGACAAAAGGCAAAGTAAAGAATTTCTTGGCTGTGTGAATTCATCACCATTTTGAGCACTTGCACTAATTCATTCCACTTTTTGGCCCATTGCCTCCACATGGGCAAAACCTTTTCTCCTTCATGTACTCACCTTTTCTTGATAATTGGTGTTGCACTTCAGTTTGCATATCTTTCAGTAGATTAGTAAACCAAATTTAATATTTATGTATCAACCTTTTGGGGGGAGGTTCAGAATTCTCTGAAGTACAGTGCTGTTCATATATTGTTGTTGTTGTTTTCCAGAATTTTCAAGCTTTGTAACAATTGAATCTTAAAATGTTAACTCAAGTTCTTGTTTCTCTCTCAAATTTGCAAGTTTTTGTTAATTTCTTTCTGATTTTGTGCTGACATAATGGCCCAAAATCATGAAGGTGGTACCAGAGACTCCAACTCTCCTGCTTTCGACGGGAGATCTCCCGCGGAAAGCCCATTTTCGCAAAATCTCCCGTTCTCCCGCCTTGAGATTCAATTTCTCCCGCCCCGGATCTGTGTCTCCCGCTTGAAATGATTTCTTACTTAGTAGTGACATTGTATGTTGAAAAATAAGCCTGAGATAGCACGAGAGAGCATCTAGAACAGTCGCACTTCAAGCTCGTGATGTGCGCCAAGTTGGAGTCTCCCGTTTGCTAGGGGGTTTCAAGCAGGAGAATCTCCAGATCAGAAGGTGCTTGGGGATGGAGTCTCTGTGGTACAGATTTAAACCATGGTTTATGCAAATTTTCTTCTGCATACAATTGACAGTATGCAAACGCCAACAGACATCCAGTAACAAACAGGCATGTCAAAGATGTGCTTTATTTCATACTTATTTTAGGCCATGGCCTAAATTTGTACCATGATCTAGGTTTAAACCAGGTTTAAATCACCTTCGTGAATTTGGGCCAATGTTTTTAATCCGGCAAATCTCACTGGTAATGCATTAAAGGTGTTAAGCTATTTGATGTCAAGATGATCAATTCTGCAGAGAAATTAATCCTAACGAGTTGGTAGGTTTACTCTGATCTGTCGAACCTGTTGGAAGAAGAAAAACAAAGGTTCATGTCGGCATGAAAGAGAAACAAAGGATCATCATCACCTGGACAGCTGGTATGTGCTCCGCCTCGCACTCGTCCATTCCAACCAGACCAAGGAAGTTCAGTTTATGCCTCAGTCCCTTGAGACCAGTGATGCTACTGGCAACGCATCCCCTGTCATCCTCTTCTTCCGTCTCCTCCACCCTCTGTTTCCTCCTCTTTTCAGCGCCCTGTTTCCCCTCTTCTCCCTCTTGCCCACCAGCACCACCAGCACCAGCCCCACCCTCCGCCCCATCCCCATTGATGTCCATGGGTCGCTCTGGGGGCACCGATGCACTGTCTGTTTCATCCCCCTCCCTATTATCATCACCCTCCTGTTCCTCCACCCCGTCAGAGTCCTCCGCCACATCCGAGCCTATACTGTCTGACGATGCGTCGCTATGATCGTCATCGCCGCCTTCGACTACATCCTGCTCTTCCATTGCATCCTCTGAATCTCTCTTGATGCCATGTCCAGGATTCTCACTGGCGGAAAAATGCATTTTGCATTAGATATATGTGACCGTGCATCACAAAACCAACAAAAAGTCAACTAGGTAAATCTTGAGTTTTTCATATTTTCTGAAAGACCTGTTCTTCTTCTATACTACTCGTAAGTTTGGGATCACAAAATAAATGGGAATGTATATTTCTAAGTTTTCCGACATTCTTTTTTATGTAAACTAGTGAGATCAGGCATGTGTTTAAAGAGGTTCCTTTTCATTTCTTGAAAATCCTTTGCACATTGTTCGCTTTCAACTCTCATAACTTTTGAAAGGATACTGCTGCTGCTTTTAAAGTTGGCCTTCATCATGGACAGAATGTGTTAATAGTGCATGCTTGATTTCAGCCTAATCTATTAATCCCTTCACTGTTGTTAATCCGATGGTTTACATCCATCCTGTTTTTGTTTTTTGTGGGTTTTTTTTTTTTTGTCCCATTAATTGCACCGCTAGCATGGTTTGGTGAAGATTAATGCTTGCATAGCCTGTTCTTCAGAGCCTCTTTTCTCAGTTCACACTTTTCAAGAGTGTGTGCTTTCTTTCATGTAATTATTTGGGTAGGTTAGGAGAGTCCATTTGAATCGAGTCCTACATCCTTTTAAACCTTATAGTCTGCTCTTTCAGAATCTGCCCGTAACTAAAAATCCATGTATGGTGACATTTTGTTGGGTTTGTGATGCAGGGTCACATATATATCATTTGTCTCTGCCAGGGAAGAAGAGATGCATCTACAAATGTATGGTTGAAAGACCTGGTATTGTGGGGATACCATGGAGTGGAAAGGCTGGCCCAGCTTGCATGAGAGTCCCTGAATTGTGTACAGCTTTATCACTGACCTCTAGGTTAGACCGTTAGTACACATCAAATACAGCCAAAAACTCTTGACTGGAGTCAACCGTTACCGATGAGCATATACTTTGATCCACATTATGCCAACAGTGCTACATATGTATTTATGATTTTTGAATGTACCCGATGGATAGTGAATGAAGATTGATTCAATTGGATCATCCACTTTTCCCCACAGGCTGTTGGGTCTTTTACAAATTTCGCCAAGTCAAAGGAAAAATCACTTATCATTGAAATGGCAAGATCTGCAGATATATTTGATTTTATGACATAGTTTACATCCGACCCACATCTCATAAAATCCCTTGCATGGGTGTGCACTCAGTCCCCAACTCTGCCATATTCATGATGGCTTTCGCACGGTGTAACATTTAAGGGGCACTATTTTTTTCCACACAATAGCAAGTTTTAGATATGCCACTCGAACGCTGTTAAAGATGACACAGCCTACTTGGTTAGATAATGGACATTTTTTGCCTGTAGCATCATCTTTAGCACTCATGTTGGAGATCTACATTTGCTATCATTACATCATAGAGGAAATATCTACTTGTGATATTATTTTTGAGAACTACTTATCTATGTGATTCATGACATAGTTTTGAACTAGTTTGAACCTTTTCAACACCCCATGAGGCTCTGAAGGGGCATGTAGGCTTAACTGAGTCACCAACTCCACCTTACTTTTGATCATTATCACTGGTATGATCTTTAATGTCGTTCCCAGAGAGATCCAGCGACAAGAGACTGGGCAGGCATCTTATCAGACGTCGTAGCATGGGCGTGGTCAGTTTAAGCATGTACCCTTCATTGTTGACTGAAATATCAAGATGCCTGTCAACAAACCAAAGAAGCAAACAAATAACACAATATCAACAAAGTTATGATCTTAAAAAGAGTTTCCTTTGTATTGCAATGGTTTCAAGCCAGTAATAAATAACATCAGTATGCACGTAAGGCGCATACAAATTGTACTGTTATGACTTACAGTACACCATACTTGCATATTGTGTCATGTACCATCCATGGCACCTAAAAATGTATGCTTTCAACAAAACATAAGAAATAATCTCACTTTTATTTTTACAAACTTTAATGTTCCCAAGCACAAATGCCAATCAAAGAAGCTTTGAACTGCAAACATGGTCCACACAAATTATTCCAATTTGGTTTGCTGTCAGTGAGCTTCCCAATCACATTGCAGTACAATCATCTAATCAGCCAAATGGCAGAGTACCTATTGCTTTGGAGAAATTGTTAAAGGTAGCTGCACTCATTCATGTTATGCTCTTTCCATGGACCATAGATTTAATGTTCCGACAAGTTCATCACTGAATTACACATTCTTCTTCATGACACTATATATGCATGCCAACAGTAAAACTTATTTCAGAAATGTATGAATATCGACAGTGAACATATACATGTTAGTGTTTGTATTGTACAGTGCATATACAATGTATTTTAGTTCTGACACATCATGTACAATTGTATGTGTACACATGTACGCATAAAATACATAAAATTGTACATGCATACTTATCATACAAACATGTATGTCATACATGCACAGTGCACTTGCACACATAGTAAAATCATTATATACGACTGTATGTAAGCTGTTATTTTCGCGAGGGTTCAATTTTCGCGAATTTTGCAAATCACTGTTGGACCGCGAATTTAACAACACACGAAAATGTTGCCATTATGCACTAGGCTAATAGAGTGCTTACATTCAGCCTCAGTGTCAAAATGGCAGAAATATCTCGTGAAAATGTCCGTGACTTCTCCATTTGCAAAAATATCTGTACACGAAAATAACAGCTTATACAGTATATATTCACACTACCTCAGAGCTGGCACAAGACAGAGATAGTCTAAACTGCTTGCAACGAGAACACAGTCATGAAGAACCAGAGACCTCAGTTGGTGTTTGACTGGCTCAAGAAATGACAAGTCCCCATTTTTGACAACCTTAGACACATCCAGAGAAGTCAGATTTGGCAGTTGTTTGATGAGGCAGTGCAACTGCACCCCACTCAAGTCAGTGAAACCAATGTTCAGACTGCGAAGGTGCGTCAGTGGGAAGTCGAAGAGGGGTAGGCCGTACTTCTCTAAGATGTGCCGGCATCGGTGCAGATTAAGAACTTGAAGGGAAGTCAGTTTGAGAAGGTGCGGCAAGCACTCTTGGGAGAGCTGGTCACATTCAGAGACGTCCAGCTCAATGAGTTTGTGGTAAGAGAGCTGATGCAGACCATCGTCTGATATCGAACTCCTGCTAAGGTTCACTTTCTTGAGTTGGACTTTCCCCCTCTCACACAGCGCTTGCAGCTTTGAGTTGTCCAGCGTTCCCCTCCTAGCGAGAGTGTTTAAGATTCTGTCACTGATGATGCTTGGAAGGTATGCGTCTTCCCTCAGCCGAACCACACATCCATCTGTATCCATCACACACACTGTCCGAAGGTCGGTCAGGGTGTATTCAATCATAAGCTCCAGTAGGGTTGGAGGACCAGTGTCTGCTTGGACACCCAGTGCCATACTGGATCCAGACTAAATGTGTTTCTGTATCCAGTTCTTGTTTGACTAGAAAGACACAACATATTTCAAAACAAAAACAAAAAAATAAATATATTATCACATCATACTGGAACCAAATGAATATAGCCAAGGCTAGACTAAACATAAAAATCTGGATTGATGCACATTGTATTCACACTGATCTTGATGTTCACACATACACTTGTACCAGCTAGGCCTACTGTAACTTCAGCCTAACTTATTAAACAAAAAGAAGTTAAAAATATCTTTGCTATGCTGATAGTGACTTTAAACATTTCATTCAAAGGAGCTAGCAGAAGCACTTTTTTGTTAGGAAGTGTATACAACCACACGTGTGTGGACGTGTGTCGTGTGGTTGTGTGTGTACATGTTGCACACATGGGGGCTTTATTGCGTAGAAATGTGATATATTCACACTTATGGGGGTCCATTTCTTATAAACTCAGTCATTAAAGGACAAGTTCACCTTCATAGACATGTGGGTTGAGTGAATGCAGCAATATTAGTAGAACACATCCGTGTGAGTTTGAGCAAAATCAGACAATCCGTTAAAAAGTTATGAATTTTTGAAGTTTCTGCTCAGTCACCGCTGGATGAAAAGACTACTATAGCTTGTGATGTCACATGAGTACAACGATATAAAGAAAGAATAAAGAAAATTCAACATATGCATTTCCATTTTTCTCCCATAACAAAAGAACACTCGACTTCTCTCTTTCAGAAGGCAGGGGGAATAATATTACCCTTAACATTAATATGTCAGTAGCAAGTCAAGAACTGTGCACATTATTCAAAAAGTAAAGTTTTGTGAAATTGTTTTTATTTTCCTTATATAGTTGTACGCATGTGACATCATACACTGTAATAGTCTTCTTTTCCAGGACCTCGTGACTGCGCAGATACTTGAAATATTCGTAACTTTTCAACAGATTGTCCAATTTTCCTCAAACTTTCACTGGTGTCCTACTAATATTGCTGCATTCTCTCAATCCTTATGTACATGAAGGTGGACTTTGTCCTTTAAGTTGGATTTTTTTTTTTCAAATCTTGTTGCAAACTCTTACTTTTTTCATTCTTCATTTTCATGAACTGTTCTGTTCTGTTTGATATAGATTCTATTGAGTTATGTTAATGTCACTTGTTGTGCTAACCCCAATTCGGCAATCGGTACGGGTTGGGGTGGCTGGTGCGGTTATTGTTGTGCATGATTGTTATATTGTATACCGCCATTACCGGTACTCATTACAGGGCCCCCTGGAAAACAGTACATCAAGTGTAGGTTCTACTTGATTACTGTCGGGGCCACCTTGAATAGAAATAACGACATGAGACCTAATGTAGATAATATTTTTAGTATAATAAATGTATGGATTGAAATTATATATTGTGCCACTTCTTTTTTTTCCCACATGTGATGATCAGATTATCATTATTAAAATATTCTGTCAAGAGTCATAAAATCAATATTGACCGATTCGGGTTCGTTGAGGGCAGCAGACATTTTACGGCATAGGGCGCAGCCATAGTGGGTGTATCAGCCGACCCCCCCCCCCCCCCTGCTCTCCCCCACCCCGGGGCAACATGTTTATCACGCACTTGTAACAAAGGTTCGCGCACTAAGCAAGCATTCCCGCACTCAGTACGAGACGCCTATTGGCTAAAGCAGTTTTTCATTCTGCGCGCGTGCTAATGTAGGGAGAGGGGTGGGGGAGTGCGGAGGGGGGGTCGGCTGATACACCCACTATGGCTGCGCCCATGCCAAAAATACACATAGCGCGTCACAGAATCGGTCAATACCGGTATATTACTGAGGTAGGCCCTAACGTTACACAACAGAAATAGAACCTACATGTACCTGTAGTTAAATTTACAGTGACAGTAACTGTTACAGTATTAGACAGATTGAAATGGGAATGAGATTGCCAAAGGCATAAATAAACTTACAAACAGAAACAATTAAATTAACATATCAGTGTCAGCATTGAAGAGAATAGATTTCTATCCTGTCTATTAGACTTTAATAGGGTAGTAGGCCTAGAGTGTAATAAAAAAAAAAGACTCTAGGCCTACTTAGTTCATGTTAGTTACTGTAGCCTTACCTAACGATCACGTCAAAGGGGTAGAAATCTAGCTACTCAGAAGTCAGATCATCAGAATCAGATCACAGCTTTACTAAAACAGGTACAGCTATGTCATTGATGTGAGATGATGACGCCACTCCACAATCAGCTGACGAGGCAAAGCCAAAGACACAGTACAAAATACTGTAGAATTTTATAGGCAGTCTGCAGTCCAATGAGCTTCGTTTACCCAGTCAGTGCCGTCAGTTCAGGGCAGTAGGGAGGAAACACTGCTCTAAGTCGACATCTTAAACTTTTCATTACTGTCGTTTGTTGTAGAAGACGGCTAGAAACGGCCGTACTCTGTTACTTGAAAGCACACAACACTGCACCACCATACACATTGAAATCGTCTCGTACCTTCTAATTATCTCCGAGCTCCGTGTGTTTTTCTACGTAACAACTACACATCGGTGGGTCTACCCACCATCGCACGCATCCGGGAATACCCATATGTACAATGTCTGATCATGTTGACTGGACTGTGCACCCAAAGTGGTGGGCGCTTGATGTACGTATACTGTACACCATACCAAACACCGGCTGAGTCACTTGGATATTAGACGACATTTCTGTACATGATTTGCGCCTGTTGCCAATTTGAATACGACAAAACGAAAGCAAGGACTTCCTAGTACATACACCGTGCTTGACGGGCACACGAAATGGGCTATCTACGAAGCCAAAATCTCCTTGTTTCGGCCAAAACGGCGACAATGCGATTTTTACAAATCGCCAAGGCGCCCTGATAGCTGATTAGACGATAAGATGAACCACGCGACTTGTACAAATTTGCCAGGACGCTTTGATTAAAACGAGAAGACGTTAAATGGATGATACAGTCAAATTGGTGGAGATGAGAATTGGGCTTCTTAACTTTTTGCAAGATACCGAGAAAACACTTATGATATAGTACAGAGCATACCATTTTAAGAGAAATTCAAAATTATTTGATGAAAATCGGGTTTGGAATGACTGTATTATCCCTTTAAAACTCGAACAAAAAAAAAAAAAAAAACCTGATAATCAAGGAAGCCTAATGATGTAAAGGGACTCGGAGACAAAGGAGAACTAGTAGATTAAGGAAAAGAATATAGAAAAAGAAATAGGAATTATAAAGACGAAAGTTAGTTAAGCAAACATATCAAAATACTGTTTTCATTTGATTAGTTGTTCGCAAATTGTTTGTTGTACCGCCCCCCCCCCCCCGCACTGTTCCCCAGTGCGTCCTTCGTAGTTGTTTTTTCGTGTGTATAATGTATGCATGCAACATAGTCAGGGGTAAACCAAATTGATATCCCCCTCCCGCGTCTACAAATTCTGTACACGTCAGTGGCACATACAGTGCACTTCAATTTTAGCCTGGTCCATACAGTGCAAGTTAAGGTAAAAAAGGAAACCGAAATTCCATCTAAGATTATTCCTAACCTAACAAAGGCATTACATTAGCAGGATTGGTATGGTAATCATATATTCAGTTACGCATGACTAATTAGCAAAAAAAAAAAAAAAACCAAACAAACAAACAGAAAGTGTTAAATATGCTCTTGCCCGAGTTTTTGGCTTCAGTTAAGAAAAAAGTGAACTCCAGATTTAATCCGAAATCCTAACATACGATAATATAGAACTCATATCCTGATATGAAAGCCTCATCACTAGACCTTCATTTGGTACATGAATCATTTACATCTGGTAATGGATGACTGCACAACAACGAATTTTCAATTACAAAAGTTTTCTTGTCCAGTTTGCGGTCGAATGGGCTGCATGATGGACCAGTAGGTGCTTTTTGCACAAAACTTTGCTTATATGCAAGCTCCCCATACCCAAAACTTGGACAAAAGTAAAATTGAAAGCTATTATGAAATCAAATTACTATATTCTTGAAATTGAAAGCTATGAAATCGATTACTATATATTCTTGTTTAATATCTCTAAGATTTATAATGATTGTTTTATATTAGTAGGGCCTACTGTCTGGGGCAAATTATTTGTACAGCGTGTCCAAGAAAAAACGAAACCGAGTTTCATTGTAATTCTTTAGGATCATAATCACATATTTGCTTTCTGAGATGTGCATGGATTGAAATATACACTTCTCTTCTTTCATTTGATGCTGAGTTAGAACAATAGTCAGTATAAATGCTACTAAATTTTCATTTGCACGAGCAAATGGCGACTTTGAATGAGTTTTTCAGACTTTTTCAGCAATCTGTTGTAAAAAACTAAAATCATAGCTTTAGTATCCATTCCTTTTCCTTTCATATGACATCTCATGCGTAAAAAATGACTAACGCCTGCTCGAGAAAACTTAATTTGAAAATACGCTTCCATTTAATCAGTGCATGGTAGTTTATAGATAGATAGATAAGGAGCCAGTTAGCTTTCCCGACGCCTGCCCAACTTGGCAGATGACAATGGCCTTCATGCTTCAATGAATTTACACAAACATAAGGGGGGGGGGGGGGTAAAAAGGATTGTTACAGACGGTTCGGTTGTGAATAGGGTCATAAATTAGCACATGATCATAAGCTTGCCTGACCATGCAGCTAACTATACAGAGCAAAGGGTGTTCATCAGCGGAATGTTTGGGAAGGTGGGGTGGGAGTAGCGGACCGAAAAAAACCCTTTCTCCCCCCCCCCCCCAAAAAAAAAAAAGAGACGATTTTCTGCCCTGCACTTGCACCTGATAATGTTATAAGCGCAAGTTCAGTGATAAATAAAGTGATGTACCCTCTCTTTCATGCTTCACCTCCCCCTTGAAAAACTTCAAAACCCTGTCAGTGATGAAGGACTAACCACGCGTGAGGGAAATGTAGAGAGGAATGAAAACAGTGAAATAAGTTTGAGGTACAAAATCATCGAAATGTGTATCATTGTTGTAATGTTGATTTCCCATAGCCATTGGACTGCGTGCAGCCTGAGAATACTCACGATATTAGTCTTCAATTATTGGTTATGTCTCATAGCTTATTCTAAATAAATGACAACAAAGGGCTTTCCGTCTCATACAGCATTCTCTGTAAGTATCCCCTCCCCTCCCGAACAACATTCACTGTAACACTGCGGTTGTTTTGTGTGAATTCAATGGTGCAGATGAGCCCATTTGTCTAATGCTAAGTCGGGAGAGCTGAATGCTTGTTTTTCGACTATCCGTATCGGTAGAAATGAAGCATGTTTTCATGCAAATTTTCCTCAAGCATGCGTTATTCATATTTGACGCGTAAGGTCTCATAATATGAAAGAAGAATAAAAAATATGAGTATTTGGGTTATGACCTTTGTTTTTCGAAAACGTAAGAAATGTCTGAAAAACTCACTTACCAAAAGTCACCATTTGCGCACTAGCGTGCAAATGAAAATTTGGTAGCACCACTGTTCATTGTTCTAACTCAGTCATACATGAACGATTAACTTAATTGTACATCAAATGAAAGAAGAAAAGTTTATCTTTTTATTGATGTATATCTCATAATGAAAATGTATGATTTTGATGGTAAAAAGTTGCATGGAAATCCGGTTTCGTTTTTTCTGGGACACGCTGTCAGGGACCAAAATTTTCTCTTCTTTCTTTCGTTAAAACAACAACAACAACGATTATAAGAGTAGTCACCCATGAATGCAATGTACGAAAAATGTATCAAAATCTCCTTTCTCGCTTTAAAAAAGGCGCCTTGGCTTTGTTTGTAAAAGTCGCCTTCTCACCTTCTCGTCTTAATCAAGGCGTCTTGCCTTCGTGTGTCTTAACTCTATAAAGCCCAAGGGGAGGGGGGCACATTGTGCCCCCCTACCAGATTTTCATTCGCCACTCCTTCGCCCTTAATCCAATTTTAACCAAATTTGGTGACTTTTCCTAAAATCTTATTCCAAACATTTTGATACATAATTTAGCTATATTTGATATTGCTGGTTGCCATGGCAACCATAAACTGACAACCATGTCAGTCAGATTTTGCGTATTTTTCTGTTCCAATTCCAGTTAACAATATTATAATGTATAAAATGGGCGTTTCTTGGCTGAAATTTGCTGAAGAAGCAAAATGTGAAGTAATTATGGCCCTGAAATGTTTTTCCTATTATTTCCTTTGTTTTTCTGTCACAACAGCATAAAACAATAGATATAATAGAGATACTTGAAAATAACAGTATTTTCCAAAGATTGCCGTTCTATTTTGTGTCATTTTGATTCCTTCACCCAAGTTATACCTCTCTTGTTTATCACATTATCAATCTGCAAACTTAAAATTCCAATATTATGGGAATATGAAATATGATAACTATGCATGTACCTATCCCAAACAATACATCACAGGTCTCATAATGTATTTCTTTATTTTGTTATAAATAGCGCCCCCATGTGGTGACCTTGAGAAATTTCAACCATAACAAATAATGAGCTTTGACTTGCACATCATTTGTGGCAAATATGAAAAATATTTGTCTGTGATAAGACATATATACTGGGGATAAAGAAATTATACAGAAAAAACTATGTTTTTAGCATATTTCCTATATGTATTTCTTTATATTTTGGTAAATAGCGCCCTCTATAGGTGACCTTGAAAAAATTCAAGTATGCGGTCACGTAGAGTATGAGTTGCTCTACCCATGTGCCAAATATAACGATGAAACATCAAACAATAACAAAGTTAGATGGGGGGCACACATTATGGGAAGGGTATATGGGCTTTTATAGGGTTAAACAAAGCGCTCTGGCGAGTTTAACGAGTCGCCTTCACGCCCTGTAAGCGCCTAGGCTACTTTTGTACGTCGTCTGTCGCCTTCTCGTTTTAAACGAGGCGTCTTTAAATCAGTGAGTTTGTTAAAGTCGCCTTGTCGCCTTTTTGGCCGAAACAAGGCGCCTTAGCGAGTTAAACAACTCGCATTGGCGCTGCACATAATCAATCATATCATAAGCTTCCGTACAAAGAGTTCACGAGACCCACCCACTAGGCAAAGAAGGCCCACGAGGCCCGACACAGAGTCTTCGAGGGCTTTGGACCGACACAGAGCCTTCTAAGGCTCTGGACCTACAGGGTGAACAGCGCCACCTAATTGTATAGGGTGTCCAGATAATGGCATTAATAAGGAAGATATAAAGATGAGAGTTGGAAAAGGAGAGTTGCTAAGACATTACCCCGTCAGTTGCCCTCCCTCACCCCCTTAGTTCAAAATTTTTAATTGTGTTTGAGTGTGTGAGTGTTCGTGAAAAAATAAACGAAATTCAGTAAAAGTGTGCCTGAGATGTTTCCACATTAATTATTTCAAAAACACCCTCGTTGCCCTTTCCGCAAACACACCACTATACCGGTATACACCTACGTAGAAAAAAAAAAATAAATGATGTGGACATTCAGATCGATCAACTAGAAAGATACCCAGCTGTGAAATGAAGTTTACAAGAAAATATTTTACAAAATGGTAAATGTTGCAGTGCACACCTGCTACTTTACATGATATGGAGGGGGAGTAGCAATCTGCAAAGATGTTGATTAAGCATAAATTTACAGAAAATAATGTAATCGTCTATTGAGGTAGCGTTAAGGATTCGGAAAAAGAAGATGCATCCATGAGAACAGCTATACTATTTCATAAAAAAAAAATGTGTACCGTTGTGAGGAGAATAATTTTACAAACACAAGCCACAAATCGAGGTGAATCGCTGCGATATGAAACGTTTTCAGCCTTTGAATGTCATACATTTTAGTTACAGAGAAAATTACAAATTGAAATCGAAACAAGCATGTAAAGCAGGCGGATATCTAATAAGGCTTACGCTGTAAAAGTGAAGCAAGAAAGAAAAGGGCGAAAAAAAAAAAAAAACATCTTACATCCTGTCCACCGTCTAGCTATTATAGAAAATGGGAAAGCCTAAAAAGTAGTACGATGGTAGATCGTTCTTGTTCACTAGACTATTTTTTTTATACAATTTTTATTTGAGGGGGTCCCATGAAGAGGACAATTTATTGAAAAAGAAAATTGGTAACAATGTCGCTCCCCGTAGCGTGACAGAACTGCCTCCTACAGGCCACACGTGTAGAAATATTGACTTGATGTCGTTGTGATGCTGGAGTGTTCAATTCGTTACAATGGGCCGAATGCATAAAACAAGCAAGTTGCTTGTAAGCAATTGCTTCAAGCAAAAGCACCATGTCTAGCAAAAGGTCTAGCTCAAGCAACTGCTTAAATCCATATGCATAACCTTTTGCTTGTGCTTATACCTTTTGCTTGTCCCGCACAAGTAATATATTGCTTGCGTTTCAACAGAAGAGACGCCTGTGCGAACACAAGAACAAAGGCAAGTGTGACAGCATGTCTTTGAAAGGGCATGTGTGTGCGGAAACATTTCCTGACATGGCAATTAAGGAGCTATGAAATGTGTTACAAGTCATTTCTCCCCTGATTTTCCTATTGCTATTGTTACGCCCTACTCAAGAATCTGGGCTACTACCGACAGACAAAAGGGAGTTATCAAATGAACACCTGGACAGAACATTCCTGTGTATAGAAATCTGGCCTAGCAACAATACATTGCTGAAATCATACAGTGTCTGGCTGCCAGTGTGGAGCAGCACTGTGCAGGGGAAGCTACAGGTGTTTGCATAGAACAATGTTAGTTGATTTAATACATAGGGGCAAATAGGTTATACAACCACATGTCATACTGGCTTCATAGAAGCAACCTCAGTGGCTATGCAGCAGTTGCAGGGGCAGCAGTTAGACTGCAGGGTCTGCTGGAAAAGGCTTGAGCAGGCAATATGAGGTCGGATACCGGCAGTTTTTAGTCACCAAACTAAGTTAATAGTTTTATTACGATATCCTCTTTTTTCCAAATACCAGTTATTATTTGAAGTTGTATTCTACAAAGGAAAAGTGATTTTGGTAAACCGACCACGTGTTATATTATGTGCACAGCTTTTTGTAGTCTCTGGTATAGAGCAAGCTAGTTGAAAGCAGGTTGAATTATATACCGTCTGTGATAATATGTTGATGAAAGTTATTGTTTGTGATAATGTGTAATGCAGAAAAGTTATCCCCCCCCCCCTGTTTAATAACACCGATGCATGTGTAAGACGATAATTAATAGATTATACATGGTGGTTACTGGCGTAATGATTACTTTCAAGCAGAGTGCTGAAGTGCTTTTATGTTGATATTTGATATACAGAAAGGAGCATTATGAAGCAAGATAAATGCCCAACCGAAGTCAAAATGGTTGTGTTCATGCAATGTAGACTATAGACATGAGAAAATGTTTAACTCTTTTCTGTAGGCACCGAAGTGATAGCTGTGGTGTTAAATCCGTGTGGATAGGTGTTTACTGATATAAAATGGTGAGAGAGTAAGTAGTTGTTATGTTGTGGTAATTTCGTTACTGTACTCTGTAGATGGCGTTAACTTGGGTCATTCGGGTGTACGTAGACAACCCGTGCACGCCGTGCAAAGATAACCCCAGCTCGTGACAATGTGTTCGGGTCACTTCGGACAAGGAAGGATCCCGCCGTGTACTACACATCCAGTTGGAAACCGTCCCTTCGACGAGGTCTTAGCACTCCGTCTTCGCAGCGAACTGTTTCGCGTTCGACTTCGACGATCACGTAGACAACTTCAGCATGACAATACCAGGTTTTGTTTATCCCGAAAGAAACACTTTGGACTGTTAATAATCAAACCCTAATTGTAAACTGTGCGCACAGGTAGTATAAACTGACGAGTTATCGTAATAGTGTTGAGTTTAATTAAAGAAGCTTATGTAAAATCATATCTGTAACCGGAGTAAAGTTTAGCCTCAGGCAATATTCATGGCCATAATGCGAAGCATTTGTTAAGTTTTCTCTATGCTTTGAATAGTTAGGAGATTGATATGAAGCCGGCGTTCAAGCATAACGTCGTTAGATCGAGTGAGATTTGAGGTGTCATGATAAGCATTGACTGAACTGTGTGCATGGGCGTATGTGACGTGTCTGTGTGTTGTTTTGTCTCTTGTACCACCACCTTATTTGTATCTAAATTGAAAGATCGGAAATAAAGCTTATAATTTCCGGAATTACGGTGTTTTGTGCTTACTTTGTCTGAGTTCTGTATTCAGGAGTCACACTGGACCAACAAGCAATCACACGCTCTCACCGGCTGTGACAAAATGACACTCATAAATGCACACACATACGCACACACACATCTTATATACACACACACGTACTGGCTGATTCCCATCACTGCTTATAGTAGCCCGGATGTGCCAGATCGCACGTGGAGCGAGGTCTCCTTGCCATCCACCGAAGTCAGACATCCTACCTGTTTTTCACCACATTTTGCGTGCTAACCACCGGACATTTCCGTTGTTGAAACGAAAAAGTTTCTTTCACTACTTAGGAGTAATTTCTTGTAGATATATACCACTCCTGCACAAGTGTGGTCTTTCTGTTATGAATCTGAAAATGATACTTAAAAGGGAACGTCCCAGTTAAGCAAAAGCTCAAGCTCATTTTACAGAGCTTGGAAAATCGTAAGCAATATTATTGCTGGCAAGAACAAGCAAAAAGTATGTAACTTTTATGCATACGTTTTTGAGCAAATGCTTGGTCTCTAAGCAATTGCTTGCGGGCAGCAAGCAATTGCTTGTGCTTACTAGAAAAAGCTTATGCTCGCAAGCATGTACAATTGCTTGTTTTTATGCATACGGATTCAAACCTCCCACACTTTTTGGTATTGAACTCCGATTTTTTTTTATTATTATTATTATTTTTAGTACAGCACATCCCTCACCGCTTTGGCAGATATTTATCCTACTGTGAACTGTCCGAAAAAAAAAATCCCTTTGTTCTACGAATCACCTGTTGAAACTCCGAACCCATTGATAAGACGTCCGTATTATACATGTACAGTAAGCAGTTTCCATGAATGTATAATCGTTCACATGTTGTGTGTCGACACGAGGCGTGGCTGCTTTTTCGCGCCACGACCGACTGATCTCCAATGGTAATTAAGCCACTGCAAGTAGCACCTGCGTTTGACGCATGTTAAACGGGTTGCTATCAACACCCTGATTTCCATTCAGTATTTGTACTGTTTTTTTTCCTCTGATACGTGTGTTAATGGGTGCATGGTTAAAAGTCCCACATTCAATAGCCAATACAGATGTTGCAAGAAATGAACCTTTACTGTTTACTCCCCTTTACTCCCCCCCCCCCCCCCCCCCCCTGTATACGGGAAAGTCTCCCTGAACTTTAACTGAGCAATTGTCACGGTCCTTGAATTCTCTGTCTGTACGTGTTTTAAAGCACAACACCTTTATACTGAGTGGTCCGGCTATCCCCTGGTGATCTGTTGTAATTGCGTACTAGTAATTATTGTAAGTGTGACCAAGATGGGTCTAATTGTACCAAATTTTGTATTGTATATTGAAACCCCACACACATTTGCACTTTGTACACACACCTGCACAGTAGTATGCACTTGCAAAATGCACATTAGCACCTATGCAGTTGTTGTCTCTCAAATCTCCGGTAATTTACATTTCTGTATTACAGAATGGCGTCACATATGAATACCCCCGATATTCCTGATGACGTTATGCCTGTGCGCGACAGTAAATATTACACACCCCTTGAATTCAATGATATTGTATCGTATAGTTCAGATAATATTTCACTTCTTCATATAAACTCTAGGAGTTTGAATAAAAATTTTGAATATTTGGAAAATCTTTTGCACTCTTTAAACAATTTTGAATTTTCTGTTATTGGAATAAGTGAAACTTGGTTACATCAAAACTCCCCAGATATCTTTAATTTACCCAATCATAAATTAGTTAGGGCTGATCGTCAAGGAAAAAGGGGTGGCGGTGTTGCGTTTTATATTGCGCAAAATTTACAGTTCAAAATCCGTTCTGAAATCACGTTAAGATATGCAGAAACGTTATTTATTGAAATTGAGAACCCACTCTCTAAAAATGTTATTATAGGTTTAATCTATCGACCTCCTGATCTGAATTGTGAATTATTTTGTGATGAATTGGATTTATATCTCCATAAGATAGGTAATGAAAGTAAACATGTTTTTATTTTTGGTGATTTCAACATTAACTTTTCGCCCACATCCGATAACAATAATTCCCTTAATTTTATGCATTTAATGTATTCATATGGGTTTATGTCAATTATCAATAAACCCACCAGGATAAATCCACACTCGTCAACTCAGATTGATAATATATTTTCGAATGTGTATAATAATACAATTATGGGGGGTATATTATGTTCTGAAGTTTCTGATCATTTACCAATATTTTCAATTTGTGAATGTAAAGTGGGTCGTAATAAATTACATGATAAAATATGGTATTATAAAGAGTCAAAACGTAATGTGGAATTATTGAAACAGAATTTATTTTTAGAGGAATGGACAGATATTTATAGTATTAACAATGTTAATTTGGCATATAAATGTTTTAATGATAAATTATTATATTATTATGAAAATAATATTCCTTTATGCAGAATAAGAATTAACCGAAATAAACCAAGAAATCCTTGGATTACAAAAGGTATTTTGAAATCCATAAAAACTCGTAATTTTTTGTATAAGTTACACATTCGTAACCCAACTGAATATAATTTGAATATGTATAAAGTTTATCGAAATAAATTGACAAAATTGATTCGTTTATCCCGCAGATTATATTTTTCTGACAGAATGAAAAAGGTTTCTTCGAATATTAATGCAACATGGAAAATTATTAAAGAGGTCCTAGGTAAAAAGCCTGATTCTCCGCCAGCGGATGATATCACATTAAACGGTATTAAAATAAATGATCCCAATATGTATGCTAATTCATTTAACTCATTTTTCGTTAATATCGGTCCGGAACTTGCTACTAAAATTAGCAATACTTCTGCTCATTTTACAGATTATCTTTTTGACCAAAATCAAGAGTCTATTTATCTTAATCCAACAAGTCCCAGTGAAATCATTAGTATCACTAAATCTTTAAATAGCTCTAAATCTTGTGGCTCTGATAAAATAAGTATGATGTCATTGAAAGAAATAGTTTATCCACTCGCAGAACCGTTAAGTTATATATTTAATCTTTCTTTATCACAAGGTATTTTCCCTGATCTGCTGAAAATAGCGAAAGTAAATCCTGTACATAAAAAAGATGATCCTCATGAAATTAGCAATTATCGTCCTATTTCTTTATTGCCTAGTATATCCAAAATCTTAGAAAAAATTGTTTATAATAGACTTCTTAAATTTATTAATAAGTATGATTTACTTATTCCCAATCAATATGGTTTCAGAAAAAATTATTCAACTGATTTAGCACTAACACAAATTTATGACAAAATTACGAGTGCTTTTGCAAACAAAGAACATGTTGCAGGTATATTTTGTGATTTGAGTAAAGCATTTGATACTCTTGATCATTCTATTTTACTCACGAAACTTAGTCATTATGGTATTCGAGGACAAGCACATTTATGGCTTAAAGATTATCTAACTAATAGAAGACAATATGTTATTTTTAATGGTTGTGAATCTGACCCCCTTTTGATTAAATGTGGTGTTCCTCAAGGCTCAATTCTAGGCCCATTATTATTCCTTCTTTATGTTAATGATATTATAAATACATCCTCTCTTCTCTCTTTTGTTCTATTTGCTGACGATACGAATATATTTTATTCTCATAAAGATCTTAAGATTTTAAATGACACTCTAAATATTGAAATTAGTAAAGTATCAAATTGGTTTAAGTCTAATAAACTTTCTTTGAATATAAAAAAGACTCATTTTATTCATTTCAAACTTCATTCTCATAATGAAGATACGTTGATACATATTAACATTGATGATATCCCACTAGAAAAGAAAATGAATTCAAAATTTCTAGGAGTATATATAGATGAAAGTTTGACTTGGAATGAGCATTTACATCATGTTACAACGTGTATTTCTAGAAATATAGGGATAATTTCCAAGCTGAAGTTCTTTCTTCCTCGTTCAACTTTATTTCTATTATATAATTCCTTAATTCTCCCATATATAAGTTATTGCAATGTTGTATGGGGTACTTGCGGCTCTACCAAAATAAATTCTATATTTAAATTACAAAAGAAAGTTATACGTATTTGTACAGGATCGCATTTTCTGGCTCATACTGATTCTTTATTTCATGAGCTTAAAACATTGAAGGTTTTTGATTTGAATATTATTCAAGTAGCAGTGATTATGTTCAAATATATACATCATCAACTTCCATCATCGTTTGATAACATGTTTAGGTTCAATACTTCTGTCCATTCGTACCCTACTCGTATATGTAGAAATTTCCACCTTTTGAATCCCAAATTATTAGTGACACATAAATCTATAAGATATTCGGGTCCGGATATTTGGAATAATCTCCCGGATAATATAAAGTCTTGTTCAAGTATTTATTCTTTGAAAGCTTCACTTAAACGATATTTGATACAATTATATTCTCCAAACCAATTGAGCTAACAAATATTTATAGTATAGATTGTCATCTTATTGTCAATCTCTATTTTCTTCCTTCAACTGCATCTTGCACTCTCACCTGCAACTGCACTGCACTCACCTGATCACCTTCCTCCAAGAGAGTTATGTCGTTGGATAGTCATTTTATGAGGCCTCCATCCATTTCAAGTTTAATCGCTTATGATGGTGGTCTCCTGCATTCAATTATCTCTGTTGTTTACTGAAAAATACTGTACATTTTATTTCATGTTTCTGTGTATCAACATTGCTCAATGCAATCACCTATGTGAATCTATTTATGTACTGTTATCGATTCATTTCATTGCACTTGTTAGGTGATACGCTATCAGCGTATCACCTATTGTGATTGTCAAAATCTCTCTTTATTTTTAGGTGATACGCTATCAGCGTATCACCTATTGTGATTGTCAAAATCTCTCTTTATTTAGGTGATACGCTATCAGCGTATCACCTATTGTAATTGTCAAAATTTCTCTTTTTTTTTATTCTTCTTTCTTTCTGCCACATTTTGTGTCGTCAATATCTCAACAATGACATCACGGAATGACATGACATTTTCAGTCAACATGTCTCATAACAATATCTAGCCACAATAAGGTTTTCATGACAGTAACATATCTATGACGTCATCTAGGCGCCATTTTGTGATTTTCGGACCTTGTCACATGATCAATCATAACTTCATAACTAGATGTCATTTCTGTATCATTTTCGCTGGACATAAAGTTCAGGTCACGCTCTATCTTACTTTCTAACGCTAGTTACCCAGGTCATCATTAGGCGCGCGTAAGCGCGCGTCAAAATTTTAAAAGGCTCAAAACGACTTCCCAATGGGAAATCTGGAAGTTTCAGACAATTATAAGCGTTTCAAACATTTTCTCGCGTGCGCGTCCGTCCGCGCAATTTCGCGCGCAGAGCGCTTAAGAAACATGGAAATGCAATTTTTTTGACTGATTTGGATTCCTGATACTTTGAGTAACAGTATCCATTGATTTCCGATCGATTTCGACCCATAACAAAGGAATGCACAGGCGTCAAAGTTGAAATTCCGCACGCGCGTCTTTCTGCAAATATAGTGAAAAAACATGTCTTTGTTTATTTCGTCATAGCTCTTTAAATCGTCCGTTGACCCTATATTTCTATTGCATATTACAAAAGCATATGAATTGTAAATAACATTCCAAGTATCAATATTGCCAGAGAAACGCGATGACGTCATCAAATCGTCATTTTATATAAAAAAAGTGGAATTGATTTTTTTGAGGTACTGTTTCTGACATTCATTTGCTCGTATCTCTGTTGTTTAAGCTCAATATTATCCCAAATTCAGATATGTTGTACTTTGAACATTTGCCTCTCAAGTCCATGTGATGGTTTTGATATATGATGACGTCATCATACTAGAAATTGTGATTAAAGGTAAAGACTCAAAATCAGACAAGTTTACGTGTTATGTCTATGGGAGGTGATTTTTTTTCAAACCATGCATTGACTTGACAACGTTTAAGCACCTTTACCTCATCTGATTTTGCTCCATTTCCTCTGAAACATAAATATGTTGTAGCTGAGACAATAAGCTGCAGTCATCATGCATTTTATATTTTCAAATCTCCTCATCAGGTCGACAATTTTGTAGTTAAAAACTGAAAATGAGAATGCAATCTGTACGGAATGATTCCCGATTGTTCTTTGCAACTGTATATTGGTCGAATCCACGCGGCCACTTGTGGGAAGTTGAATAGCGCCATCTCAGTCAGCACTGTCACGACAGTATTATCATACATTTAAGTTTCGCATAGAATCTCCAGGACAGCCATATGGCGTAATCGCTTAGCGCGCTGGGTGTTCATAACGCCATACCGGAAGGCGAGAAGTTCGACTCCCGCGGAAGTTTTCTCTTTTTTTTTTTTTTTTCCCGGCAATTCAGCTTTACTCCGATGTCATTTATCGTATTATTTTACCAAGTATTCGTAACCCGTGAACACGGCTGCTCTATTTCCCTCGTTTTGTATTGGAGTTTGGAGATTGGGTTTGCTTCATTAATTTTGTCACACTTAATGTTGTAAATTGCCCCTTGTTACAGTGTCCCGCTTGCCACCTTTCGTTTGCTCTTTCCTTTTCTCTTCATTGGTTCTTGTAATATTGTAACAGGATAGGTAGGAACATGTACGTTTAGATAACTGGCAGGAATGGGAGCTGAATTGATTAACTCTAGTCCAGGTGTATGGCGTCTCGCTCATCTCTTTGAAATTCCAGGTTGTTATTGTTTGACTCAATAACGGAGTTGTAGACAGGTTTTATGTTGCTATAGAGGTATCTTGTGCCACATGAATGGAAGGCATCACTGTGTAGTAGTAGTAATGAACTTTTTCATGTTGTAAATGATATAAAGATATGAATTTCACATCCAATCTTCGGGACAGCCGTGTGGCTTTATAGTCGCTTAGCGCGCTGCATGGTCATTATGCACTACCTTAGGACGAGATGTTCGGGACCCGCAGGACGCTATTATTTTTTTTTTCTCTCTCTCTCTCTTTCTTTGTTTTTCTTTTGGCAGTTCAGCCTCATTCCGATGTCATTACCCCACGACACACAGTCACTCAAGTTCCCCCTTTTTTTTTGTCGGAGGCTGGAGGTTGGATTTGCTTCATTTATCATACGTAATGTTGTAAATTGCCCTTGATATACAGTGCCCCGCTTGCCACCTTTCGTTTTCTCTTTCCTTTTCTCTACGTTTGTTCCTGTTACACTGCACAAGACAGGTCGGAAAATAATTTACATAACTCAACTGGAGCAGGAATGGCAACTGAATAAATTAACTCTAGGACAGGTGTATGGCGTCTCGCTCGTCTCTTTGAAATTCCAGGTTGCTATTGTTTGACCCAATAACGGAATTGTAGACAGGTTTTATGCTGCTATAGAGGTATCTTGTGCCACATGAGTAGAAGGCATCACTGTTTAGTAGTAGTAATGAACTTTTTCATGTCCCTCCATGTCAATTATAGTGTGTTCAAAGGGGTTGTGTGTCTATCTGCCAAAGAAAAGGAAAACCTTATTTTCGCCATGGCTATTTCTCTATACGTAACCGTAGGTGATGAGTGTTGTTGGTATCTGAGCAGTGAATAACACAACATCAGGCTAAAATCCCCCTTTTATACGCGCTAAGCGTTCAATTTGATATATCTTTATTTATGTAGTCAATCACTGCTAATGGCGTTACAGAATTATGTTATAACACCTTTCACTGAAAGTTTATAAAGCAAAGTTTATGGACAAGGCAAGCAATTGTACATGAATAATACCAATGATTTCAGAGGGAAATTATGGTATACCTAAATGTAAGGGTATCATTGCTTTGGAATTGCTGAAACAATATCTTGGCACGAGGTCTTCCACCTCTAATAACTGATCCCTTTAAAGATGTGTCGGTCACGGGTGATCGTCATGATTCATCTTTCACGTAGAAGCTTCCGTTCCACACTCTTAGTTCGAGAAGACTTACCATCATACTTCAAATTGTGATTAAAGGTAAAGACTCAAAATCAGACAAGTTGACGTGTTATGTCTAAGGGAGGTGATTTTTTTTTTTAAACCATGCATTGACTTGACAACGTTTCACCACCTTTATTTCAGCTGATTTTGCTCCATTTCCTCTGAAACTTAAGTATGTGGTAGCTCAGACAATAAGCTGCAGTAATCATGCATTTTATTTTTTCAAATCTCCTCATCAGGTTGATAATTTTGCAGCTAAAAACTGAAAATGCGAATGGAATGTGGACGAAACGATTCCTGATTCATCTTTCACATACATAAGTTTACATTCCTCATATTTTCTCGTCGAGACGTATGGCCGAGAGGATAAAGGCGACGTCACGAGATACGTGAGGTTGCACACGTACGGGTTCGAACCCCATAAGAACACGAAACAAAATACTTACATCTTTTGCTTTTTTTCTTTTATGGAGTATTCACCTTCGTCCATGTAGAAATCACGTTTTCATGTAAACGTACACACACACACACACACACACACACACACACACAATATCCCTTTGTTTTGTGTTGGAGACCACATTGCTTTGACTGTCAACTTGGACTTGAAATTACAAATGTTAAAGTGAAGATGGCTCTTGAAAGACCGCATGGCCATGTTTGATTTTTTTTTTTTACAATATAAAGACCTATTGGTAAATATTCATTCACATATCCTTTCCAATCAACTTACTTGGACACGCCGACACCACACGAAATTTTCAATTGGTTGCATGACAGAAACAATTTCATCTGAATTATGTAGGACTGCATAAAGAATTGGACTTCACGAATATTTCTCAATATTATATTATACTTCAAGTCGCTACTTAACATTATTTTCGTTGTCGATCACTGAAAATGAGAATGGAATCTGGTCGAAACGATTCCCGATTTATCTTTGTAACTGTATATTGATCGAATCCACGCGGCCACTCGTGGGAAGTTGAACAGCGCTATCAGTCACTTGACGTATATCGCCAAAAAACTGAATATCAATGTAAATTTGTGTTGTGTATAGCATACATAGATAGATTTAAGTTTCGCACAGGATCTCCGGATCTTCCGTGTGGCAGAATCGCTTAGCACGCTGCGTGTTTATAATGCCCGACCGGAAGGAGAGAAGTTAATCGAGTCCCGCAGGACTTTTTCCTTTTATTTCTTTTTTCTTTTCTTTTTTTCAGCAGTTCAGCTTCACTCTGACGTCATGAACACAGCTACTCTATTTCCCTTGTTTTGTATTGGAGTTTGGAGGTTGGGTTTGCTTCATTAATTTTGTCACGCGTAATGTTGTAAATTGCCCCTTGAAACAGTGCCACGCTTGCTACCATTCTTTTTCTCTTTCCTTTTCTCTTCATTTAGATTTTGTTCTTGTTATACTGTAGCAGGATATTTAGGAACGTGTACGTTTACATAACTAACAGGAATGGGAACTGAATTAATTAACTCTAGTCCAGGTGTATGGCGTCTCGCTTATCTGTTTAGAATTCCAGGTTGTTATTGTTTGACAAAAACGGAGTTAAAGACAGGCAGGGAAGGAAGTGACTTGACATTGCTTCATATTATATGAGGAATTTCGGGCAATACCTTTCCAATTAGTGTAGTGATTTTGACAGGGTTCTCTGTCGTTTATTTTCGTCATGGCTGTTTCACTAGTTTAGCCATAGGTGATATGTGTTGTTGGCATCTGGGAGAATAGAACAGATCAGTACCAAACTGGAATAGCCCTATAAGCAATGTGGTAAGCATTCAATTTGTTGCATTATCTTTCTTCTTTAAAGTCAATCACTACTGATCGAATTACACCATATAATATGGCACGTTTCACTGGTAGTTTAGGAAAAGGGAGCTAATTCAATGCAAGATACAATGATATGTGCTACCATTGATTTTAGAGACGTCATTGTGGTGTGGTGCTGGTGGTGGTAAGGGAATCATTGCTTTTAAATTAATGAGACAATCCTTGGAACTTTGCATCAAGAATATAATGCATGTTCGTGCGGCGTTTTTTTTTTTAATCCTGACGTGGACATTATTTTTCTTTATCTTGTTTTTAATTCAAGAATGTTATATCTGAATATGTTCGATTTAGTTACGGTTTCAATGCATCTTGTTTACCATCTTCTCTGACATTAAATTGATGGTTTTTAAATTTGACATTGTCTGTCTATTTGTCTGTTTATGCTCATAAAACACTGCTATAACAACTAAAACATTTGTTTTACTTGTCACACGCAATGCTATGGATTGCAGTTGTGCATGCAGTTTTCCTTTTGCCACCTCTCGTTTTTCTCTCCCCTTTTCCCTCACTTTGGTTTTGTTATACTGCAGATGGGAATGATTACAATAACATAACCCAACTTGAAGTAGGAATGAGAACTGAATAAATTAACTCTAGGCCAGGTGTATATAGCGTCTCGCTCATCTCTTTGAAATTTCAGGTTGTCATTGTTCTATCAACGGAGTTGAAGACAGGCTTTATGTTGCTATAGAGGTATCTAGCTCCACATGAATGGAATGCATACGCTGTTTAGTATTAGTAATGAACTTTTTCATGTCCATCCCTGCCAAGAAAAGTGTGTTTGACGGGGTTCTGTGTCATTGTGCCTATGAGAAAGCAAAGTTTTATTTTCGCCATGGCTGTTTCTCTATGCGTAGCCGTGAGTGATGGATGTTGTTGGCATCTAGCTGGGCAGTAAAAAACCGAGTATCATGCTATAATTCCCCCCCCCCCCGTTAGCTTCTAAGCGTTCAATGTGATATATATTTCTTCTTCATTATGTCAATCACTGCTGATGGAATTACAGAATTATGCTATGACACGTTTCACTCAAAGCTTAAAAAGCAAAGTTTATGCACTATACAAGTAATGGTGCATGAATCCTATAGACCATTGATTTTAGATGAAAAATTTATGATATGCCTATAGTAGGGATGTCATTGATTGGGAATTAATGACACGATTAAGCATTTTCATAATCCTTATCCTTCACTCTAACCTCCGTGAAAATATCATATTTGAATTCAACCAATAAGATGGTAAAAAATGCATGCATTCATGTTTTATCAATATACAATGTATGGACTTTCCAAACATTCAACAGCGATTATCTCAAAATGAACATTGTGTGGGTTAGCACTATATTGCATCGACCCCTTCAATTGTCTATCAAGTTCATGTCGATGTTTTCTAATTTGATGACGTCATCATACTAGAAGTTGTGATTAAAGGCAAGATATCAAAATCAGCGAAGATTACTAATCGCTGCCTCATGTTCCTGTGTTTGATCGTCCAGTCAATACCAAACTGACGACATACGTTGAATATGTTATACTTTGAACAATTGTCTATCAAGTCCATGTCGATGTTTTCTAATTTGATGACGTCATCATACTAGAAGTTGTGATTAAAGGCAAGATATCAAAATCAGCGAAGATTATGTGTTATGTCTATGGGGGGATTTTTTTTTTTTAACCATGCATAGACGATAACGCTCAAGCACTTTTACCTCACTTGATTTTGCTTCATTTCCTCTGAAACTTAAGTATGTTGTAGCTGAGACAATAAGCTGCAGTAATCATACATTTTATTTTTTTTCAAATCTTCTCATCAGGTTGACAATTTTGCAGCTTAAAACTGAAAATGAGAATGGAAGGTGGACGAAACGATTCCTGATTCATCTTTCACATACATAAGTTTACGTTCCTCATATTTTCTCGTCGAGACGTATGGCCGAGTGGTTAAAGGCGACGTCTCAGAGACGTGAGGTTGCACACATTCATTCATTCATTCATTTTCATTTTCATTTCATTTATTTCATTCCTTCTTTCTTTTTCGTCAAACATAACACGAAATGTATCAGAAGATATAACATAGGCATGTATTCGACTTTACATGGTAGATAATGGTTAACAAATACGAAATTATACATGCATACCGGCAAAATACAAAGTTATGTTTGGAGGATAAAAAAAAAAGAAAGAACTGAGAGGTTCACTGAAAAGCATGCTTGTAAATTGTGAACCACTCAAAAGGATTCTTGTGAATACATTAAACTTTTTTTTTTGTTATTACAAAGACAGGAGAGAACAAGACAGTAGAAACACAACGACATTACATGACTTTACAGTAGGGTATACCATGACACATGCGGGTTCGAACCCCACAAGATCACGAAACAAAATACTTAGCCATTTTACTTTTTTTTTTCTTCAGTGGTGTATTACATATTCGTCCATGTAGAAATCACGTTCGTATAGAAACGCACCTATACACACACACACACACAATATCCCTCTTTCTTGTGTTGGAGACCACATTGCTTCGATTGTTGCAAAATTTTGCAGGCTGACTTTATCAAACCGATTATAGTATAAGTAATGACGACTACGGAGGTGTTGTACTTTGAACAATTGTCTTTCAAGACCATGTCATTGTTTTGTACTTTGATGACGTCATCACACTGAAAATTGTGATTAGAGGTAAAGACGCAAAATCGGACAAGTTTACGTGTTATGTCTATGGGAGGTGATTTTTCTTTTAAACCATGCATTGACTTGACAACGTTTAAGCACCTTTATCTCAGCTGATTTTGCTTCGTTTCCTCTGAAACTAAAGTATGTTGTAGCTGAGACAATAAGCTGCAGTAATCATGCATTTTATTCTTTGAAATCTCCTCATCAGGTTGACAATTTTGCAGTTTAAAACTGAAAATGAGAATGGAATGTGGACGAAACGATTCCTGATTCATCTTTCACACACATAAGTTTACGTTCGTCATATTTTCTCGTCGAGACGTATGGCCGAGTGATTAAAGGCGACGTCTCAGAGAAGTGAGGTTGCATACGTGCGGGTTCGAACCCCACAAGATCACGAAACAAAATACTTCGCTATTTTACTTTTTTTTTTCTTCAATGGTGTATTACATATTCGTCCATGTAGAAGTCAAGTTCGTATATAAACGCACCTATACACACACACACACACACACACACACACAATATCCCTCTTTTTTTTGTGTTGGAGACCACATTGCTTCGACTGCTGCAAACTTTTGCAGGCTGACTTTGTCAAACCGATCATAGTATGTAATGACGACGACGGAGGTGTTGTACTTTGAAAAATTGTCTTTCAAGACCATGTCAATAAGCCAGTTCGGGGTTAGCTCATGGGCACATGGGTACAAATGACCTTTCTTCTTTCTCAGTTGATTAGGCACTCCACTAGTTTCAAGCGACAGAAGGCATGAGCTTGCCCAACGTAACAATTTATGGAATTCATCAGTCATGTTCAAACAAAGGATGAACTTGCATAGACCAGGTGACCAGAATGATCCTTCCATTGACATTTTGGAAAGCATCCATTTCATTATTTTGCATTGAATGTATTAACAATCTCTTTCTATTGATATTGTCAGACACCGCTTTTGCTGTCATGTGGATGTGCTGGCAAGCACCACTTATAGGGATCAGTTGAATAATCATTACATTACAGATGTTTATCTCAGTGAATTTAAAAACCACCATGCTCTGCTGGTACAGATGACCTTTTTCTGCTCATGCTCAAAGTGGAACCCCGAACTGGCTTATTGTTTCGTACTTTGATGACGTCATCACACTGAAAATTGTGATTAAAGGCAAGGTATCAAAACCAGCCGATTATAGGTTTTATGTCTACGGCACGTATTTTTCCCAAGTCGCCAGAAATGGCATAGCGACATCAGTCGTTACAAGGCCGCATTTCCGTCTAGCAATGCAATACATGTTCACGCGGCCCCGTTTGTTGAGTGGGCATTGACTTTTTCCCCCTGTAATATCTATACATTTTTTTTTTGCCTAACCATTTCCGTGGATGTCCCGTGGCCGAGTGGTTAGAGAAACGGATTTGCATGCACGCTGAATTTATTTCAAGGTGCCTATATCACATTCTTTTCTTTGTCGATCACGGATGACCGACATCTGATGACCCCAAGCGTATCACCTAACTCGTCCTTAGTGTGACGAGTTTCATATCTCGTTTCTTATTCTTCTTTCTTTCTGGCCTATTTTGTGTCGTCAATATCTCAAGAATGACATTACGGAGTAACATGACATTTTCAGTGAACATGTCTCATGACAATATCTAGCCACAATAAGGTTTTCATGACAGTAACGTATCTATGACGTCATCTAGGCGCCATTTTGTGATTTTCGGACCATGTTACATGATCGATCATAACTTCATAACTAAAGGTCCTTTCTGTATCATTTTTTGTGGACATAAAGTTCAGGTCACGCTCTATCTTTCTTTCTCTGATGCTAATTACCTAGGACGTCATCTAGGACGCGTAAGCGCGCGTCAAACATTCAAAAGGCTCAAAACAACTTTCCAATGGGAAATCTCGAAGTTTCAGACAATTTTAAGCGTTTCAAACAATTTTGCGCGTGCGCGTCCGTCCGCGCATTTTCGCGCGCACAGCGCGTCAGTAACATGAAAATGCACATTTTTTGACTGATCTGGATTCCTAATACTTTGAGTAACAATATCCATTGATTTCTGATCGATTTTGACAAATAACAAAGCAATGCACTGGCGTCAAAGTTGAAATTTCGCGTGCGCATCTATGTGCAAATATAGTGAAAAAACATGTCTTTGTTTATTTCGCCATAGCTCTTTAAAACGTCAGGTGACCCTATGTTTTTATTGCATATTACAAAAGCATATGAATTGAAAATAAAGTTTCAAGTATCATTATTTCCATAATTACAATATGACGTCATCATATCGTTATCTGAAATCAAAAAAGTGGAATTAATTTTTTTAAGGTACTGTTTCTGACATTCATTTGCTCGTATCTCTGTTGTTTAAGCTCAATATTATCCCAAATTCAGATATGTTGTACTTTGAACATTTGCCTTTTAAGTCCATGTCATGCTTTTGATATTTGATGACGTCATCATACCTTAAATTGTGATTAAAAGTAAAGACGCAAAATCGGACAAGTTTACGTGTATTGTCTATGGGAGGTGATTTTTTTTAAAAGCATCAATTGACTTAACAACGTTTAAGCACCTTTATCTCAGCTGATTTTGCTTCATTTCCTCTGAAACTTTAATATGTTGTAGCTGAGACAATAAGCTGCAGTAATCATGCATTTTATTCTTTGAAATCTCCTCATCAGATTGACAATTTTGCAGTTTAAAACTGAAAATGAAAATGGAATGTGGACAAAACGATTCCCCATGTATCTTTCACATACATAAGTTTACGTTCCCCATATTTTCTCGTCGAGACGTATGGCCGAGTGGTTAAAGGCGCCGTCTCAGAGACGTGAGATTGCGGGTTCGAACCCCACAAGATCACGAAACATTTTTTTTTTATTTTACTTTTTTTTCTTCAATTTTGTATTACATATTCGCCCATGTAGAAATCACGTTCGTATATAAACGCACCTATACACACACACAGACACACACACACGCCATATCCCTCTTTTTTGTGTGTTGGAGACCACATTGCTTCGACTGCAGCAACACTTTGCAGGTTGACTTTGTCAAACCGATCATAGTATGTAATGACGACGACTGAGGTGTTGTACTTTGAACAATTGTCTTTCAAGACGATGTCATTGTTTTGTAATTTGATGACGTCATTACACTGAAAATTGTGATTAAAGGCAAGGTATCAAAACCAGCCGATTATAGGTTTTATGTCTGCGGGACGTATTTTTCCCAAGTTGCCAGAAATGGCATAGTGACCTCAGTCGTTACAGGGCCGCTTCTCCGTCTAGCAATGCAATAGATGTTCACCAGGCCACGTTAGTTGAGTGGGCATTGACTTTCCCCCTGTTATATCTATACATTGTTTTTTTTTTTGTCTTACCATTTCCGTGGATGACCCGTGGCCGAGTGGTTACAGAAACGGTTTCGCATGCACGCTCAATATAACTTCAAGGTGCCTATATCACATTCTTTTCTTTGTCGATCACAGATGACCGTCATCTGATGACCACAAGCGTATCACCTAACTCGTCCTCAATGTGACGAGTTTTCATGTCTCGTTTCTTTTTATTCTTCTTTCTTTCTGGACAATTTTGTGTCATCAATATCTCAAGAATGACATTACGGAATAACATGACATTTTCAGGGAACATGTCTCATGACAAAATCTAGCCACAATAAGGTTTTCATGACAGTAACATATCTATGACGTCATCTAGGCGCCATTTTGTGATTTTCGGACCATGTTACATGATCGATCATAACTTCATAACTAAAGGTCATTTCTGTATCATTTTCTGTGGACATTAAGTTTAGGTCACGCTCTATCTTACATGTTAATGCTAATTACCTAGGACATCATTACGCGCGCGTACGCGCGCATCAAACTTTTAAAAGGCTCAAAACAACTTTCCAATGGGAAATCTCGAAGTTTCAGACAATTTTAAGCGTTCCGCGCGTAGGCGTCCGTCCGCGCATTTTCGCGCGCAGTGCGCGTAAGCAACATGAAAATGCAATTGTTTTGACAGATTTGGATTCCTGATACATTAAGTAACAATATCCAATGATTTCCGATCAATTTTGACTTATAACAAAGGAATGCGCTGGCGTCAAAGTTGAAATTTCGTGTGCGCGTCTATGTGGAAATATAGCGAAAAACATGTCTTTGTTTATTTCGCCATAGCTCTTTAAAACGCAGGGTGACCCTATGTTTTTATTGCATATTACAAAAGCATATGAATTGGAAATAACATTTCAAGCATCAATATTTCCCGAAATACATTATGACGTCATCATATCATCATCTGAAATCAAAAAAGTGGAATTAATTTTTTTGAGGTACTGTTTCTGACATTCATTTGCTCGTATCTCTCTTGTTTAAGCTCAATATTATCCCAAATTCAGATATGTTTTACTTTGAACATTTGCCTTTCAAGTCCATGTCATGGTTTTGAAATTTGATGACATCATCATACCTTAAATTGTGATTAAAGGTAAAGACTCAAAATCGGACAAATTTACGTGTATTGTCTATGGGAGGTGATTTTTTTTTAGACCATGCATTGACTTGACAACGTTTAAGCACCTTTATCTCAGCTGATTTTGCTCCATTTCCTCTGAAACTTATGTATGTTGTAGCTCAGACAATAAGCTGCAGTCATCATGCATTTTATATTTTAAAATCTCCTCATGAGGTCGACAATTTTGTAGTTAAAAACTGAAAATGAGAATGCAATCTGTACGGAACGATTGGCGATCGTTGTTTGCAACTGTATATTGGTCGAATCCACGCGGCCACTTGTGGGAAGTTGAATAGCGCCATCTCCGTCAACAGTCACGATTGTATAATTAAAAATTTAAGTTTCGCAAACGATCTTCAGGACAGCCATTTGGCGTAATCGCTTAGCGCGCTGGGTGTTCATAACGCCATACGGGAAGGCGAGAAGTTCGACTCCCGCAGGACTTTTCCCTTTTTTTCTTTTTTTTTTCGGCTGTTCAGCTTTACTCGATGTCATTTATCGTGTTATTTTATCAAGTATACGTAAGCCGTGAACACGGCTGCTCTATTTCCCTTAATTGTTTTGTATTGGAGTTTGGAGATTGGGTTTGCTTCATTAATTTTGTCACACTTAATGTTGTAAATTGCCCCTTGTTACAGTGTCCCGCTTGCCACCTTTCGTTTGCTCTTTCCTTTTCTCTTCATTGGTTATTGTTATATTGTAAAAGGATAGGTAGGAACATGTACGTTTAGATAACTGGCAGGAATGGGAGCTGAATTGATTAATTCTAGTCCAGGTGTATGACGCCTCGCTCATATCTTTGAAATTCCAGGTTGTTATTGTTTGACCCAATTACGGAATTGTAGACAGGTTTTATGTTTCTATAGAGGTATCTTATGCCACATGAGTGGAAGGCATCACTGTTTAGTAGTAGTAATGAACTTTTTCATGTTGTAAATGATATTAAGTTATGAATTTCACATCCAATCTTCGGGACAGCCGTGTGGCTTTATAGTCGCTTAGCCCGCTGCATTGTCATTATGCACTACCTTAGGACGAGATGTTCGAGACCCGCAGGACGCTATTATTTTTTCTCTCTCTCTTTCTTTGTTTTTCTTTTGGCAGTTCTGCTTTATTCCGATGTCATTTATCGTATTATCTTATCAAGTATATAACTACCCCACGAGACACAGTCACTCAAGTTCCATTTTTTTTTTTGTCGGAGGCTGGAGGTTGTATTTGCTTTATTTATCATACGTAATGTTGTAAATTGCCCTTGGTATACAGTGCCCCGCTTGCCACCTTTCGTTTCTCTTTCCTTTTCTCTACGTTTGTTCCTGTTACACTGCACAAGACAGGTCGGAAAATAATTTACATAACTCAACTGGAGCAGGAATGGCAACTGAATGAATTAACTCTAGGCCAGGTGTATAACGGCGTCTCGCTCATCTCTTTGAAATTCCAGGTTGTTATTGTTTGACCCAATAACGGAATTGTAGACAGGTTTTATGTTGCTATAGAGGTATCTTGTGCCACATGAGTACAAGGCATCACTGCTCAGTAGTAGTAATGAACTTTTTCATGTCCCTCCATGTCAATTATAGTGTGTTTAAAGGGGTTGTGCGTCTATCTGCCAAAGAAAAGGAAAACCTTATTTTCGCCATGGCTGTTTCTCTATACGTAGCCGTATGTGGTGAGTGTTGTTGGTATCTGAGCAGTGAAGAACAGAGCGTCAGGCTAAAATCCCCCTTAGTTATACGCGCTAAGCGTTCAATGTCATATATCTTTATTTATGTAGTCAATCACTGCTAATGGAGTTACAGAATTATGTTATGACACGTTTCACTGAAAGTTTGTAAAGCAAAGTTTATGGACAAGGCAAGCAATTGTACATAAATAATACCATTGATTTCAGAGGGAAATTATGTTATACCTAAATGTAAGAGTATCACTGCTTTGGAATTGGTGAGACAATATGCTTGGCACGAGGGCTTCCACTTCTAATAGCTGATCCCTTTGAAGATTTGTCGGTCACGGGTGATCGTCATGATTCATCTTTCACGTAGAAGCTTACGTTCCACACTCTTAGTTCGAGAAGACTTACCATCACACTTCAAATTGCGATTAAAGGTAAAGACGCAAAATCGGACAAGTTTACGTGTTATGTCAATGGGAGGTGATTTTTTTTTAAACCATGCATTGCCTTGACAACGTTTAAGCACCTTTATCTCAGCTGATTTTGCTTTATTTCCTCTGAATCTATAGTATGTTGTAGCTGAGACAATAAGCTGCAGAAATCACGCATTTTATTTTTGCAAATCTCATCAGGTTGATAATTTTGCAGTTTAAAACTGAAAATGAGAATGGAATGTCGACCAGACGATTACTGAATCATCTTTGACATACATAACTTTACGTTCCTCATGTTTTCTCGTCGAGACGTATGACCGAGTGGTTAAAGGCGACGTTTCAGAGACGTGAGGTTGCGGGTTCGAACCCCACAAGAGCACGAAACAAAATACTTACTTTTTTTTTTACTTTTTTCTTCAATGGAGTACTACACCTTCACCTATGCAGAAATCACGTTCGCATGTAACCGCACCTATACGCACACACACACAATATCCCTTTGTTTTGTGTTGGAGACCAAAGCGCTTCGACTGGAAATTTCGACTTGAAAATACACATGTAAATGTGAAGGTGATCCTTAAAAGACCTTATCGCCATGTTTGATTTCTGTTTTTTAACAGTATAAAGACCTATTGGTAAATATTCATTTACATATCCTGTCTGATCGACTTACTTGCCCACGCCGACACACGCATGAAATGTTCACATGGTTGCATGACAGAAACAATTTCATCTGAATTATGTGGGACTGTATAAAGAATAGGACTTCACGAATGTGTCTCATGTCCTCTATTTGTCTGTTTATGCTAAAAAAAAACAACTGCTATAACATCTAATACATTTTGCTTCACTTGTCACACAAAAGGTTATAAATTGCAGTTGTGCAGTATATTTTTGCCAGCTCTCGTCTTCTCTTCCCTTTTCGCTACGTTTGTTTTGTTATACTGAAGGTGGGGATTTATGCATTTATATAAATACTTCAACTTGAGTGGGAAAAAGAACTGAATTGATTTACTCTAAGCCAGGTGTATACCGTCTCGCTCATCTCTGTGATATTTCGTACTGTATTGTTTGACCCAATAACGGAGTTGTAGACAGGCTTTATGTTGCTTTAGAGGTATCTTGCGCCACATGAGTGGAATGCATATGCTGTTTAGTATTAATGAAGAGTTCTTTCATGTCCCTCCGTGCCAATTACAGTGTGTTTAAAGGGGTTGTGTGTCGATCTGCCAAATAAAAGGCAAAACTGTTATTTAAGTAATGGCTGTTTCTCTATACGCAGCCGTAGGTGATGAGTGTTGTTGCCATCTGAGCAGTGAAGAGCAGAGTATCAGGTTATAATCCCCTGAGTTATATGTGCTAAGCGTTCATTTTGATATATCTTTGTTTATCTAGTAGTCACTGCTAATGGAGTTACATAGTTATGTTATGACACGTTTCACTGAAAGTTTGTAAAGCAAAGTTTATGGACTATGCAAGCAATGGTAGGCCTACATGATTAATACCATTGATTTTAGAGCGAAATTATGGAATGCCTAAATGTCATTGTCTCATTGCTTTGTTGAGACAATATGCTTGACACTCCTTCCACTTCTAACTGTTCCCTTTGAAGATGTGTCGGTCACGGGTGATCGTCATGATTCATCTTACGTTCCACACTCTTGGTTCGAAAAGACTTACCATTTAGTTACGTGGTTAGAAGCTATGTCTCTTTCTTTATTTTAGTTGAGGTAATGCCGCTTTCGTCTAGGTACAAATCATATTGTCATGTAAACAAACACACACTCTCTCTTTTTGCCTCTGTTTTGTTTTTGGACGTTTCATTGCTTTTTCTGCCGGAAAATTTCACAGGCTTGTAGCTGCAAGGGCTTTCTTTATTTTTCCTTTTTTTCTTAGGCAGTTCAGCTTCACTCCTATGTCATTTGTTTCACTATTTCCTCAAGTATACACATCCCCACGAACACAAACACGCAATTTCCCTTATTTTATATCGGAGGTTAGAGTGTTTCTGTTGCTCGTGGGAATTTTTGTTTATCGCCAAATTACAATTCATTTAGCTAAACATGGATACTCAACCAGCAGAGCCCTTAAAATAAGTCAGCAAGTAGTTACTAGTACAATATAGCACCATATTTCGTCCGGGTATAAATCCCATTCTGTAAAGACACGCACTCGCTGTATTTTCCTTTGTTTTGGATTGGATGATTCATTGCTTAATTGCTGGAAAATTTTACAGGCTTGTAGCTTTAAGAGCTCTCCAAACTGATCATATTAATGACAAGATTCGATATAGCAGTTTTGGTTATGGAAATAAGGGCTAGAGTTCATATTTTTAAAAGACCACTATTAAAGTCAAGACGATCTTTAGAACACTGTATTGACGTGTTTCAATTTGTTCGTGTTTATATTTGTTCGTCATCGTAGAGATACACTGTACTAAGAAAACCTGTTAATCTACTTGGGCCTACTTGCACACGCAGACACACGTACAGGACTTTCCATGTGGTTTGCATTGTTACTAACAATATGATCTGAATAATGAAGGTCCAAAAAAATCGACTTTGCTAAAATATTATTGCAGAAATATAACTTAAAGTCGCTATATTTAATTGTTTCGTTGTCAATCACTGGTGACCGATATCTGATGACCCAAAGCGTATCACCTAACTCGTCTTTAAAGTGACGAGTTTCATGTCTCGTTCTTTTTATTCTTCTTTCTTTCTGGACAATTTTGTGTCATCAATATCTCAAGAATGACATTACGGAATAACATGACATTTTCAGGGAACATGTCTCATGACAAAATCTAGCCACAATAAGGTTTTCATGACAGTAACATATCTATGACGTCATCTAGGCGCCATTTTGTGATTTTCGGACCATGTTACATGATCGATCATAACTTCATAACTAAAGGTCATTTCTGTATCATTTTCGGTGGACATTAAGTTCAGATCACGCTCTATCTTATATTTCAATGCTAATTACCTAGGACATCATTACGCGCGCGTACGCGCGCGTCAAACTTTTAAAAGGCTCAAAACAACTTTCCAATGGGAAATCTCGAAGTTTCAGACAATTTTAAGCGTTTCGCGCGTAGGCGTCCGTCCGCGCATTTTCGCGCGCAGTGCGCGTAAGCAACACGAGAATGCAATTGTTTTGACAGATTTGGATTCCTGATACATTAAGTAACAATATCCAATGATTTCCGATCAATTTTGACTTAAAACAAAGGAATGCGCTGGGGTCAAAGTTGAAATTTCGTGTGCGCGTATATGTGGAAATATAGCGAAAAACATGTCTTTGTTTATTTCGCCATAGCTCTTTAAAACGCGGGGTGACCCTATGTTTTTATTGCATATTACAAAAGCATATGAATTGGAAATAACATTTCAAGCATCAACATTTCCCGAAATACATTATGACGTCATCATATCATTATCTGAAATCAAAAAAGTGGAATTAATTTTTTTGAGGTATTGTTTCTGACATTCATTTGCTCGTATCTCTCTTGTTTAAGCTCAATATTATCCCAAATTCAGATATGTTTTACTTTGAACATTTGCCTTTCAAGTCCATGTCATGGTTTTGAAATTTAATGACATCATCATACCTTAAATTGTGATTAAAGGTAAAGACGCAAAATCGGACAAGTTTACGTGTATTGTCTATGGGAGGTGATTTTTATTTAGACCATGCATTGACTTGACAACGTTTAAGCACCTTTATCTCAGCTGATTTTACTCCATTTCCTCTGAAACTTGAGTATGTTGTAGCTGAGACAATAAACTGCAGTCATCATGCATTTTATATTTTAAAATCTCCTCATGAGGTCGACAATTATGTAGTTAAAAACTGAAAATGAGAATGCAATTTGTACGGAACGATTGGCGATTGTTGTTTGCAACTGTATATTGGTCGAATCCACGCGGCCACTTGTGGGAAGTTGAATAGCGCCATCTCCGTCAACAGTCACGATTGTATAATTAAAAATTCAAGTTTCGCAAACGATCTTCGGGACAGCCGTGTGGCGTAATCGCTTAGCGCGCTGGGTGTTCATAACGCCATACAGGAAGGCGAGAAGTTCGACTCCCGCTGCAGGACTTTTACCTTTTTTTCTTTCTTTTTTTTTTCGGCTGTTCAGCTATACTCGATGTCATTTGTCGTATTATTTTATCAAGTATACGTAAGCCGTGAACACGGCTGCTCTATTTCCCTTAATTGTTTTGTATCGGAGTTTGGAGATTGGGTTTGCTTCATTAATTTTGTCACACTTAATGTTGTAAATTGCCCCTTGTTACAGTGTCCCGCTTGCCACCTTTCGTTTGCTCTTTCCTTTTCTCTTCATTGGTTCTTGTTATATTGTAACAGGATAGGTAGGAACATGTACGTTTAGATAACTGGCAGGAATGGGATCTGAATTGATTAACTCTAGTGCAGGTGTATGGCGCCTCGCTCATCTCTTTGAAATTCCAGGTTGTTATTGTTTGACCCAATAACGGATTTGTAGACAGGTTTTATGTTTCTATAGAGGTATCTTGTGCCACATGAGTGGAAGGCATCACTGTTTAGTAGTAGTAGTAATGAACTTTTTCATGTTGTAAATGATATTAAGTTATGAATTTCACATCCAATCTTCGGGACAGCCGTGTGGCTTTATAGTCGCTTAGCCCGCTGCATTGTCATTATGCACTACCTTAGGACGAGATGTTCGAGACCCGCAGGACGCTATTATTTGTTTTCTCTCTCTCTTTCTTTGTTTTTCTTTTGGCAGTTCTGCTTTATTCCGATGTCATTTATCGTATTATCTTATCAAGTATACTACCCCACGAGACACAATCACTCAAGTTCCATTTTTTTTTTTTGTCGGAGGCTGGAGGTTGTATTTGCTTCATTTATCATACGCAATGTTGTAAATTGCCCTTGGTATACAGTGCCCCGCTTGCCACCTTTCGTTTGTCTTTCCTTTTCTCTACGTTTGTTCCTGTTACACTGCACAAGACAGGTCGGAAAATAATTTACATAACTCAACTGGAGCAGGAATGGCAACTGAATGAATTAACTCTAGGTGTACGGCGTCTCGCTCATCTCTTTGAAATTCCAGGTTGTTATTGTTTGACCCAATAACGGAGTTGTAGACAGGTTTTATGTTGCTATAGAGGTATCTTGTGTCATATGAATGGAAGGCATCACTGTTTAGTAGTAGTGATGAACTTTTTCATGTTGTAAATGATATAAAGATATGAATTTCACATCCAATCTTCGGGACAGCCGTGTGGCTTTATAGTCGCTAAGCGCGCTGCATGGTCATTATGCACTACCTTAGGACGAGATGTTCTGGACCCGCAGGACGCTATTATTTTTTTTTCTCTATCTCTTTCTTTGTTCTTCTTTTGGTAGTTCAGCTTCATTCCGATGTCATTACCCCACGACACACAGTAACTCAAGTTCCCTTTTTTATTTGTCGGAGGCTGGAGGTTGGATTTGCTTCATTTATCATACGCAATGTTGTAAATTGCCCTTGGTATACAGTGCCCCGCTTGCCACCTTTCGTTTTCTCTTTCCTTTTCTCTACGTTTGTTCCTGTTACACTGCACAAGACAGGTCGGAAAATAATTTACATAACTCAACTGGAGCAGGAATGGCAACTGAATAAATTAACACTAGGCCAGGTGTACGGCGTCTCGCTCGTCTCTTTGAAATTCCAGGTTGTTATTGTTTGACCCAATAACGGAATTGTAGACAGGTTTTATGTTGCTATAGAGGTATCTTGTGCCACATGAGTAGAAGGCATCACTGTTTAGTAGTAGTAATGAACTTTTTCATGTCCCTCCATGTCAATTATAGTGTGTTCAAAGGGGTTGTGTGTCTATCTGCCAAAAAAAGGAGAACCTTATTTTCGTCATGGCTATTTCTCTATACGTAACCGTAGGTTATGAGTGTTGTTGGTCTCTGAGCAGTGAATAACACAGCATCAGGCTAAAATCCCCCTTAGTTATACGCGCTAAGCGTTCAATTTGATATATCTTTATTTATGTAGTCAATCACTGCTAATGGAGTTACAGAATTATGTTATGACACCTTTCACTGAAAGTTTGTAAAGCAAAGTTTATGGACAAGGCAAGCAATTGTACATGAATAATACCAGTGATTTCAGAGGGAAATTATGGTATACCTAAATGTAAGGGTATCATTGCTTTGGAATTGCTGAGACAATATCTTGGCACGAGGGCTTCCACCTGTAATAACTGATCCCTTTGAAGATGTGTCGGTCACGGGTGATCGTCATGATTCATCTTTCACGTAGAAGCTTCCGTTCCACACTCTTAGTTCGAGAAGACTTACCATCATACTTTAAATTGTGATTAAAGGTAAAGACTCAAAATCAGACAAGTTGACGTGTTATGTCTATGGAAGGTGATTTTTTTTTTTAAACCATGCATTGACTTGACAACTTTTAAGCACCTTTATTTCAGCTGATTTTGCTTCATTTCCTCTGAAACTTAAGTATGTGGTAGCTCAGACAATAAGCTGCAGTAACCATGCATTTTATTTTTTCAGATCTCCTCATCAGGTTGATGATTTTGCAGCTAAAAACTGAAAATGAGAAAGGAATGTGGACCAAACGATTCCTGAATCATCTTTCACATATAAGCTTACGTTCCTCATATTTTCTCGTCAAGACGTACATGGCCGAGAGGATAAAGGCGACGTCACAAGAGACGTGAGGTTGCACACGTACGGGTTCGAACCCCATAAGAGGACGAAGCAAAATACTTACATCTTTTGCTTTGTTTTTTTCTTTTATGAAGTATTCACCTTCGTCCATGTAGAAATCACGTTTTCATGTAAACGTACACACACACACAGGCACACACACACAGACAGACACACACAATATCCCTTTGTTTTGTGTTGGAGACCACATTGCTTTGACTGGCAACTTGGACTTGAAATTACAAATGTTAAAGTGAAGATTACTCTTAAAAGACCGCATGGCCATGTTTGATTTTCTTTTACAATATAAAGACCTATTGGTAAATATTCATTCACATATCCTTTCCAATCAAATTACTTGGACACGCCAGCACCACACGAAATTTTCAATTGGTTGCATGACAGAAACAATTTAATCTGAATTATGTAGGACTGTATAAAGAATTGGACTTCACGAATATTTCTCAATATTACTTCAAGTCGCTACTTAACATTATTTTCGTTGTCGATCACTGAAAATGAGAATGGAATCTGGTCGAAACGATTCCCGATTTATCTTTGTAACTGTATATTGATCGAATCCACGCGGCCACTCGTGGGAAGTTGAATAGCGCTATCAGTCACTTGACGTATATCGCCAAAAAACTGAATATCAATGTAAATTTGTGTTGTGTATAGCATACATAGATAGATTTAAGTTTCGCAGAAGATCTTCGGATCTTCCGTGTGGCAGAATCGCTTAGCACGCTGCGTGTTTATAATGCCCGACCGGAAGGAGGGAAGTTAATCGTGTCCCGCAGGACTTTTTCCTTTTATTTTATTTTTTTCTGCAGTTCAGCTTCACTCTGATGTCATGAACACAGCTACTCTATTTCCCTTGTTTTGTATTGGAGTTTGGAGGTTGGGTTTGCTTCTTTAATTTTGTCACACGTAATGTTGTAAATTGCCCCTTGACACAGTACCCCGCTTGCCACCATTCGTTTTCTCTTTCATTTTCTCTTCATTTGTTCTTGTTATACTGTAGCAGGATATTTAGGAACGTGTACGTTTACATAACTAACAGGAATGGGAACTGAATTAATTAACTCTAGTCCACGTGCATGCGTCTCGCTTATCTCTTTGGAATTCCAGGTTGTTATTGTTTGACCAAATAACGGAGTTAAAGACAGGCAGGGAAGGAAGTGACTTGATATTGCTTCATAATGAGGAATTTCGGGCAACACCTTTCCAAGTGTAGTGATTATGACGGGGTTCTCTGTCGTTTACTTTTCGTCATGGCTGTTTCACTAGTTTAGCCAAAGGTGATATGTTGTTGGCATCTGGGAGAATAGAACAGATCAGTACCAAACTAGAATAGCCCTATAAGCAATGTGGTAAGCGTTCAATTTTTTGCATTATCTTTCTTCTTTAAAGTCAATCACTACTGATCGTAATACACAATATAATATGACACGTTCCACTGGTAGTTTAGGAAATGGGAGTTAATGCACGATGCAATGATAAATGTGCTACCATTGATTTTAGAGACGTTATTGTGGTGTGGTACTGGTGATGGTAAGGGAACCATATTTTGCTTTTAAAGTAATGAGACAATCATTGGACCTTTGCATCAAGACCGTATTCCCATCTAGAATATAATGCATGTTCGTGCGGCGTTTTTTTTTAATCCTGACGTGGACATTTTCTTTTTCTTGTTTTTAATTTACGAATGTTATATCTAAATTTGTTTCTTTCCCCTAACATTTTTTTTTTAATATAAAGTTGGACGTTCCTTGACCGAGTCGAAGAGCAGCGATTTAGTTACAGTTTCAATGCATCTTGTTTACCATCTTCTCTGACATTAAATTGATGGTTTTTATATTTGACATTGTCTGTCTCTTTGCCTGTTTATGCTCATAAAACACTGCTATAACAACTAATACCTTTGCTTCACTTGTCACACGCAATGATATGGATTGCAGTTGTGCATGCAGTTTTACTTCTGCCACCTCTCGTTTTTCTCTCCCCTTTTCCCTCACTTTGGTTTTGTTATACTGCAGATGGGAATGATTACACTAACATAACCCAACTTGAAGTAGGAATGAGAACTGAATAAATTAACTCTAGGCCAGGTGAATATAGTGTCTCACTCATCTCTTTGAAATTTCAAGTTGTCATTGTTCGACCAACGGAGTTGAAGACAGGCTTTATGTTGCTATAGAGGTATCTCGCGCCACATGAATGGAATGCATAGGCTACGCTGTTTAGTATTAGTAATGATTTTTTTCATGTCCATCACTGCCAATAAAAGTGAAGTGTGTTTGACGGGGTTCTGTGTCATTCTGCCTATGAGAAAGCAAAGTTTTATTTTCGCCATGGTTGTTTCTCTATGCGTGGCCGTGGGTGATGGGTGTTGTTGGCATCTGGGCAGTAAAGAACCGAGTATCATGCTATAATACCCCCCCCCCTTAGGTTCTAAGCGTTCAATACGGTGATATATCTCTCTTCTTTAGCATGTCAATCACTGCTGATGGAATTACAGAGTTATGTTACGACACGTTTCACTCAAAGCTTAAAAAAACAAAGTTTATGCACGATACAAGTAATGGTGCATGAGTCCTTTAGGCCATTGATTTTAGATGAGAAATTATGATATGCCTATAGTAGGGGTGTCATTGATTAGGAATTAATGACACGATTAAGCACTCCTTCCACTTCTAACTGTTCCCTTTGAATGTGTGTCGATCACGTGAGATCGTCATAAATTATCATTCACGTATAAGCTTACGTTCAAAGTGTACTCTTAGTTGGAGGAGACCTATAGTTACATGGTTAAAGGCGATGTCTCTTTCGCTGGAGCCGTACGTTTGGCCCGTTTTTCTTTTGCCCTTTTCTCTTTAATTGAGGCATCACTTTCGTCCAGGATAAATCACATTCTCATGTAAACAGACTCACTTGCTCTATATCCCTTGTTTTGTATCGGAGGCTTCATTGGTTTTACTGCTGGTAAATCTCACAGGCTTGTATATAGCTGTAAGAGCTCTCTGAACTGATCATTATGATAGCAAGATTAGAGGGAGTCATATTGGTTATGTAAATAATGGTCAAAGGTCATGTTTTAAAAGGCCACTGTTAAAGCCAGGATGATTATAAACACTTAATTGTCATGTTTTATTTGTACGTGCCGAGGATCCCTTGGACCCCGTTTACAGTGTGAGGCTCGGCCGCGGCTCGGCCGCGCCGAGCCCACCTTCATTTCGGTGTAAACGCGCAAAAGGCCAAATGCGGGGCCAAATTTGGCCTCGCATTAGGCCACGCTCTGGAGGTGGTCTCGGCCGCGGCAGAGCCCGGCCTTTTTCTCAGTGTAAACGCAAACTGGGCTAAATGCGCGGCCAATTCTAGACTGGCTTCCAAACCCTCGCCGGTACTATTTCGCTATTCAGGATATTAACCACTTCAACGTCGAAAACTAGTATAGTTTAAGGTGGTTTTGTCCTGCAAAGGATTTTCTCCTTCGGCAAAGGCCTTTGCCCGAACGGCGACTTCGTCGCCACGGAATTCAGTTGGCAAAGGATCTGAAAACCAGACAATACGAAATTGCGTTTGTTTACAAGTAGAGCGCCACTACGACAAAATATTGAAAGGTTTGAATCAAAAGCGTGGCCGAGTCCGGCAGTGTAAACGGACTAAATTGCGGGGCTCGGCTTCGCAATTGAGGTTGGCCTTTGCCGCGGCTTGGCCGCGGCTCCGCCCAGCCCCGCACCGTTAACGTGGTCTAAGTTTATGCACGGTACGTACTCAAAAAGTCCGTAAATCAACTTAGTCACACACGCACAGAATTTCCACCTAGTTTGTGTGACAGAAAAACAAATGTGATCTGAATAATGTATGCCCAAAAAAGTTCAACTAAGTATCTCATTATAACTTCCAGCTGCTATATTGCATTCTTTTCTTTGTCGATCACGGATAACCGATATCTGATGACCCCAAGCGTATCACCTAACTCGTCTTTAAAGTGACGAGTTTCATGTCTCGTTTTTTATTCTTCTTTCTTTCTGGACAATTTTGTGTCGTCAATATCTCAACAATGACATTACGGAATGACATGAAATTTTCAGTCAACATGTCTCATAACAATATCTAGCCACAATAAGGTTTTCATGACAGTAACATATCTATGACGTCATCTAGGCGCCATTTTGTGATTTTCGGACCTTGTCACATGATCGATCATAACTTCATAACTAGATGTCATTTCTGTATCATTTTCGGTGGACATGAAGTTCAGGTCACGCTCTATCTTACCTTTTAACGCTAGTTACCCAGGTCTTCATTACGCGCGCGTACGCGCGCGTCAAAATTTTAAAAGGCTCAAAACGACTTCCCAATGGGAAATCTCGAAGTTTCAGACAATTTTAAGCGTTTCAAACATTTTCTCGCGTGCGCGTCCGTCCGCGCAATTTCGCGCGCAGAGGGCGTAAGCAACATGAAAATGCAATTTTTTTGACTGATTTGGATTCCTGATACTTTGAGTAACAACATCCATTGATTTTCGATCGATTTCGACCTATAACAAAGGAATGCACTGGCGTCAAAGTTGAAATTCCACGTGCGCGTCTTTCTGCAAATATAGTGAAAAAACATGTCTTTGTTTATTTAGCCATAGCTCTTTAAATCGTCCGTTGACCCTATATTTCTATTGCATATTACAAAAGTATGTGAATTGTAAATAACATTGCTAGTATCAATATTGCCAGGAAAACGCGATGACGTCATCATATCGTCATTTTAAATAAAAAAAGTGGAATTGATTTTTTTGAGGTACTGTTTCTGACATTCATTTGCTCGTATCTCTGTTGTTTAAGCTCAATATTATCCCAAATTCACATATGTTGTACTTTAAACATTTGCCTTTCAAGTCTATGTCATGGTTTTGAAATTTGATGACGTCATCATACTTTAAATTGTGATTGAAAGTAAAGATGCAAAATCGGACAAGTTTACGTGTTATGTCTATGGGAGGTGATTTTTTTTAAAACCATCCATTGACTTGACAACGTTTAAGCACCTTTATCTCAGCTGATTTTGCTTCATTTCCTCTGAAATTTAAGTATGTTGTAGCTGAGACAATAAGCTGCAGTAATCATGCATTTTGTTCTTTGAAATCTTCTCATGAGGTTGACAATTTTGCAGTTTAAAACTGAAAATGAGAATGGAATGCGGACCAAACGATTCCTGATTCATCTTTCACGTACATAAGTTTACGTTCCTCTACTTTTCTCGTCGAGACGTATGGCCGAGTGGTTAGAGGCGTCGTCTTAGAAACGTGAGGTTGCACACGTACGGGTTCGATCCTCACAAGAGCACGAAAGAAAATAATTTTTTTTTTACTTTTTTTCTTCAATGGAGTACTACACCTTCGTCCATGTAGAAATCACGTTTGCATGTAAACACACCTATACGCACACACTCACACAGTATACCTTTGTTTTGCGTTGGAGACTGCATTACTTCGACTGCTGCAAAATTTTGCAGGCTGGGCTTTTCAAACTGATATAGTATATTTAACAAAGTGAAATTTGTTCATATCAATTCAGTAACACAATGTAGTCGTGGTTACTTTGTGCTGATTTATACATGTAACAAGCTATACATTTTTAAAAAGGTATTCAGTCTTCTGTATTGATGATTATTTGTCATTTAGTGGTTTTTGTGGAGTTTCAGATAGTGATAAAAAGTATGGATGATATTAAAGTGCAGCGATAATTCCTACAGTTAGTTCAAAGTTGTGTTACAGATGTTTGATACATACATTTAGCATTGTGTGTGTGTATATACGTGTGTATACAGGTTGGCCATATAACACATTCTAGACAATTAATCTTAATTGATTAGCAAACGTGATCAGCTATGGAACTGAATAAGGTACTAATGTATGATGTTAATGATTCTAATTAAACTGTGACGAGTTTAAAGGGATAGCATAACTGTGTGTAAAAATAAGGCAATTATAAGGAAATTTTAGGGCAATTTGATAACCATGCCTATAATAATTTCATACAGGTACTAATACCTGCCTCATCTTCATGTGGTAGATTGTCGTGTCAGTAGCAAACTGACAACGTACGATGAATGTGTTATACATTGAACAACTGTCTTTCAAGTCCATAACGTTCCCCATATTTTCCCGTCGAGACGTGTGGCCGAGTGGTTAAAGGCGACTTCTCAGAGACGTGAGGTTGCGGGTTCGAACCCCACAAGATCACGAAACAAAATACTTAGATACTTTACTGTTTTTTTTTTCTTCAATTTTGTATTACATATTCGTCCATGTAGAAATCACGTTCGTATATAAACGCACCTATACACACACAGAGACACACACACACGCCATATCCCTCTTTTTTGTGTGTTGGAGACCACATTGCTTCGACTGCAGCAAATTTTGCAGGTTGACTTTGTCAAAGCGATCATAGTATGTAATGACGACGACTGAGGTGTTGTACTTTGAACAATTGTCTTTCAAGACGATGTCATTGTTTTGTAATTTGATGACGTCATTACATTGAAAATTGTGATTAAAGGCAAGGTATCAAAACCACCCGATTATAGGTTTTATGTCTGCGGGACGTATTTTTCCCAAGTTGCCAGAAATGGCATAGCGACCTCAGTCGTTACAAGGCCGCTTTTCCGTCTAGCAATGCAATAGATGTTCACACGGCCACGTTAGTTGAGTGGGCATTGACTTTCCCCCTGTTATATCTATACATTGTTGTTGTTTTTTTTGTCTTACCATTTCCGTGGATGACCCGTGGCCGAGTGGTTACAGAAACGGTTTCGCATGCACGCTCAATATAACTTCAAGGTGCCTATATCACATTCTTTTCTTTGTCGATCACAGATGACTGTCATCTGATGACCACAAGCGTATCACCTAACTCGTCCTCAATGTGACGAGTTTTCATGTCTCGTTATTCTTTGTCTTTGTACTTTTTGAAGTTTGCATTCAAATTGCATTTGATTGAATGCAGAAATAAAAGCAAACAAACAAACAAGTAAAAGGCTAGCACAAGCAATCTATTGCTAGCGTTTATGCATCCGGCCCAATCTCTACTTCGGTAGCGTGACGAATTTGCACCTGCCAGTATGTAATTTTCCCTTTCGTGGAACACCCTGTACAGGAGTATTTCATAATTGACATGTAGATGGCGCCGTTCATCCTGTCGCGTCGGTCTCGTGTGGGCATTCTTTGCCTAGTGCACTGTCGGTCTCGTGGGCTTTCTTTGCCTGGCCCTATTGTCGGTCTGGTGAGCCTTTTTTGCCAACTGTTGGTCTCGTGAGCCTTCGTAGGATTAGTAAGTATAGGAGGTAGGCCGTAAACTATGCCTAGTGTCGGTCTCGTGGGCATTCTTGGCGTAATAGTGTCGGTCTCGCGAGCCTTTTGCGCATATTATAGTGTCGAACCGATGGGCTGTATGACTCGTGAGCCGTATAACTCGTGGTTTGTATGACTCATGGACCTATAGGGCCCCGTTGCAAGAAAGTTGCAATCAATTGCAAATAATTGCTAATTTTGAAACAACCATTCTGATTGGCTCAGGGTCTGCCCTATTAAGAAGACATGCATGCAACAATGATTTTGATTGGCCAGTGACAATCAGTTGCAAGTTGCGTTTAAACGCAAAATTTCTAGCAACGGGGCCTAGCTACTGTACTTTTGATGCCGCACTGCAAAAAGTCCGGTGTTAAATATGAAACACAGAGCTGGTGTTAAATTTCCGGTGCTCATTCATGGTGTTAGATTAACACCTCCGGATGTCATTTCAAAATATAAAATTTATTTTTTTTTTGGATAGTTTCTTAGTTACTGGATTTCTTGTTAATTCTAAACTTCAACAAGACGATGAAGAATTTTCCGATAAAGTACTTGATTTTTGAAAAAAAAAAAAAACGTGTAAACAAATTTACACCACAGTAACGCCAGTTGGTGTGGTCTCCTATTGAAGCTGGACGGGTGTTAGAGATCTATACCATTGAAATTAACACCACCAATATCAAATCAACACCATGCGGTGTCATTAATGAATTAACACTAGCGCAGTGTCAAAAATAGTTTTTGTATCACCAGCTACAGTGTCAAATTAACACCACGAAGTGCCAGGTGAACACTTTTTAACACCTCCCTTATAAAAAAAAACCATGGTTTTACAACCGTAACTATGGTATAACCATGGTTATGGACGGTTTTACAATGGATCGATGGTAGTCCATGATTTTTAATTCATATCCATGGTAAATGTGTGGCGAAAGTGTGGTAATACCATTGTTAAAATACCATAGTTATGATAACATGATAAAACTTTCATTTTACGACGGTTTTAAAACCATGGTGAAAAAATCATTGTTATACCACAGTTTTAAGAAATTAATAAAACAATGGTGAGAAAACCACGACAAAACCATCGTTCTACTTTGGTAAAAATAACATAATAATATAACAATGGTTGTAACCATGGTTTCACAATAGTATAAAAACAATGGTTAGGAAACCATGGTGTAACTCTCGTTCTACCAAGGTTGAAAACCATCGTTATTAAACCATGATTTCATCATGGTTTTATGATAGTGTAAAAAAGATAGTAATAAAACCATGATTGTAACCATGGTATTATGATAGCACAAAAACACTAGTTATAATACCATGGTTAAACTTTCGTTTTACAAAGGTTAAAAATGATGGGTATTAACCATGATATTAACCATGGTTTTATCATAGTTAAAAAATGATGGTTATATAACCATGGCTCTAACAGTGGTTTAATGAAAGTGTTTTAAAACCATGGTTAAAAAATTATCGTTATACCACAGTTTTAAGAAATTAAAAAAAACAATGGCGAGAAAACCACAACAAGACTATCGTTCTACTTTGGTCAAAATAACATAATAATATAACAATGGTTGTAACCATGGTTTCACAATAGTATAAAAACAATGGTTAGGAAACCATGGTGTAACTCTCGTTCTACTAAGGTTGAAAACCATCGTTATTAAACCATGATTTCATCATGGTTTTATGATAGTGTAAAAAAGATAGTAATAAAACCATGATTTCAACCATGGTATTATGATAGCACAAAAACACTAGTTATAATACCATGGTTAAACTTTCGTTTTACAAAGGTTAAAAATGATGGGTATTATAACCATGATATTAACAATGGTTTTATCATAGTTAAAAATGATGGTTATATAACCATGGCTCTAACAGTGGTTTAATGAAAGTGTTTTAAAACCATGGTTAAAAAATTATCGTTATACCACAGTTTTAAGAAATTAAAAAAAAATGGTGAGAAAACCACAACAAGACTATCGTTCTACTTTGGTAAAAATAACATAATAATATAACAATGGTTGTAACCATGGTTTCACAATAGTATAAAAACAATGGTTAGGAAACCATGGTGTAACTCTCGTTCTACTAAGGTTGAAAACCATCGTTATAAAACCATGATTTCATTATGGTTTTATGATAGTGTAAAAACAATAGTTATAAAACCATGATTTTAACCGTGGTTTTATGATAGCACAAAAACACTAGTTATAATACCATGGTTAAACTTCGTTTTACAAAGGTTGAAAACGATGGCTATTAACCATGATTATATTAACCATGGTTTTATCATAGTTAAAAAATGATGGTTAGGCTATATAACCATGACTTTAACAGTGGTTTAACAAAAGTGTGAAAACAACGGTTTTAAACAATCGTTCAAATTCCATTTTAGCAAGGAAAACGATGGTCATAGCTACACCAGGATTTGAACCATGGTTTTATCATAGTGTGATGTGCAAAGGATGGTTATGAAACATTGATTGGTTCTACGAACCGTGGTTTCATGATAGTGAAGAGGCGGTTAAAAAGCCATATGATTTTCACCATGGTTGTATGATAGCTCATAAGAACAGTGGTTATAAAACCGTGGTTTAACTTCTGTTTACCCACGGTTGAAAAAGTGGTTATTTTTTAACAATCAATGGTTTCAACCGTGGTTTCATGCTGATCAGATATAGAGTGCGGAAAAACCATATTCTAGAATTTCTAACCATGGAACCTTGTATGATAGCATAAGAACAGTGGTTATTAAACCATGGTTAACTTTTTGTTTTACCAAAGTTTAAACCACGTGCACTAGCCATGATTATTGAATGATGTCGATCACAAAAATCAATATGAAAACTCATAATTTGATGGCCGCAATGCCAATGCAAGTCATGACGGACATTCATCTAACGCAACCACCAGCACCCGTTTGGCTTCAACAGGATTATGTAAACAAACAGTAGTCTTACCATTGCAAACAAAAAGCTGCTTCACTTGCTTGATTTACAGCATTCCTAAAATGCAACATCTATTCACTACGGAATAAAGCACATAAAAAACCTTAAATGAGATTACATACTCGTGAAAAAATAAAAAAAAGGTAGTAACCCATTGCCGCCCGTTCGATCCCCGTAGCTTTGACATGTACACACAACAATAGAAAACTATATGAATGCAATCGGCGTGTAGTAATTGTGTACGATGAATGGGAGATCCGGGTTGTTGATATGAGGCTCGTTCGTACCAAAGATCACAACAAAAATATATTTCAAAATATATGGAGCATAAAAAATATTGACACATTAAAAAAAAATTTAATTTGCAATAAGAAAAAGTTTTAAACATATATTTTTTAATTCAAAACCAAAAAATTAATGATTACAAGTTTTCTTGATAATAATGTAACGTAAGAGGTCATGTGCGTGTTGTTGTTGTCGCTGATTGAACCTTACGTGTATGTACTGCTGAACCGTTAGTCCGCGACCGCGCTCAAAAACCACACACACGGATACGATGATTTGCTGTTCATCATTTCAAACGCTCTTTCGTGATGATCTCTGACCGGAGTCAAACATCTCGACGTACGAACCATCTGATATTTTCAGAAATGGCTAGCAAACGGCCCCTAAGAAAAAGAGGAACTGCTCCTTTGGGATTCTTCGAGGAAGGTTGGTCAACGTAACTTTTAATACATTATTAGTAGACCTAATCTTAGCTAAAATAATTACCACTGATACCAGCGAGATTTGCATTGAATTGTCCCGACCGACCCGGGGCCGGCAGCGGCCCTGCCCCTGCTGTGCAAATTTCGCATGATCGTATCAAGTGGGGATAACCAGTCCAGTAGACTGTTCTGTATCTGAAAGTGTGACTGAGTCAGTGAGTGTGAGAGTATGACATGAGAGCTCAAGAATTTGGAATGAGTTGTTCTAACTCAGCTACTGTATATGTACTGAACTGTTAGTGTTACTGTGTCACGTAAATTCTACAAGTTATCTACGGTAACTAGATTCTATACACAACCCAGTCGCTGTAGACAGTGTAGATCTAGTAATGGTTGGGGCACCACCTATCGGCAGGGCACCTTCCCATCGGCACCCTGCGTATCATGGCTGTTTGCGTATAGAACGAAAAGGTACGCACGGGATTGAGTGTCATGAGCTATAAAAACAATAAAAACGAAGAAACGAAAATCAAACTCAAACAAACCAAGCTAAAAATTACACATCCGCTCAGTAACGACGCATGCCATGGCTGTGAAATTCACGTGTATTAACGTGTTACCTATGGCCTGTGAAATTCACGTGTATTACTATTACCTATGCTGTGAAATTCACGTGTATACCTATATAGGGGGTGCCGATCGCAAGGTTCCCTTTTTAGCTGCGCGAAGAAAATCAAACTCAAACAAACCAAGCTAAAAATTACACATCCGCTCAGTAACGATGCATGGCTGTGAAATTCACGTGTATTAACGTGTTACCTATGGCCTGTGAAATTCACGTGTATTACTATTACCTATGCTGTGAAATTCACGTGTATACCTATATAGGGGGTGCCGATCGCAAGGTTCCCTTTTTAGCTGCGCGAAGAAAACGAAACGCACGCGCTAAAATTGTGCTATTTTAAAACGGAGATTCATAATCAACGAGACGGTCACGACATTCAAAACTGCAGTATTTATGGCATATTTGAGGTAAGAATTAGGCGGATTTGTGTTATATTTTTAGAATAAACAAGCTACAGATCTTTAGGGTGACGATACGTGGTACCCCCAACCCTACTAGTAGCGACAGGCTATAATTTATTCGCACAGCGTACTCTAACAGCGTCTGGTCGGGCTAACAAGACGGTAGTCGGTAGTTCTAACAGTTAGGCGTAATCCCTAACAATGTTAGTAGGCATAGGCCTACCTCATATTGGGTGGTGATATCAGGTTCAGTGCAAGCTACATCAACAACACTATTTTCTGCTAACTCTGTTAGGACTTCTAGTGGTAACTGCTCCAGTGAATCAAGATAATCAGTAGAAGCTACGCTAAGACACAAGGGCTTACTCCTGCGAACTAGTACGCTCATGGGCGAAATACTGACGCCATTCCGCCATTGAAAGCAACAGACCGATAGATTGATTAGAGGGCGTACTGTATATTACGCGATCATGATATCAGTGCCGTATCACTGGGTCCTCGTATTTCTGTCTCCCTTTCATTTTTCCCCTTTTTAGGGGGCATACTTAACAGGGGAAGATATGTACCGATGTATGTACTTAGAATCTTGTTTTGTCGTAAAGAAATATCATTCCTGTCTAACCGTGAAATGTATTTGAAAAAAATGTCATTTACTTTCCAATCGCAATCTGCAGGCCCACAAAGTTTGAGCTGAAGTAGGTAGACCAAACTATGTTTCGGGAGGGAGAGAGAAATGAGATAGGTGGCGTTTGTCAGCTCAAATACAAACTTGCTGAGGGACTACTGATAAAAAAGTAATTACATTACTTCAATTTTTTTTTTTTTTTACATATCGACAGAAAATATACTTTTTGTGATATTTTGAGGTCTGAAATGCAATTCTACCGCTGTGTGCTTCCTTTTAAAATGAAGAAAATGAAAGGAAGGTAGGGTTTGCTCCATAGGCTCACGTGTTTAAGAAGCTTGCGGTATTATTACTAAATTGGCTGCCATTGGGCTCCATGTTGGGCTCCCGCTCCATGCCGTACTACACCCGTTTGCGTGCGAAGTCGCGAGAGTACGCCCTCTTAGCTTCTATACTCTTTGATTGTGTCTCGGCACTAACTTAAGCACTGGCAGCCACTGGCACTGGCGATAAAACTGAAGTGAACTTGAAGTCCGTAGGTGCTGGTAGGATGACCTCAAAAATATGTCATAAATTTCTGGTTGCTAGTGCTGGGCAAACTTGTGAAAGATTCGTCTGTCCGAAGGAGGAGTCTTTTATTTTTTTTTTTTTTTTGACGTTACTTATGGCTCTCTACCTCCGGACTATGTCTATAGGAGGGGATCCGTAAAGCCAGATGCAGTCTCTGCTCTGTGGAACATATCCCCGTCGACGAGATACAGACCAATCTTTCGGTCAAGTGCTGGGCTTGGTGTTGAAATCAAAGAATGTCGTCTGCTGAACCTAGCTCCGCCATTTCGTAGTGTAAGAGTTAGGCCTGTAGCATGTACATTTTATGCTAATGCAATGGTCACCCACGCCACGAAACGTAGGCCCTACACGAGCATGTGGCTTCATAAATCTGAGCCTGGAAGCATAAAATTAAATATTAAGTTGTGTTTTGAAGAATGGTTGAAATTTGGGGCATTTTAGTCTGTCTTCCTCACTTTGTGTCTAAAAACTAAGCAGTCCTGCATCTTTTAATATTCGAGTGTAATCATGCGCCATCACTTTTCATCGTGCGATTCTCACGGACCTTGCGATGCTGCGATTCCAACACCTATTGCTGGGGATCAATAACTTTGATAAGTATCGCTTAGTTAATCCGACCGTCGGTGTTGGAGCTCAATTTAAGTCAGTCATTTGGGAGCTAGCACTAGCGCTGATCTTGAAATCCCCCAATGGCAAAGGATGCTGTATTTTGTAATTTGTATGTTATACCAGTATATCATTCACCTAACGGATTGTTGTGTGATTTTTCTGGCAAACCTTATTTTTCTTCTCTCAATCATTAATAGGTGTATTATTGTTATGTCGTGTGTTTTTTTTTTTCCTCATCAGAATCAAAGATTGACTGTGCAAGTGGCTGATGTGAGAAGGTGCTTCCATAGAAGACTTGCAGTCCATAGAAGACTTGAGGTCCATCCATGACCATTGATCGTGCTGTCCACTAGCTTGCTCCTTTCATGGGTACAAGTACATGATACACATGCAGCGCTGATTTACATCAATATGTGTACATGGCATCCTCCTGGCTGAATTCTGGTGCAAAGAAGTGGATCATCTGATGTCATGTTTTTTCCCGTTTGACCATGTCATCAAGGAGAAGGTATTCCTTTTTCTTTGTTTCTTTATTTCAACCCAGTATGGTTCATTAGGAATTTGAACATATCGCTGTAACATACCCAAATTCTTGTGCAACATCCTCAAAAACCAGCAGCATGCTATGCGACATTGTAGAATATTTGGGAGTCTTTTATTCCAGCCGTCATTTGGGAGCTAGCACAAGCACCAAACTTTAAATCATCCAATGCTGTATTTTGTATGTTACATCATTTTCCTGTGTGATTTTTCTGCCTAACCTTATTTCACTTCTCTCAATCATCACTATTATCGTTATGTTGTGTTATCTTTTTTTTTCCTCATCAGAATCAATGATTGATTGTGCCAGTGGCTGACACGAGAAGGTTTCTCCATAGAAGACTTCAAGTCCACCCATGACCATCGATCAGGCTGTCCCCTAGCTAGCTCCTTTCATGGGTACAAGTATATGCAGTGCTGATACGTGTATGGCATCCTCCTGGCTGAATTCTGGTGCAGAGAAGTCCCTCTACTGATGTCATACTTTCTCCCGCTTTTCCATGTCATCAAGGGTAAGATACTCCTCTTTCTTTCTTTCTTTGTTTCTTTTTTTTCAACCCATTATTAGTGTAGTTCATGAGGAATTTGAGCATTACACTGCAGCATACCCAAATTCTTGTGCAACATCCTCAAATACCAGCAGCATGCTATGCAGCATCCTAAAATATTGGCAACCTGCTTAAAATAGAATGTGATCAATTTTTGAAAAACATCAAATTACTCTAGGCAATTTGTGCACAATACATGATATGGAATGTGGAACGTAATGGCTTCACCTGTATGTGGCACTTAGGGGTTAAAATGATTGTAAAAGTACACTGTATTTTAAACAGTATCTCTCCAGCACATTAGAGTGATGAAATGATGGCTAGGTGTACCACATCAATCTAATCCCATTCTTATGTTTTTTTGCAAGGTAACTATTCTGTGCAAGAATTTTGTGTGTTGAGTATTTGAAGTAGAGTTTAACACGTACTACATGTTATTATTATTTTAAAAAAATAATAGCGTAATGAATAAATTCTCAGTTCGTTGCAGGAGTGATCTTCCCCAAGAAAATTCTCACGGCTCACGGTTGCAAAAGAAGGACATCTCAAGGCTCCACAACGACAAAGGGCACACTAACCAAGCTATATCAAGACCTAGTTCCTGCGAAGCCTCATCCAGAAGTTGCACCAAAGCTTACTGCTGGATAGTCTTGGACAGTAGAAGTACAAGGACAGTTTTCAAAGCATGTGAAGTGTGCATGTATGCTCTCATGTCAGGACTGTTGGTTGCTAGATAATTTTTTTTTTTTTTTTTTTGATGCTGTTTTGTTCTGTTGTCCAGTGCTCCTGGTGTCACTTAAGTCCAAATTTGCATTATCTATACAATTCAAAGCTACTAATGATCATGTACATCAAACATGCACTAATATATGTACACTGTATTTAATTATCCAACTAATTCTTTGCAGGTGATATTCTTATAGTTTTAAATCATGTGACTGGCAATAAGCCATACCCACGTACAGTCAAGATGCTGCTCATGAAGCAATAAAAAGCTACTTTTCAATCGTAACAGCAAAGTGAGCAAATGTGCATTCTTATGTCTTATTTGTTGTCTGAGGTTCAGTAAGAGTACATGTTCTTCATTGATTTGTTTACATAAACCTACAGTTTTGCAACTGGAAATAATGTGATATTTGTATGATACTTTGACTTCTCACACCCAGCTGCTGAAAAATAACTTTTGAATGTATAATCATAATTGACTGTTTCTACCCTTGTGTACTTTCTTATTCTAAAGGTGCCTAGACCCGGTAGTTGCTGCAGCGCTTTTGGATGAGAGTGCCGATCACCATTAGCATTGATACAAAGACTGCCGAAATTGAGCTGTCTTCAACGGTAAAGCGCGTAGGTGTTGCTAGGTAATGTTGCCTTCATTGTCTTCTCTGCGTGTCAGACAGTCCGTAGAATTTGAATGCCAGGGTGCATGCTTCTTTGTTTGACTTCAGAGAAAAAAATATTAAAGCTGTCATCATCAGCAGTGGATTGGACTTCTTCGGACTCATGGAAATGGGTCAAAGCGTAAGCGCTAACGATAAAGAGGAGTCGATAGCATAGGTCTCTCAAGGAAGCTTGTGCCGTGCGCCGTGTACGCTAACGATACAGAGGAGTTGATAGCATAGGTCTCTCAAGGAAGCTTGTGCCGTGCGCCGTGTACGCAAGCAAACCACCGGGTCTATGTGCCTTTAAATGCTAATGACAGTACAGTCAACTCCAGTCAGTCAGTTTTGACTGAAAAAGCACATCAAATTTGGCAATGTTTGACTTCTGCATGTTCAGAGGAATACACATGACTAGGCCATAAAAATTGGGACTTATTGGTTTCCTCAATTTGGCCATAGTGTATTCGATATACATGTATGTTTTGGGGAGAGCTTTGGCTGTGTGAAAGTCAATGCTGGTAAGAGCATCGACCTACATGTACTCGTTGCTACATATAGCTTCTTTTATTAAACAGTGAATCAATTAACACTTACAATCTGCACCCATCCACCAACACACACATGGAAGTCAGTTTTTAAATACAGCTGTACATATTTTTTAGACTATAGCTAGAAGGAAAATACATGTAATAGAGAATTGGTTTTCTCCTGTTTCAGAGTCCAGGTTCATATACATGTTTACAAATGTACTGTATCACAATACATATGTATAGGAATTGTAAGAATTATTCTGCTCCAGGTAATTTACTGAAAATATTTTTATTTCATCACTTTATGTGAAGACTCTACTGTGCTATTTATTGATCATTATTCATCAAATAGCAAAGCAATTGTGGAAAAATATATTTCTCCAACCAAATTTCCCCATGGTTTCTCAAAGTACTTGTGAAATACAACTGTAGTTAAAAATACATTTTTCTACGATATTGCACTGTGGTTAAATAGTGGGTTTACTTTGTACAATGGATCATGGTTGTATCGTTATTTGGGTTGTAATTCTGTGGTTTGGCAGCTGTAAAACCATGTTTTCATCTTTTCCTAACCAAACTTTCACCTTTACCTAACCATGGTTTTACACTTCCTTAACCATGGTTTCACTTCTTCGTAACCATGGTTTGGGCATGGTAGAAACACAAGTTAGTGACCATGGTAAAACCACAGTAATGTCATGGTAAGTGCGTTCCAATTTACCACCTTTAAATCATGGTTACCATGGTTAACTTATGCTAAACCTATGGTTTAACCATGGCTACCATGGTTTAACCATAGTGCACCATTGTTTAACTATGGTTAAACTATGGTTAAACACTAGTGCACCATGGTTTGACCATAATTAAACCATATTGCCCTATGGTTAAACCATGAGTTTATCATGGTTTCATCTTTTCCTAACCGTAGTTTCACCATTTCCTAACCGTGGTTTCACCATTTCCTAACCATGGTTTTACACTTCCTTTACCATGGTTTCACTTTTTCTTAACCATGGTTTTGGCTTGGTAGAAACACAGTAGTGACCATGGTAATACCACAGTAATGTCATGGTAAGTGCGTTCCAATTTACCACCTTTAAACCATGGTTACCATGGTTAACTTATGCTAAACCTATGGTTTAACCATGGCTACCATGGTTTAACCATAGTGTACCATTGTTTAACTATGATTAAACTATGGTTAAACACTAGTGCACCATGGTTTGACCATAATTAAACCATATTGCACTATGGTTAAACCATAAGTTTGCCATGGTTTCATCTTTTCCTAACCATAGTTTCACCATTTCCTAACCATGGTTTCACACTTCCGTAACCATGGTTTTACTTTTTCTTAACCATGGTTTTGGTACTGTAGAACCACAGTAGTGACCATGGTAATACCACAGTAATGTCATGGTAAGTGCGTTCCAATTTACCACCTTTAAACCATGGTTACCATGGTTAACCCATGCTAAACCTATGGTTTAACCGTAGATACCATGGTTTAACCATAGTGCACTATTGTTTAACTATTGTTAAACTATGGTTAAACATTAGTGCACCATGGTTTGACCATAATCAAACCATATTGCACTATGGTTAAACCATGGATGGATCCAATGTAAAACCATGGTTATGCCTCATAGTCAAACCATGGTATTTTTTTACAAGGGCGTCACAATACATTTTCTACACCTGTGGGTGTGGTCCTCTATTGAAGATTGATCGGTGTTAGATTTAACACCCATGGTGTTAAATCTAACACCGATGTTTTTACAGTGCGGTACGTCTCGTGGACCGTATGACTCGTGGGTGTCGGTCTCGTTGGATGTCCCTTGGAAAACCACCAAATTAACTACCACCCGGATTACCCCCAGGGCCCTGTTTTATCAAAAGATAAATTTAACGTTAAGTCAAAATAATCTATGACTAACCTCTCAAATCAACTCTAAGTCCACTTAATCTATGATTAACTTCCAAATCCACTTGAAGTCCGTCTTATCAAGACACCCAGAGTTGACATCAACTCCAACTTCCTAAAAAATCAACACATAAGTTTTCTCAACCGCTCCAAATCTATGATTAACTTAACAGGTAATAAATATCAACTTTAAGTAGAAACAGTCGAGGTAGACTCAATTGTAAGGCAAAGTTTACAGAAGAAAGATGACTGTCACACTTTCCTAGTCTAGCTGGGGTCTTGTCACAAATGTTTGTCTGTTAAAGGCTATCCTTTCTCTAACATTTTGTTGCGTACCGCGATTCTTTCATGTAATTATGGTCTTTTCCTTGCATGAAATTCATGATCGGCACGCATTGCTTACGCGACTGCTGCACGCAAACACCCTCGACAGCAGCAGTCGCAATCCGAGCCTGCGCGCCCGGCGCCTCGGCACGCCGTCCGCCCGCCAATCAAGCTATCGCCAAGCAAGCAAGTAAACCGAGTACAGTACTGGAACTGGAACCGCGTCTGTGTGTAATGCATATCATGCCAAAGTAAAGAACCCATTTGTATGGAAGCAGGAGCCCGTCAAAAACACGGATATACGTCGCGTAGTAATTCGAATTGCTACGCGACGTAAATAATTACGTCGTGTCGTTATTCGAATTACTACGCGTCGTAATTCGAATTACTACGCGACGTAATTATTTACGTCGCGTAGTAAATCGAATTGCTACGCGACGTAATTCCGAATTACTGCTCAACGACTTAACGTCACGACATTAAATGAATTAGTGTCGTGTTGCAATTCCTAATGCTACACAACGTAAATAATTACGTCGCGTAGTAATTCCAAGTACGACGCGACGCAAATAATTACGTTGTGTTGTAAATAATTACAACGCGACGTAATTCCGAATTACTACTCAACGACTAACGCAGCGAATTAACGTAGCGACGTTAAATCAACCAATGGGATCGTTCGTTATTTGCTCAGTGATGCATCACGGTGCACGTGCCAAAGGGCTAGACACTCATTTCCTACAGCATGTTTGTCAGTATTTGGTTAGCGGATATGGCTTGAATACATATTTTCTGATACAATGTAGGCCCTATAATTTAGGTTTTAAACATTTCATAGGATTGTACTGTAAACGAAATGCGCATGGCTCGCCGTATAGCAGGGAGGTGGAAAGGAACTTCCACCTCCCTGCTGTATTGACCGATTCGGGTTCGTTGAGGGCAGCAGACATTTTATGGCACTGGGCGCAGCCATGAGCTCAAATTGCGGTGTCTCAGCCGACCCCCCCTGCTCTCCCCCACCCCACGGGCAACATGTTTATCGCGCACTTGTAACAAAGGTTCGCGCACTAAGCAAGCATTCGCGCACTCAGTACGAGATGCCCATTGGCTAAAACAACCATGCATCAGTTTTTCATTCTGCGCGCGTGAGAGGGGTGGGGAGAGAGGAGGGGGGGTCGGCTGAGACACCGCAGTAATGGCGCTGCCCATGCCAAAAATACACATAGCGCGTCACAGAATCGGTCAATAGCCAGCTTCGGTTTTCACCGGATTGCATGCGCTTCGTACTCACCGAACTAAAACATAGTGGAATGCGTGTTCACCCAGGAAATACGCAGCCACCAAAACTTGCTACCACCGCCATTTTGTTAGGTCAATTTTTCCTTATATGGCTGTGTCTCCGAAGCGCAAGACCATCATCATGTACAAACGTGCATTGTTACGTCATAATCACTAGCCACTGGACGGCGTACTCTTGCTTGCGCGCGTACCAGTGGCCCAGTCTGACCGCGCCTAAGCGTGCACTCCATATAAGGAAAAATTGCCCTAACAAAATGGCGACGCAGCACGTTATTTGGCTGCACGGTCTCGTGTATGTTGGGAATAGGGACACGCATTCCACTATGTTTTAGTTCGGTGTTCGTACTCCTCCTGGGTTTTTCACCCGCTATTACGAACGATCCCATTGGTTGAATTAACGTCGCTACCTTAATTCGCTGCGTTAGTCGTTGAGCAGTAATTCGGAATTACGTCGTGTTGTAATTATTTACAACACAACGTAATTATTTGCGTCGCGTCGTAATTGGAATTACTACGCAACGTAATTATTTACGTTGTGTAGCATTGGGAATTGCAACACGACACTAATTCATTTAATGTCGTGACGTTAATTCGTTGAGCAGTAATTCGGAATTACGTCGTGTAGTAATTCGAATTGTTACGCGACGCAAATAATTACGTCGCGTAGCAATTTGAATTGCGACACGACGTAATTATTTACGTCGCGTAGCAATTCGATTTACTACACGACGTATATCCGTGTTTTTGACGGGCTCCTGCTTCCATACATTTGCGAGGAAACCAGTGATTTCTGACGTGCGTAGGCCTACGTAGAGCTAGTTCGGCAATAGATGCTAATTAAGAGTTTAGTAGGCATATACAGAAAATAAAGAGTTTAATTCTATATAGCACCGAGTGGAGTACGACAGTAACTTGAGATCCAGCTGGTTATAGATAACGTTCAGCGAGTCGTTTGTACCTGTACTTAAATTACCGTAACACGTAGATCTAGTGCCAGGTGGCGTACTGCTGATTAGAGCGTCTAAGTCATTCTAGAATTTCGACATGTTGATGATGTAGACTTGCGATCTATTCTTTACAAAGCCGATCTGCGCCGTAGAGGTAAAAACAAGCTACCGTATATAATCACCACACTCTCACAAGTTTCCATAATCCTACACGTAAACACACGGGACTTCAGCCTATTGAATTAAGACTTGAAGTAATTCTACGTATGTGCGGAATCTTTACGGTACACGCGTACGCAGATTTTCGTTGAGCTCGGGATGTGCTAGATCTATCGACCTACTTTTTTCAATACAACGCAAAACGGCGTATTTTGCGGTTTTGTTGCAAACTTAATACTTCTAATTCAGCGGCTGTATAGCGCTAATACTACTGCGTCGCACTAGCAGACTACGAATCCGTGGCCATGGCAAACAATCATGTTTTTTGTTGTTTGTTTTGCTTAATGTATTGTTTTGTTTTTAAGCAGACAGTACCGGAAACCAGCCTCGTCCCGTGTTTTTAGTTTTGACTAAATCAATAATTAAGTCATGGTGATGAGCCATAACTATAATCGACTATTAAGTCTCTTCGTAAAACGGAAACTTGCAGTTGATTTGAAGTTATAGCAGACTTCAAGTTGGATAAAGTTAGCGTTGATTTCACAATCAACGCTAACTTTATCTTGATAAAACAGGGCCCAGGACAGTTTCCCATAGGGCAATTACCCCAAGACAACTACCCTCCTAGGGCAGTTACCTACCCTCTTGTAGGGCAATTACCCCTAGGCATTTCCCCCTATAGAACAACTACCCCCGGATAACTACCCCGGATTACTCCCCCCCCCCCCCCCCTCCCGACATATAGGGCGCGCAGTAGTTGTACGGGGGTAATCATCCAGGGGTAGGCATTGGGTGTGAATTATCGGGGAGGGAGGTATAATTTTCAAGGGGGTGATTCGGGTGGTATTATTATATCTGGGGTTAGTTATCCGGGGCTAGCTATCCGGGGGTAGTAGCCCGGGGTAACAGCGGGAGGGGGTATACGCGCGTATACCCCCTCCCGCTGTTACCCCGGGCTCCCCCCGGATAGCTAGCCCCGGATAACTAACCCCAGATAATCTCCACCCGAATCACCCCCTTGAAAATTATACCTCCCTCCCCGATAATTCACACCCAATGCCTACCCCTGGATGATTACCCCCGTACAACTACTCTCCATCAGGGCAATCCCCCTGGATACCCCCCCCCCCCCCCAACTTACCCCCCAGTCTTGGCTTAAACTTACGAAGTAACCATGGGATATCGCCCATTGTGTCTCTCCTTTAATAGGCTACATCTTTTATATTCATTCCATAAAATTTATTGAATAAATACTTCATCTGATTTCCACAATGCCTGTCACTGCCAGCAGTTGTCTTATAAAGGCGTTATTTTGATGTGATTTTTCTGTTTACATCGTTAACACTCATTCAGAATTTCCCAGCTGCATCATGCCTGGGGCACAACTCGTATAGTTATCACAGAGCATTACCTCGCTTGGATTACCCCTTGAAATTCGGCCCGAAAAGTGCGACACAAAATGCAGAAACGCTGAGAAATTCAAATTTCCTCTTAGATTTAGAAGATGATGTTTACCACAAGATTTTATCACGTAAATTGTTCGAAATGCTCGTGTTAGACCTATTACCGTACAATGCGAAATTTGAGCCTCATTAATTTGTCGGTCATGGGGTGCGTGGACAAGATGTAAAAGACATTGATTATTCCATTACGAAAATGGTGTCCTGCCTATAATGCGATTTTACACCGCGCTGAAAGATTACTTGAAGTCTGTTTTCCAAAAAATCGGAGTGAATTATGTGTTTACCGTCTTATTGCAAACTCAATAAACAAATCCATTAACCCTACCCTATACATTCAACGCCTCCAATATCTATCAAATAAGTCGGAGAACTTGTTTTGCTATGAAAATCATTATTATTCGGCACATCGGCCCAAACATAATCTGTTAATGGAATTCTTACCATCTAGATAAGTCCCGTGCAATTCGCTCCATTTTTTTTTTATTATAAAGATTCGTTAAAAATGTGCTTGTTGCCAAATATGATTTGCATACTCTCTAAAAAAAAATCGAGTGAAAATTTTCACTCTTGAAGGAGTGAATACAAAAAAGAGTGAATTTAGAGTGAAATTGGAGTGAATTTCGAGTGAAAATGTTCATTTTCACTCGTTTTAGAGTGACGTCAGGGATCACTCCAAAATCTTCGAGTGATCCCTGAGGTCACTCCAAAATGAGTGAAAATGAACATTTTCACTCGAAATTCACTCCAATTTCACTCTAAATTCACTCGTTTTTGTATTCACTCCTTCAAGAGTGAATATTTTCACTCGAATTTTTTTAGAGAGTACCCAGAATAATGTTGTTTTGTTACTTCATTCTTATATTATGCTCGATCTACCTTCTGGGTCGGGTTTTTTCCTCTATTTTCTCTGTTTTCGTGTATTTCAGTAATTGGTTAGTTAGATTGCTTCACCCAACAGGGTAAAGTATAGTTTATGCACCTTCAATATGATGTATTTGTACAGTTATGTGACCCTGCATCACAAAACCAAGTCGCCAGACATGGGTTTTTAGTTAAGAGCAGATTCTGAAAGAGCAGACTCTAAGCTTTAAAATGATGTATAACTCAATGCAAATGTACTCTCCTATAACCTATTTAAACATTGGAAAGAAAGGATATACTCTGCAAAAGGTGAACTGAGAAAACAGGTTCTGTACAGGGTGTATTCAAGCGCTTAATCTTTACCAAGCCATAGCTGTGGGATGAATGGAACAAAAAACAGGATGTTGACCACAAGAGCAACAATAACACTGAAGGGATTACAGATTAAGCTGAAATTGAGCATGCTTCATTAAAACATTTAATGCCAACTTTCAAACGAGTAGCATTATTCTCTCTAAAGTTATTGTGTTAAGTTTAAGTGAAGTTCTAAGTTCTAACTGAAGTTCTAAGTGAAGAGTCTATGGACAGGGTTTCTAAAGAAATGAGAAGAGGGTTCTATTATCGTAATCATTATGAGAAACACTCGCGCACACTAATCCACCAAAAAGTGTTCGAGAAAAACTGCTGCAAACACAAGCTTCTGTCTTTTTTAATGATCCCAAACTTTAGTGATATAAAAAAGACTTGCTCTTTCAGAAAATATGAAAAACTCCAGATTAGTTAGGTTGACCCATTTTCACCTATTTTCAGTCCTCACACAAAATCACTACGTGCGACTTTTTGTTCGTTTTGTGATGCACGTTCATAATTGTTATCAGTGATACAGGGAACGAGGAGTCTCCCTATTTCTTTCTCACCATCTTCCATTGTCACTATCATCCCTTTCCTCTGTGTACCTGTGTAGGTGGCCATTGTATGTTTTGTTGTGTGAAATAGTTTATTTTTGCTATAATTAAGTAAGTCGATAGTTTGTTAAAACTGTTTATTTCATTCTAATTTGTACATTCAGGAAGGCCCCAACATTAAGCTCGGCTTACAGGGGATCCTCCTGAGACTCTTATGGTACTTTGATTTTTCCCCTTTTATTATACTCTGTTCTCTGTCACAATGATTTGCTTACCTTTCATTTGCAACGATCAACCATGCATAATAATGATGAACCATGTGTACATCCGAAAGTGATCATACTTGTACCATGCAGAAACATTAGCCTAAATGAAATGAAATGAAATGAAATGAAATGAAATGAAATGCAATGAAATAAAATGAAATTTTGCAAAATTCGTAATTATTTTCAGGATTTTGTGAATAACGCAGCCTCTGTATAATTATGTACAAGTGTAGGGCCTAATAACCCAACAAATCGAATAATAACGAATAACTCAGCATTATATAAGCGGGTTTCTTTCTGGCAGGCGTGACACTTTGTAGGTATGTACGTCTGCATGCGGGCCTAGGAAACTTCAACTTCATCCGAAACCAAACATGGGTCTAAATAAAATAAGACTACATGAATCAGAGATACAAAAATATACATGAATTATTTCATGAACACACAATGTGGAATAATACCAGATGTTGCATAATACATTTCTTAGTTTTGATCTTTAAAGGCATAATAATAGTACCATTTGCCGATGAAACAAAACCCCAGCATTAGTGCTTCAAAATGGTTCTAAAAAAATAATGCCTATGTGAGTTAGGGATAGAAACAACCAATGTAAAAATTTGAACCAGTAGATATAATAGGCCTATAAATACAGAAAATGTGAACAATAGTAGTTAAAATGAAATGTTTTCAGACTAAACCGTCTACAGTTATGGTTTAATGAGAAAAATAGTGATATCTCCTCATATTTAATTTTAGGCTTTATTTCAACAATTTTACAAGGTAGGATGTTTTGTGATACAATTGACCTACACACATGCATCAATGTGATATCTTGAATACTTTTTTAATCCCTGCTCCCCAAGGTAAACAGGGTAGGACCTTAATGGTTAAAAAATCAATAAAAACCATCAGATACATAATTACTATATTATACTGTATTAGTAACACGTAGGCCTACTGGCATTGATATGGGCAATACCTGAATAGTGTACAATTTCTTTGGAGGTAACTTGAAAATAAAAACATAAATCAGTTTCATGAAATTCAAGATTTATTTTTCAGTTAGGTTTCAGATTTGCTCTATTAGGCCCATATTTTCAACCCTCTGATCACATACAAAACTGTCATCTTGCACAGTGGTCAATTGGTGTGTATCATAAATATGGGAGTCAACGGCGTAGCCAGGATTTGATCGGGGGGGGGGGGGGCGGTTAGTCTGCGAGCGAGCGGAGCGAGCGAGGGGGGGGGGGAGGGTGTGGGGGGTGTCCCCCCTCCCACGGTAAGAACTTTTTGCATCTTGATGTTGTAAATGATGCAATTTGATGCATGTTTTTGCGCGTTTTATCGACGTGAAACAGTCCCACTTGTTTAAGAAAGCAGTATATTTTGATGTAGATTATTATTTGACAATTTGCCTATAAAATGGTATAATCTAAATACACTTCTTGTATTAATTCTTTTCACTGAATATCATGAACGAGACTGAAACCGAGCGAGCGGAGCGAGCGACGGGGGAGGGGAGAGTGTGGAAGGGGGTTGTCCCCCCTCCCACGGTGAGAACTTTTTGCATTTTGATGTTGCAAATGGTGCAATTTGATGCATGTTTTTGCGTGTTTTAACGAATTGAAACAGTCCCACTTGTTTAAGGTTGCAGTATTATTTTAGTGTATATCATTATTGAACAATTTGCCTATAAAATGGTGTCATTTAAATAATCTTCTTGTATTAATTCTTACACTGAATATCATGAACGCTGTCTGTTCAGCAATCAAACAGAAAAAGCATGAAGACGAAGGTGTAGATAGGGGCATATCCCCTCCCACACGAAGGTGATTTTGCATTTTCAGACCTGAAATTCAGTGATCTGGTGCAAATTTTTGGTGCAATACTTTTTCACCGAAGTGTTAAAATCACGGAATTTAGCTCTTATTCCGAATGTGCATCGTCTGTGTGCATGTACAAAGTCTAGTGAGGTAGAGCTTAGGGGAAGGGGGATTCCCCCTCCCGCTCGTAGAGCTTTTGCGTTTTTAGAATTGAAATAAAGCGATCTGGAGCACACTTTTTTGTGGAAAATTCGGAAATTGTCATTCCCAAAAATGTACTAAGTCTATAGTGGGCAACAAGCAATGGAAGGGTGGCAAGATACCTCTCCCATATTCAAGGGAGCCTTTTTTTTCAGTTTTAAGCTTTTAGAACTGAAATTCAACAATCTGGCGCTCACTTTTGTTGGACTGATCTGGAAATTTGTCAATCAGAAGAGAAGTGTAGCAAGTCTGTGGAAGGAGATTCTGTATAATTTTCTGATTGCAGTTAAACGTTTTGGTGCACACATTTTGTGTCATATTTGGAAAACTGTTTATGTTCAAAGTGTAGCCACAGTCTACTTCTATGCATGGGGGGGGGGGGGGGAGGGGCGGGCGAGCAGTGAGAAGGCGTGGGCGAGTGTTATCTCCACCCTTCCCGTACGATGGAACTTTGGCCTTTTTAAGGTTGAAATTGAGATATCTCGTATACGCATATTTTATGAAATATTTGGGAAATCATTGAAAAAAAAATGATGGTGGGGGGGGGGGGACTGAGAGAGGAAAGGGTTGATTAAAAGGGGAAATTCCCCTTGTACATGAGGGAATTTTGAGTTTTCGGAATATAAGTGATAAGTCTTGTGCACTCAGAATTATTCATAATCTTTTGTAAATCTAAAAAGTGTACTAAGCTAGGGAAAGAGGTAGAGAGGGGGAGGGTTTGGGAGGGGGATACCCCCTCCCAAACCCCCTCCCAAGCACGAGAGATTTTGATATATTTTGAATTGAAATTCAACGATCTGGTGCACACTTTGAGTGAAATATTCAAAAAATATGATCTCATTTGATGAAAGGTTGCAAAGGAGACCCGCTTCATGTGCATGGATACAGTATACACGCATTTTTTTTCCGCCTCCCAAATCCCGGTCCAAATCTTAGGGGGGGGGGGGGGGGGCGACCGCCCCCATCGCCCCCCCCCCCTCCCCCCCCCCCCCCCGGCTACGCCAGTGATGGGAGTGTGTGGTTAACATCCTGGCCAGACAATAGTCCTGGGGGTGTTTCATCAACGTTTGTCAGCGCTGACAACTTGAATCACCATAGTAACAGTCAGTGACCAGAGCATCTCAGCAACACCCCCCAGAACAATGGCCATGCATGCAAGGTTTGAATGCTCTATCCATGCGAAATCCCACTATCACAGCTAGTCTTTATCCTGAAATGTATAGAGTAGTATACGCAAGCAGTTGAAAACATGTATGGTTGAGGGGTCTAGATATCGCGCACGAAAATTTGAAATGCTCTTATAATAGAAGTTATTCCATAGTCGTACCTGAATTTCTCAGTGAATATCACGAAAATGCAGAAAAATCACCTCCCAGAATCTCCTGATGATACGATGACGGAGTAGCCCGCTGTCGCCGTTTGTATGTCGGACTTTTTTTTATGCGTTCAATTTCTCGGGGTATGTAAAGATCGCGCAGCTGCCCTCTGTAGTTTCATGCGTGAAAGTGTCTGCCCCTCTGCGGCTGTAACGTGCTCCGGCTTTCGTAGAATATTTTTTTACTTGATATTAAATTTGTCCCTGTTAAGCAACAGCAGTTTTACCTAACTTGTGTATATTATTGTTATTATTATTATATGTGTTATTACTAGTATTATTATATGTGTTATTATTATCATTATTATTACATGTATTATTATCATTATTACTATTATCACCACCACCATCATCGCTCATCATAATCATCATCATCATTATCATTTTCATTATTATTATTATCACTTCCACCACCATCATCATTTTATCATTCTTATTATCATTATTTTTATCATTGATATTTTCATAATCGTTAATGATTTTCATTTATAAAGTTTTCTTACAATATTTCTAATCACTTTAACCAATATATTTACACGTAATATAAAATGGAAAAAAAAGTAAAATATGAACATATAATGTGTGTGTGTGTGTGTGTGTGTTTGTGTGTGTGCTTACCCATTCGTCACCCTCTCATTTTTTTGTCACCCATTTGTCACACTCTCATCTAATTTGTTTTCTTCAGTATCATTATGGCCCTCCCCTGTCACAAATATATCACAAGTTAGCGCAAGAAATCACAAGCAAATTCAAATTGAAATCACACTTCAACTTCGATAGACTGAAATATTTATTCCTTTGTAATATCATAATCGTTGTGTTAAAATTTGACTTAAAACAACATTTATTAACAGTATTTCAGCGTAGCTGGCAGCATACATTGTTCTTGTGTATGATGACGTCACGTGGTAAACGATCGATCGAACAAATTACGAATTCTATCGACTACGAACGAGACAAGCGAGACGACACGTCTAGGCTACAACATCCTTAGAACAGATTTAAGGGAAGGTAGGTTTGTACAAGGAAAAAATTGGAAATTTAGTGGAAAATTTGTTGGAAATCAAAATTTCTTACCTGCTTCCTTCTCATGTTGAGCGGTAAGTCAGGTATGTTTATTCCATGGGCGTATCGGCAAATTTTGTGCTTAGTCCTACGCGTAATATCGCTTGCTATACGCAGTTACGCTATGCGCGATCATTAGGTCCCTGCGCGAGACCTAGTACCCTTACTATATACAGTAAATACACCGGTACTGATTACTGTAAAAGTGGATATTTTCGCGGGACTAATTTTTCGCGCTAGGCCGGGTCAGAAGAGTTTCGCGTGTTTTTAATCCCGCGGAATCAAGACATCACGCACAGGAACGTATGGCAAGCAAAAATATTCGCGTGTTTTTAGTTTCGCGCTAGTTTCTGGTTGCGCGAAATGCGCGAAAATTTCAACACCGCGAAAATTTCCACTTTTACAGTATGCTGGACTAACCCCGTCGCGGGGCGCTGTAACACAGTAACAGTATTTGTCCGTATGGGGTCGCTGCTGCGGTTAATACTGGACATACATGGTACGTGTATCAAAGATCCTACAGCTACACTATGACCGGAGTAGGTGTCGATGCCCATGTTCGTAAGTAAATTTATGCATAGATGCCAAGTTCAAACATTTTTTATGAGTGAGATTTCCATATGGCTCAGCATCTCGGTGCGCGCGTATGTGCGTGAGCAAGGAGCGAAGCGACTGAGCGAGGGGATCACGAGGGAGGTGTCCACCCTCCCACGGTAGGGAGCTTTTTCAATTTTTAGCTCTTAATGGTGCAAGCTGGTGCATACTTAAGTGACTATTTTTTACTTATTTTGAAAGACAAAAGGGAAATATGCCTTCAATTGCAACTCTCACTTTAAGCTGTGCTCCCAATGCGTGAGAAAAATGGGGGTCATGCGTGAGATCGTGAGACGGACCCTAAATGCTTTAAGAGTCTCACTCACAATGCGTTAGCCCGACCAGACGCTGTTACGCTATGTCGCGACGTACCATGTACAGCGACTGGGCTGTGTATATTTAACAATGCGTGAGACTTGGTAGCTCTGATTTATGCTTCAAATTTGTGACGTTGTGAAGACTCAGACCTGGATTTGTTTTCTACTTTATTTTCTAAGAGACGATAATATCATACCGCGGCTTAATTTTCGACTGGGCGTAAACACTCATGCTAGCATGCGAGTCATTAACGGTTAAAGAAATGATCCAGCGTCACCTCCGTTGTGATTAGCTGCACAACACACCACAGAGCTGAGTGATACTCTATCCAGAGTTTTTCAGCGTATTCATCCAGATCCAGATCCAGATATGGCCGGAGTCGCTCTCGTAACTTTTTTTTTTTTACCTGACCTCGCGTTTGCACGGCGTTCCACCCGTACCGTGCACCAGAGCTGTGATCAATGGTCATGGTCGATCGACGATGCGATGATGGCTATATAGATATGAATTATTACCTCCTTCGTTCGATGCCATAATTGGCATTGTTAAAACGTGGTGCGATCTTTGCTCTCACTGAACTATTCTATTCGTTAGACGTTGATGAAAGGCTCATGTTTGGCAAAGGCCTATGTTTGGCAAAGGCTTATGTTTGGCAGGGGCTTTTAAACCATCTAGTGGTTTCCAAAGTGACAGTTAGGATGTGTTTATTGTAAATTGGTCTCACTATTAAACGTTATAACGGTTAGACTGTTTGAGACCCTGCATCACAGAACCATCCAACAAAAGTTGACAGAAAGAGCAGACTTAAGCTTTTGTCATCCTCACAATAAAAAAAAATAAAAAAATAGTGTACACAAATAACAAGTAACATTAAACATTTTTTAAACATTTTAAATATTACAGTTCACATTATGTAGTTGGTAAATTTTCACTGAATTTGGAGTCTTATACCCGTGCCTTTGTGACCTTTGAAAAAAACCTTACTGTAAACTATTTGTTTTTGTCTCCTTTTCTTTCATTTCTACATTGTATATCGATCTGTGTAGTTTGTTTTCCTGCCTGTTCTGTTCTTGCTTTCATTCTTATCTTAGACTTAATTAAGACATTGTATAGTCCTTTCTTGCTTTTTTTTGTCTGTTTCGCCTAACGCCATGTCAACATTTTTCATACATGGAATCCTTGATGCATCTTGAGATGCCCTTATTTCCTAAAGTTATTCAAAAAACTTACAAGCTATGCTTCTCTTGTAAATTCCTCTTTTTCTATCCATAAACAGTTTAGAAATAAGATTATAGTTGCTTAACTTTTTCATTTGTTGAAATACAATGATGATAATTGCTATGATTGGTACAATGTAGTGTTGAAGCTTAATTGTGTGATAAGAAATCTTTTAATCATAGTATTCATACTCGTACTCATGGCCTTGTTTTTGCTTGTCAGTTGAAGAAACCCAGAAGTGGAAGGAGAAAGATGAGCTGAAGAAAAGGTCAAAGGTCAAAAGGTCAAGTAAATTGTTAAAATTTCACTTTTTTCTCTGTATCTTGGAAATTGTTCAAGGTATCTTCATGGAACATAGTATGCATAGGGTACTGACTGGCAGTGGTTATCTAGGGAATTTGGGGTTCAAAGGTCAGGGGTCAAAGGTCAAGGGCAATACTTCAAAATTTTACTATTTTGCAAGAATATTATTATTTTTTTTTTAACTTGATGCATGTATAACCCAGTAGAGATTCTCTGGGATTTTTTTTTTTTTTTTTTTTGCCCAAGAAGGTCAAAGGTCAAAAGGTCAAAGATCAAGTGAAAGTGCTGAACTTACTTCTTTCTCCATATCTTGGAAGTGCCTCAAGTTATCTTGAAACTTAGTACATATTTATGTATGTTCTGCCCGACAGTGATTAATTCTCTTATAAATCAAAGGCCAGATGAAAATGATAACAATTTACTGTTCAATACAGAAATTGCACTCTTTCTCCATACCTTGAAAATTACTCGGTGCATAAACCTATGAAAGGGTCAAAGTCAAGTTAAAGTTCTTCAATCCCCCAATACTAGTACATGCTCTCCTATTCATCCAATTAAACATGGGTCAAGGAAGGTGAACATTCAGTACATTTGTGACAAACATGTCATTTTAATATTTTGCCAATTTTGTGAAAATGTAATCACACATTGTCCACATGTACTATAGACCTTTAGGAGAATCATGCATTATGGCGTAGGCATACCAGTCGCCATAACGACACTTCTAGTTTGTTTGTTTGTTTGTTTGTTTTTTTTATTGTCACCTGAAGAAACCCCGGAAGTGGAAGGAGAAAGATGAGCTGAAGACTTTTTTTTCTTTTTTGTGCTTGTTTGCTCATGGAACCCGGAAGTGCCCCCCCCCCCCCCAACACTTTTGAAAACGCTCCGCTGGCCCTGTGGCCCAATATATTTTACTGTATGATATCGAGTATAGATTAAAATATCACATATAACAACCATGATTAGGAATCTGAGATTCCTTTTTATTTCCAGTATCTTTTTGGGTAATATTTCACGTTTTTGTAATTACCCAAGTGATTTCTGTGTTATCAGAACATTATTTCATACAGTTCTGAATAGCATCTGCCCATACATGTATTCATGCAGAACAGAAATTGACAGTAATATGTTTTTACCTACAGCAGTTTGCAAAATTGTTCTCAGTGATTTCATCATTTTTCTATTTTTTTTTCTCTAATAACACATAAAGTCAACAATTTTGTGGAATAATTTACTACTAGAGGAACTGAAAACACAGCTTCCAAAGCACTTTCTGTGTGTTTACAACTTGATTATGTCTGTATGCTCTACCAGTACTCCACCCTCCATTTTTAGTGTCCTTTTGTCCTCCTTTCAGTGCTTTGCTTTGCATTGTTTATTTTATACCCCATTAGTAAATTGTGTTATAGTCTTGTAATATTTTTTACTTTGATGCCTTTTCTCACAGCTAATATGCTTCAACTGATCCCCCATGATACAGTAGGCCTATGTCTACATTGTGACTTGAAACTCTCACATCAATGATAATTCATTGTGAAAAATAAATGAAATGAGAAGAGACCTGTGCAAGGGTTTACTTTTTGTCTCATGATAGTTCCATTTGATTTGTGACATGTATGATTCAAACAAAAACTGTGAAGTCAAATGGCAATTTTGCCAATATATACCAGGTACAATGTGCATATATTTTTTTTTGGATTTTCCCTGAACAATAGAGCAGGTGTATTCATTTAGTTTACTTCCCATCTCCCAGTTTTGTTCTTGTCTTGCCTTTCCATCTGTGCTGCACCCAACCTTAGGCCCTACATACCGTAAAAGTGGATATTTTTCGCATTTATGAGTAATTTTTTGTGCACGGCATTGTCCAACAAATTTCATGTGTTTTTAATCAGGAAGTTAATTACTTGTGTACTACTTGTAGACAATATGGCATGCAAAACTATATGTGTGCTTTTATTTTTGCGCTAGCTTCTGGTTAGTGCGAACATTTCAACACCGAGAAATTTCCACTTTTACAGTAGATTAATTTTGCACTCTCATAGATTTCTGGGACTTGAAGAGATTTGGGTATCTCTGGCCCAGTGCTGAACATGGCCCTCTATTCCAAGACTTTTACCCCTGTGGATACGAGAAGACCTTGGTAGAGAGCAACTCTGCAGTGAAGAATTGCATCTTCGTCCAAGTTGTCAACAACACTGTCGCAGAGACGGGTGAGTCTGCTTTGGAGGATGAGAGAGTGGGAAATGTGTGCTTCTCTCTTTCTTTTTCTTCCGTTTATGACAATCTAGTGAAGTCTAACACTGAAGATGAACAATATGGGAAACGAAACAAAATTTCCTTTGGAAAATTTCAAGTAACATTACAATATCTTATACCAAGCATAAAAATTTATATTGAAAGATACCATAATTTTCGAAGAAATATGAAAAGTTATATATTAGTTTACTTTTAGTTTTTCCAAATTTTCTGCCTAAATTGGTCTAGCCTACAGATAAATCTCTTAGAAAACAAATACCGAAACGTATAGGTAACTATCTCTTTTGACCATTGCTATAAATATTAAGGATCTTTACATGATTATGAATCAAGTCTGCCACGTTTGTGTTGTCCTATTTGGTAATATTTCTGTGGTACTTTGTGCCAAAATGCATATTTTGACATCATTTTTTTTCTGTGACATTTCCTTTCTATGATAAAACTTTTTTTTTCACTTACTTTTAATAGAATGAAATATGAACACCTGGGTATGTTCTTTATAGTAAGTAAAAGATGCTAAATGTACATACCCCGCTTTTGAATATTAAGCCAGAAAACTGCAGTTCATGGGTTAATTACAATGTCCACATATATGTATGGTACCTGGTGCTAGTAGTCTACAAATGTTGACTGCTTGCAAATGGTTTGACATGAACATGCACAACGATTGTCAAGATGTTTTACAATGAACGAACGCTAACACACTCATGTGAGGATGTACGCCTATGCCTATTTCATGTGGGGTTTAGTGCATGGACTCAACTTAAACCATGTTACTTCTTCAAACTATCTTTGTGAATTTTGCCCAGTATAACATTATGTTTTTTTATGTGTGTGTGTGTGTGTGCTCCATTTGTCTGTCCATGTGTTGGTAGTACATTCCACATCTTGTATTGTGATTGAATAAGTACAATGTATTTGACCTTTATCTGACATTTCATCTACATAGATCCAGGCACCTTTTATATGAGTTGGTCCAATGATCAACTGGAATGTGCAAAATTCTATACATGTATTGGTGCACTTGCGGAATGCACCAAGTGATGCAAGAGAGCAAGGCCTGAAGGGGAATGGAACCTAATGTTATAGATGTGACCTTGCACCACAAAACAAACAAAAAGTCTCACCCCTTGATTTTACGTGAGGACTCAAAACGGGTGAATGGGTCAACTTAGGGTGCGTTTATAAATCAACTCTTTTTCTTGGCAGAAACAGATTTTCCAAACGGCTTTCAGGGAATTTTTACGAGATGATAAACGCAAAGCTGTTTTGAAATGTGGTTCGGAAAGCCTTTTTGAAAACCGCAAAATTGTGCTTTCTGAAACAGGTTTTCAGAAACCTGCTTCTAGAAGCCCTTTGAAGTGAGATAAACGCAAAGCTGTTTTGAAACGGCTTTGTACTGCGGTTACAAATATGACCCTTTCTCCTCGGGTAAAAATGCACAATGCAGCTGTGCAGTGACAAGGCCAGTTTTCATGTTTGCGATGAGTTGATAACACAAAGCCGTTTCTAAAGGGCTTTGGAAAGGGCTTTGGAAAGGGCTTTTGAAAGCCGTTGCAAACAAGGGAAAGATGATAAACGCAGCCTCAGTCAATCTGGAGTTTTCCTTATTTTCTTTTTAATAAAGAGTTATCTTTCTTCTACAGTATTCTTTAGTTTGGGATCATAACACAAATGGGAAAGTGTGTTTTCAGCAATTTTTCCACAACCCCTTTTTGGGGGAGAGTAGAATGATCAGGTATGCATTGGAGGCCCCTTTTCATTTTTTGAAATCCTTTGTACACTCTTAACTCTCAAGTCTAATAAATTTGAAAGGATAATGCAACTGCTTTGTAAGTTGGCATTAATCATGGACAGAATGTGTTCATAGAACACGGTCAATTTCACCTTAATCTGATAATCCCTTCATTGTTGTTGCCCCACTAGTTGACATCCTGTTTTTTGTCCCTTTCATCGCCCAGTTAGCATTGCTTGGTGAAAGATTGAGTGCTTGAATAGACCCTGTACTTCAGAGCCTCTTCTCCCAATTCACACTTTTCCTGAGTGTGTGCTTTCTTTCCAGTGTTTACCTGTTTGTAGGTAGGTTTTAGGGGAGTCCATTTGAATTGAGTTATACATCATTTTAACCCTAAAAGGACCAGGGGGGGGGGGGCAGAATCCACCCCCCTCGACGTTTCGCGCTATAATTCTGTAGCGCGAGAAGGCCTCATCGCGAGGCTTCTTGACTTTCTTTGTTTGAGTCTCGCACAACTTTTGAGACCAAATTTGCAACGACTGTGCATAGTTTTTCAAAGTCACGCCCGTTTTTGTCATGTCACCCCAAAATGGGCACAAGAAATACATAAGAAATTAAAAAAACAATAAAATACATAAGAATTGAAATGACTTTTGGAAGTTTTTATGACGTACAATTATTGTAAAGTGTGATGAAAATTGGGAAATCTGTTCAAGAGTTATAAATTTTTAAAGATTTCAGTGCCGCTATTGCTGGACGCATCTACAGTAGACAACAGACACTGTATAATTTTGCTGTCACACATGGACAGGTGATTAAGAAAATAAAAAGGGGATTCTACAAAATAAATTTGTTATAAAAATTGCACATTCCCCCCTTGATACTAACATTATTACTAGTATTAAGGGTCATTTTGCCTCTGACGAAGATTCTGCTAGGATCGAAAGCTCAGGCCCCTTTTGACTCCATTAGTATTAAGGGTGACACAGATCCCTCCTTTTTAAATACTTATATTGTATTCTGCATTCCCTGGATGCACATAAAAGTGCACTACTGTTGTAGCAAAGATAGTTAATACAAATAAAGAAAATCTTGTTACAACAAAGTAAAAATTAACGTTCGAAAATTATTGTTAGAATACCAAGTTGAACATTTCGATGCAATTAATGAAAGAAAACTGCTGGTCTCTTCAATTTCTTTTATTGGGTGCGCGTCACGAGACTGACACCCACGAGTCATACAGCCCACAAGTCATACAGCCCATGAGTCATACAGCTCACAAGTCATACAGCCCACCAGTTATACAGCCCACGAGTTCGACATCAAGTATAAAAATAAGCCCAGGAGTTATACGGCTCACGAGACCGACACTACGCACAAAAGGCTCATGAGACTGACACTACACTTAAAAGGTCGACGAGACTGACGCTACGCATACAAGGCTCATGAGACTGACACTAAGCAAAGAAGGCCCACGAGACCGACAGGATGAACAGCGCCACCTATCGACCGATAAATTGTATAGGGTGTCCTAATACCTGTAATACAGTAGCATAGGAAGATATGAGAGATGGAAAAGAAGAGTTGCCATCTCAGCCCACATTGCCCCCCCCAAAAAAAAAAAAAAAAAAAAAAAAAAAAAATGATCAGGATCTTTAACCAAATTTTAGCAAATGTAAAAGAAGACCCGCTCTTTCAGAAAAGATGAAAAAGTCAAGTTCGGCTAGGTTGTCCCATTTCACTTATTTTCAGTCCTCACACAAAATCAGTGTGTGTGACTTTATGTTCGTTTTGAGGTGCACGGTCACATATTATAATGTTGGGATCAAATTAAGAAATGACAAAGTTTGTATGGTAGAATGAAAGTGTTATGATCATAACTCGGGTGTCGATTTCAGGAAATACCTCCAATGTTCATTCGAAAAATCTAAATTTTTTAACTGGTTTTATTTCTATTTGGGGCAAGTTTCATCACACATTGTAGCATATTTGCAAAAATGAATTTAAAAACAAGATAAAAGCATAAAGAGGACACCGAGTTATGTACATTACACTTTCTGACCCCCAAACATGGCTCGCTGATTGCCATGTTTCATACTCTAGCACTTACAGTAAATATTTTGGTATGTTTGGAGATTACAAAAATTATGTTACTGAAGTTTGTATGTTAGTTTCAATGTTTTAGTTCAAATGTAACATTTTGGGTCCCTTGATCTGAGCCATGCACCTATTGAATTTCACAATGAAATGTACTGTTCGGAAGAGAATAACACAAGCCACAAAAGTGAGGTGAATCCCTGCGACATACATCATAGTTACAGAGAAAATTACAAATAGATCTTACTGCAAAACGTCAAAGCAGGAGGGTAGAATATCTAAAATAGAATAAGTAACTAGTGAATCGGGAAAGAGAAGAGGTAAAATTTATATCTTGTCCATTTTCTAGCTAAAAACTGGTAAAGCCTATTAAAAATAGCACGATGGCATTATCAATGCCCTAAATTAATCCATACATCATTATTGTTCTCTTTTAAATTCATTTGTGTTTTTTGTCTCTTTTTTTTTGGGGGGGGGGAGATGAAGAGTACTAGTTCTTCTATTGTTTTTTTTTGTTTGTTTTGTTTTGTTTTGTTTTGTTTTCTTTTGTTTTTTTTGGGGGGGGGGGAGTGGGGGTATGAAGAATACAATTCAATTTGTCTACTTGATAACAATGTTGCTCCCTGACACACTTGCCCCCCCCCCCCCCCAGAAGTATGTAGAAATACATATTTGATGACGTTCATACGTGTAATTATGTATAGATGGTCACCATCTTTCAATTGATAGCGTTACGAAATTACACCCGCCAGTACAGTTGTATGTTATTTTTCCGTTCATGGAACACCCTGTACAGGTGATTGACATGTAGATGGCGCTGTTTATCCTGTCGGTCTCGTGGGCCTCCTTTGCCTACTATCAGTTTCGTGGGCTTTCTTTGCTTAGTGTCGGTCTCGTGAGCCTTTTTAGCTTATTGTCGGTCTTGTGGGCCTTTTTTGCCTACTGTCGGTCTCGTGGGCTTTCTTTGCTTAGTGCCGGTCTCATGAGCCTTTATTGCTTAGTGTCGGTCACGTGGGCTATGTTTGCATAGTATCGGTCTCAAATGAGCCTTTTGTGCGTAGTGTCGAACTCATGGGCTGTGTGACTCCTGAGCCGTATAACTCGTGGGCTGTATGACTCATGGACCTATTATTGATGTCGGTCTCGTGGACCGTATTACTCGTGGGTGTCGGTCTCGTGGGATGCCCCCCTTTTATCATGGGAGTTGTCTGTATACATTTAGATTTCATTCTTTTTTTAAAACTCTATATAAAAGAGGAAATTTTGAGTGATAATTCTGCCTGAATCATAATAAGTGTTGACAAAATGCCCTACTCTCAGAGTTCTTCTATGGTAGCCCAGGTATAAGGATGGATACGTACCTGTAGGCTGTACCTGACATTCTGGGATAATAATTAATGATAACATTGACCCTGCAGAGCTATTACACTAAACAATGCTCTGTCTTTTAGTCATGAGACAATTATGAGGTACATGTAGTGTTTATCGTGATGTTGATGATTATTTTAGTATAAATTTCACAACAGTTTATCTATGTTTGATTATAATATACCCTCATTGAATATTTCAGTATCATTGTATGGCAGAGTTGTAGATGTCTGTCATTATTCATCCCCATTTAATTGCCATCACAGGTTTCAGGAATTTTTGCCTAACATGGACTTTAATAGATTGTCAAGTCAATTCCTTTCAAATCTGTCAACCAATCAAACTAATCAATTAATCAATGTTATGATTTTGGAGACTTTAAGGCTGGGGAGTGATGTGCCTTCAGTACCCCACTTCTATTTTGTGTCAGCTAAATATTTTGCCATCACTTCGAAGAGAAGACAACTCCACAATAAGTGAGCACTGTGCTCCAAGTTTGCAGTTCATACTGAAAAACATGATACACAAGTGTATTTGTGGCATGAAATTTTGCAAATTGACAGCCTTTTTGCGTGGCATGAAATTTTTGTGAATTGCCACTGGCTTTCAATGCATGTAGTGTAGACAAGAACGTTCGCGTGCATTTTAATTTGGAGAATATCGGCGCTCACGAACTTTGTGAAATAAAAATGCACGCGAACATTCCTTTTGTTACAGTAGTCCTTCTTGATGTAGTTCTCTTTCATCTTGCATACAGACTGGGTGCTAGATATGGCCACTCGTCACCAGTGCATTGTGGGCGTCGTTGGCTGGATTGATATGACAGCACCAGGTAGTGAGGTGAGAAAATTTTCTTGCATGTAATATTCTAGAAAAAGAAGGAAATGATAATAAACATTGAAAAAGCATACTTAAAACACATTCCAACAAAACAAAAACAAAAAGTTCACAGTCCACTGGGACCAAGATCATATTTTACATCCAAAGATTTGGATCCTGGTTTGATACTGCAAGATACTGAACACAAGATTGAATGACAGAACACTCGACTTGTTTTTTTTTTTTCTAACACCCAGTACAAGTATATTGTAGAACTTGAATAACATGTGTGATTTGCAACTGATTAACAAACTGCCCTACAATAAGCAACAATTATTCAGTGTTTCACTGGAAGACGTGATAAAAACCATGGGTATAATCAGAATGCAAATTCATGCACAATAGAATATAATTCATACTAGATGTTGCAAAAAACATTTTCCACTTTCGATCCTTAATAGTCCGAAAACTATACATCAGATAACACTGTCATTGTAGGGCCTAATACCTGAATAGTGTACAATCTAGTTGGATGTGATTTGAATATGAGAGCATAAATCAATTTCGTCTAAGCCATGGTAAATTCTAAAGTTAAGTTCCAGATTTTGGTTTAATTTGAACCCTTTGTACAAATTGAACTTTACCAAGAACCAATGATGTGTATACGTGAGTGTGTAAGTGCTTACAATGACCCTGAACAATAGACATGAATACCCAGAGCTACCAAGTCTCACGCATTCTGCGTGAGACTCAAGCATTTAGGGACCATCTCACGATCTCACGCATGGCACCCATTTTTCTCACGCATCGAGCGAAGTCAGCAACTTGGGCCTATAATAATGAGCAAAGCTCAATAAAATAAAGTGATAGTTGCGAATGAAGGTATATTTCCCTTTTGTCTTTCAAAATAAATAAAAAATAGTAACTTAAGTATGCACCTGATCGCACCATTAAAGGCCACAGGGGGGAAAAACCCCTCCCACACCCTCGCTAGTGCGCACATTCACATGCCGAGATGCCGAGTCATGAAAATCTCACTCATAAAATTTCTTTGAACTTGCCATCCCTGGAATACCAGGAAAACTGCCTTTTCAGAGCTCTGCCGACTAGGTTTCTGGTCTCTTGCTCCAATGCACATGAATGTTTTATTTATTGATCCATGATGGATTGCCCTGGGCACTGCTAGTCTGAATTCATGATAAAGGGTAAAATGCATGCACATATGAAAAAAAAAAAAAACATTGTAAGCACATGTTTTCATGTGCTTGCATACCCTGGTATGCTACATTTCAGAATGAATAAAGACTAGCTGTGATAGTGGAATTTCTCATAAATATGAAATAGAGCATTCCACTGCTGGCCATTGTTCAGGACCATTGTCAGGGTGTTTAACCACACACTCCCATACAAACCATTTTACCTCTGTGCAAAATTAAATTGTTGTCCTAAAGCAGATTATAAACAAGTACTCTGAACAAAAAACAAACACAAACTAATACATAATACATACTACACTGAACAAGGATGATAATATAATGCAATATGCGAGCATTATATTATCATCCTTGTTCTCCATTATATTATCATCCTTGTTCAGTGTAATATGTATTATGTATTAGTTTTTGTTTTTGTTTTTTGTTCAGAGTACTTGTTTATAATCTGCTTTAGGACCACAACAAATTCTACAAATATATGCATGGCACTACATGATGTCAGATTACAGCTGTATATAAAGAAATAGAATAAATAAAGAATTAAAAAAAAAACTCATCTGGACTGTATCTTGTAAAGCAGTTTGTATTGTAATGGAATTACATTTCTACATTTATAACTGGATGTGAGCCTCCTATGTCATCATCTGTGTTCAATGTATTATATTTGTTGGTGTGTGTGTGTGTGTGTGTGTGTGTGTTTTCAGAGTATTGGTGTACATGTATCTTGGCAAGGACCACAATAAAATCCACAAATCTGTAGTCCTACGTACAGAGAGGTGGTCCCACCTCCCCAGTCCTCCACGCATGGCACTATCGATATTGTAGTACATGATGTGAAATTATAAATGCCTCTTTAAATGGAGATTGGCATGGGATTGGAATGCAGGTTGATGCTGAACTGGAGAGACTGTCTAGGAATCCCCTCTTCCTGGGCCTGAGACATATCCTGGATCTTGAAGAGCCTGGCTGGATAGAGCGAAAGGATGTACGATGCACCCTGGGTAAACTGGAGAAGTTGAACTTAACCTTTGACCTCTTGCTCAGGTACGAGGTCCCAGCAAGGATCCAATTTGCACAATCCCTTCCGTTTGAAATACATGTAGCCTATCACCAGTGTTATGGTGATTAAGTGGCAGTTATGCAGAAGAACAAAACAAATGATCGCTGTAAAATAAGACCATTTCACTGAGAATTGTACAAGATTTTGTAATTTTGTCCCGAGTTCACCATGGTAGCATATGTGACTGTGCATCACAAAATGAACAAAAAGTCGCATGCACTGATTTTGTGTGAGGGCTGAAAATAAAATGAAATGGGTCAACCTAGCCAGTCATGGCTTTTTCAAATTTTCTGAAAAAGCAAGTCTTCTTCCACATTATGCTATGATTTGGGATCATAAAACAGCAGGAAAGTGTGATTTTTAGCAGTTTATCTTGAACACTTTATTTTAGAATAGTGTGAGTAGGTGTGACTTTACAGTCCCCTTTTCATTTCTTAAACACTCTGTACACACTCTTCACTTTCAACTCTAATAAGTTACAGAAAGGACAATGCTGTACTGCTTTCAAAGTTAGCATTTATCATGGACAGACTGTGCTTATAAAGCTTATTCAATATCAGCTTAATCCGATAATCCCTTTATTGTTGTTACTCTGGTGGTTTATATCTTGTTTTTTGTCCACTTCATCACACAGCTAGCATGGCTTGGTAAAGATTGAGCGCTTGAATAGACCCTGTGCTTCAGAGCCTCTTTTCTCAGTTCACACTTTTCTTGAGTGTGTGCTTTCTTTCCAATATTTAGATAGGTTAGGAGAGTCCATTTGAATTGAGATACACATCATTTTAAAGCTTAGAGTCTGCTTTTTCAGAATATGCTCTTAGTTAAAAATCAATTTCTTGTGACTTTTTGTTGGTTTTGTCATGCACAGTCACAATCCATGGTGGATGTCTGGTCCATGAAAAAAAAAAAAAAATGCAATAAAAAAAGTGTACATTGTAGCTTTCACATGCATGTGTCAGTCTGTGTTGTTATTGCATGCCTGTTGGCGTCCTCAACTTGTCTTGTGCATTAATGCTGCCAAAATGTGATGGACCGAATTCAAACTTCCTTTGTGAATTTGGGACTTTGAGATCGTATGTACAAAGGGTTGTACATCGATCCTGTTATCATGGCAAAGTGTTTAAAGCTGTTAATGTGCCAATCAGGCAATTAGCTCAACTTGACACTCTCTATTGTGTGCATTCAGGAATCCATCCGAAATTACCCTATTTAAAGATTAGCAAGCCCACTCAGGCGTAGAATTGTGCCTCAGGCCATTGTGACTTGACAGCGATTACAGGATTTGATAGATTAACCTCTTTTCATAGCTAATTGGTTTCACTACATCCATTCCAGTTGGCAAAGAAAGCATTTCATCATGCGTGCCAAGCTATGAAAAAAGTGCAGTAAAGGGTTTCAAATCACCCCATGGTTTATTTGACAAATCTCCTGCATGCTTCACTGAATATCTTTCCACTTCCAAGCAATTCTGTCTGTCCTGTTTGTCCAGTCGTGGCTGGCCTTCTTCCAGACCATGGCAGGATTTTGGAAATGATGGAAATAAGTCAGACAAATAATATATCACTGGAAAGCAGTGAGGCTGGAGAAATTGAAAGTGCCCATGTCAGGAAATTGATGTTTGCCCAGGTAACATGCCCATTATGGAACCCATGTGGGCATACTCTGGGCCACCAGGCGAGGGGAAGTCTCATATGATTGTAAACACTCTTTTTAGTTTGAATATGATGTTCTTTTGGTTGGTAAAGCATGGTCTTGAGTAGGCAAGTATTACTGTACAAAATAATAGACACAACAATGATTATGATCAATGCGAAGTCATTCAAAATAAAGTCCAGGTCAGCCAGTACTATTTTATTTCTCAAATGTAGAAATATACCATGTACACCTCATAGGTACCGTTGAAGAATACAATGTGGATACAAACACTTTGCATTCCTTCGAATGCTCTCAATGGGGGCTGGATATTGGATGGAAGATACCGTAGTGTAGGAATATTACCCTCTGCCGGATGGCAAGAGGTTTGGTACAGTAGGACCAGTTTTCGGGCTGAACAAGAAGTACATGTATGTGCACATGTTGACATATTTGCATTGATTTTGTGAATATGTTTCACCATGGTACTTTCCATACAATAAAGGGGGAGATTATGATTACCTCATATACATATGATGGATATTTACAGTGGGGACAATTCAAATAATAAGGAGGATGTACTGTAGAGCCCACAAATGTCAAAATCGTCCACGGATGTCAAAATTACCACAAATGTCATAACACGGCAACCACAAATATCAAATCTGATTAACCACAAATTTTCTGGGGGGGGGGGGGCATGGGGGCATGTGCCCCCCTCCCCCCATCTGATTGCCAAAAAAAAAAAAGAGCACCAGGACCCAGCATATGTGTGTTGGGGGGGGGGGGGGGGGTGGGGGGGAGAGATGCCCCATATCCGTCGGCCCATGGTACATCCCTGAACTGGGCAAAACAAAAGAAGAGCTACCACAAAAGTTATTAAGTCAACTGTAGTATATGATGTGAGCTAACTCAGAAAATTTTGATGTAATCACATGTATGTGTACTATATATGTACACTATTATGATGCAATCATTGAGTTTTGACATTTGCGGTTGACGCGTTATGACATTTGCGGGTAATTCTGGAATCAACCGTCATCCACCCACCAAGTTTCATCCCATTTAACAGACAGATGGACAGACAGACCAAAGAGGCGGGAAGAGACTCCTACCACCTCCCTGCCAGATGGACAGACAAACACTTATCAAATTATAGTATGATTCACTATTTTTCATAGTTTTAATGCAAGCAATGACATTTGTGGTTAACGCATTTCAATGACACTTGCAGTAAAAATGGAAATTTTGACATTCGTGGTGTACGTGATATGACATTTGTGGTTGACGTGTTATGACAGTTGTGGTTGATGTGTTAAGACATTTGTGGTTAATTTTGACATTTGCGGTTGACGTATTATGCGGTTGACGTATTATGACATTTGTGGTACTTTTGACATAAGTGGATGATTTTGACATTTTTGTGGACTCTACAAGGCCTTTCCAAGTAAACCAGTGAGTCATAAGGGTTCCAGGGCATTTTAATAAGGAGGAATATAAGGAACGGGGAGAAGTACACAATTTTGTACCTTACATGATGTGTTATTTTAGGGATCCATGCATATGAAAATGAACTGGGCAAGCCCTTTCATACAGGTATTTGCCCATGTGGGCTTCAGAATGAAATTGGAAGTCCAGGACACTTGCCAATATGGGACCCATATGAGCATACTCTGGGCTGTCTGGGCATTGCAGAATCCCATTGCTTGTGGATCCATATATAGTGGGTATCATATAATAGAAATGAACTGGGCAAAACCATCCATAGATAGTCAAGTAAATGCCCATGTGGGCTCCATATAGGAATGAAATTTGCAAACCCAGTATGGTAACTTGCCAATATGGGACCCATATGGCCATACTCTGCATGGGCCATCTGAGCAAGGGGGAATCCCTTTTATTATGAATACTGCGTGTGGAATCCGTATTGGTTAAACCTTGTGGGTATCGTGGAAATGAACTGGTCAAAACCATTCATAGGTAAGATAAATGCCCATGTGGGCACAATAATTATAGTCCCCTGAATGAAGTGGGCAAACCCAGTAACTTGCCAGTATGGGACCCAACATGGACACTTGGGATCTTTGTTAAACCCATGTGGGTATCTTATGTGACCGTGCATCACTAAACAAACAAGCAGTCGCACCCCTTGATTTTACAGTTAAATGGGTTGACTAAGTCAATATTGAGTTTTTCATATTTTCTGAAAGAACTATCATTTTTTCTACATTATTCTATTGTTTGGGATCAGAACAGTTTTTCTGCAACCTCTTTTTTTGGGAGAGTAGAATGATCAGGTATGTACTTGAGGCCCCTTTCATTTCTTGAAATCCTTTGTACGCTCTTCACTTTCAAGTCCAATACCTGTTGAAAGGATAATGCTACTGCTTTGAAAGTTGGTGTTAATCATGGACAGAATGTGTTAATAGAACATACTCAATTTCAGCTTACCCTGATAATCCCTTCACTGTTGTTGCTCCAGTGGTTGACATCCTGTGTTTTGTCCCTTTTATTGCCCAGCTAGTGCAGCATGATGAAAGATAAGTGCTTGAATAGACCCTGTACTTCAGAGCCTCTTTTCTCAGTTCACACTTTTCCAAAGTGTGTGCTTTCTGTCCAGTATTTACTGTAAGTAGGTCAGGGGAGTCCATTTGAATTGAGTTTACTGGGTATACATCATTTTAAAGCTTAGAATCTGCTCTTTTAGAATCTGTCCTTAACTAAAAATCCCGTGTCTGGCGACATTTTGTTGGTTTTGTGATGCAGGGTCACATGCGAAATAAAGTGGGCAAATCCATTCATGGGTATTAAAGATACATGTGAGTAAATACCCATGTGGGCTTCATGTGGGAAATGGAATGCACGGGCAAACCCATCTGGGTGAGATAAACTGTCCATATGGGTGTCATGGAAATGCCTACATGGGTACAGTAGCAGATGAACAAACGAAAACCCATTTTTGGTGGTACACAAAATACCTGTATGATTACCGTATCATACAATGGCAATCATCTGAGGATGGAATGGGCAAACTAATCTTGGTAAGATTTTACCGTATGTATACTCCTACAGGTCAGTGGGAACAAAGTGGGGAAACCAATCTGGGAAATATTTGTTAATGCCCGCATAGGCACCACGTGGGAATGAAATGGACAAACCAATCAGGGGTAATCCCAGTCCTGTCTAGGTTAGATAATTCAGAAATTTACCTAAGGATCTTTGTGAGAATGAGTAGGACCCTAGCACAATGCAATGAGCATATAATAAGCCAGTTTGGAGTTAGCTCATGTAAAAATGGGTACAAATTACTCTTTTTTTTCCCTCAGTTCGTTAGGCACTTCACTTGTTTTCAAAGCGGAAAAAAAATGCAGCTGCTTGTAGCTTGCCCGACATAACAATACGCAGAATTCTTCAATCATGTACTTAAACAAAGGCTGAACTTACGTAGACCAGGTGGCCAGAAATATCCATGATCAACACAGTCATGTGAAAGCATCTATAGGTTATTTGGCATTGAAGGTATTGGCAGTCTTTTCGTATTGATATTGCCAAATACCACTTTTGCTGTCAGGTGGACGTGATGGCAAGCACCATTAAGGATACTTGAATAATCATTACGTCACAGATGCTTATCTCAGTGAATTTCAAAACCAACTTGCCCTGTTGGTACGAATGTCCTTTTTCTGCTCATGTGCAAAGTGGAACTCCGAACTGGCTTATTGTGGACGCTTCAAATCTAATTGAATGATATTTGAAGTGTTAAACTAAAGTTTAAACTGAGATGATTTGTGTTTGGAGATTCCATTCATACATGAAAAGTAAAGGCACTGCATCTCCTTCAGTTTGACACGTTTACATTCACTGGAATTCTTGCTCTGGTTCTGGTAACATATTAATTTTGATTTTTTTTTTTTAATTTTTTTTCATTACCATTTACCATTTATTGTAGCTGAGTAAGGAACTAGACACAAAAATTGCTGCCAACTTTTGGATGAAAGAGTGACAAAATTACAGTCCATTCATATTGTTGAAAAGATACTTCAAATGTCAACTGAAAAATAGGAAAGTATTCATTTCTTCACAGCTGGAGACATTACTCTCTAATATTGTCTCAAAAGCACAATGCTATGAAATCAGCCTTTTGTGTGTCATGGTGTCTGAAAAGCTGGTTAAGCCCAGCTGGTTTATTGCAGAATTGCAACTGCATGTATATTTTTTATTCCTTTATTCTAAAGTATCCTATGAAAGTTTTGGTGGCTTTTATGGGGAAGATATATGTGCAACATTGGATTAAATGCCTTTTGTTTTTCTGATCACTCCTCAGACCCCACACTCTGCACTATGCCAAGGAAATCGCCACAGAGTTTCCCAAGCTGCGCCTCATCATCAATCACCTCGCAAAACCAAAAATCAGGGACAGGGAGTTTGACAGCTGGGCCGAAGAAATAAGCAGGGCTGCCGAAAATCCAAATGTATTTGTGAAACTGTGAGTCTTTATTTTTTCTGGATTATCTGGTGTCTGTCTGTGCCTATTTATATCCTCACCAAATGAAGGTTGAGGGGGTTTTAGGAATCAGAGTGTAGCCGGTCCGTGGGGCAGGTGAGCATATGTGGGCTTGGATGGTCAGTTGGTCTATTCCGAATGTTGTGCATCGAATTACTTTTTAAACATTTGAGAGATAGAATTGACAAGTGGGCATTAATACAATTTATGTAGAAGTCAGGACACATTTTTTTTTCTAAAAATCAAAATCTGACAATGTGTTGCCATGGTAATGGCTTTCAGAAATTAAAACAGCATAGAAATGTTTATAGGTTTACTCCCTCAATTTCTAAGCAGGTTACTTGAAAGTTGGTGCATGTGACCACTATAGTATGAGTATGTTGATGTACAAGTTATATTTTTCGTTTATAATGGTATTGCCATGGACATAGCTTTAAAAATAATAAAAAAAAATATATATATGGGCCATGACGCGAGAAAAGGGCCCTTAGCGCCGCTGCGCGCAAACGCCAGAAAACGGCGCGGAAGTTTAACAAAGCAATAAGCGCAAAAAAGATCAACTAGCTAACTACACAGAAAAGCATCTAGACGCATAAAGAATGACCGGATTTTGGACAAAACATGCTGTTTTGAATGTCGTAATTGGAGCATTTAGGAGTAGAATTTCAGACAAATGTTTGCATATCCAAATACGTCATGTAGAGTTTCTTCTACAATATGGAGGTGAAAACTCATTTTCGGTATATAATGCCCTAAGGGCCTTTTTCTCGCGTCACGGCCCATATATATATTAATATATATATATATATATATATATATATATATATATAATATATATATATATATATATATATATATATATATATATATTATATATATATTGAATTAAGCCAACTCTCCATCAGTTTTTTTATGCCTCCGGAGTGGTGCCGGAGGCATTCTGTTTTCGGGTTGTCCGTCCGTCCGTCCGTAATGAATTTTGTGGACAGGGTAACTATCAAAACCTTTTGAGGTATCCTAATGAAACTTGGCATGTATGTGTATAAGAGGGTGAAGTTGTGCCTATCAACTTTTGGGTGCACATGCCCAAGGTCAAATATCAAAAGGTCAAGGTCAAATACATAAAATTTCACCATTTCCATCATATCTATGCAATGCCTGAAGATATTTTCTTGAAACTTAGTGTATACATGTATTGCCCGATCAAGATTCTCTGGTGAAAGTTTGGGTCATGAGGTCAAAGGTCAAAAGGTCAAGAAAAATGTTAAAACTTCACCTTTTTTCTCTGTACCTTGGAAATTGTTCAAGGTATCTTCATGGAACATAGTATATATACATACTGACTGGCAGTGATTATCTAGAGAATTTAGGGTTCATGGGGTCAAAGGTCAAGGGCAACACTTCAAAATTTTACTATTTCCCTCATGTTTATGCAATGCCACCAGGATTAATTTTTTTTTACACTTGGTGTATGCATGTATAACCTAATAGAGATTCCTGGAAAGTTTTTTTTTTCTTTTGTTTTTGCCTCAAAGGTCAAAAGGTCAAAAGGTCAAAGATCAAGTGAAAGTGCTGAACTAAGTTTTTCCTTCATATCTCGGAAGTGGCTCAAGTTATCTTGAAACGTACTACATATTTATGCATGTTCTGCCTGACAGTGATTATCTTATGAATTTTAGGGTCAAAGGCCAGATGAAAATGGTAACAATTTACTAATACTATTCAATACAGAAATTGCACTTTTTCTCCATACCTTGGAAATTACTCAATGCATAAACGTATGAATGGGTCAAAGTCAAGTTAAAGTCCTTAAATCCCAAATACATGCTCTCCTATTCATCGAATTAAACCTAGGTCAAGGAAGGTGGACATCCAACACATTTGTGACAAACTTGTCATTTTAATATTTTGCCAAATTTGTGAAAATGTAATCACACATTGTCCACATGTACTATCTAGACCTATTAGGAGAATCATGCATTATGGCGGAGGCATACCAGTCGCCATAGCGACATTTCTAGTAGTACAATGTATTTTACTAAAAATTTGTCCTTGTGACCTATATGACGTAAAATTGTGCATGATGCATCTTTCATCATTATGAAACTGTGTGTTGATGTGGTAAGAGTAAGTTATTGATGCATAGACAATAACGTTCAAAATATACTGTATTATGGATTGAACTTAGTTTTTTAGCATTTAACTTATGTATTTGGCACATGTGACCAAAATACCTTTTACATATGTAAATGTGATCTTTCAGACATGATCATAACAAATTATGTGACCATGCATCACAAAACCAACAAAAAGTCGCACCCCTTAATTTACGTGAGGAATCAGAATGGGTGAAATGGGTCGACTGAGTCAATCTTGAGTTTCTCGCATTTCTGAAAGAACTATCCTTCTTCTACCTTATTCTTTAGTGTGAAATCATAACACGAATGGGAAAGTGTGTTTTCAGCAGATTTTCTACAACCCTTTTTGGAGGAGATTAGAATGAACAGGTATGGTATTGAGGCCCCTTTTCATTTCTTGAAATCCTTTGCACACTCTTCACTTTTCAGGTCTGATAATTTTTGAAAGGACATGCTGCTGCTTTGAAATGTTAAAGTTTTCACGGCGCGTTTCGATTATGGCTCATTACTTTTGTCCCCTATATCCGTTTGTGACCAAACTTGGATGGTAGATGTCCCTTGGGGAGATGAAATTCATCACAAGGTTAAAGGTCACAGCGGACAGGGGTGAACAAATTTTTAGCCCCCAATGTTAAGTTTTTACGGCGTTGTTTCGATTATGGCTCGTAACTTTTGACCCATATGTCCGTTTGTGATTAAACTTGGCTGGTAAATGTCCCTTTGGGAGTTGAAGGTAACAAGGTCAAAGGTCATAGGTGGGGTCAATGAACTTCTGGGATTTAGAAAAACATTAATTTTTTCTACGCGTATGGGTGAGACACATTTTGGCACTTGCCTTGTCTTCTGGTATAATCCAACATTGTTGTTTTTTTTTTCCTCCTGCTAATGTTCTCCAGGTCTGGAATGGTTACGGAAGCAGATCCCGAGAACTGGAAACCAAGCGATCTGAAACCATATGTGCATGTAAGATAATTCTACCTTGTAGTCTTCTTCAAATTTGGCATGGTTTTTAGCTCACCTGAGCCAAAGGCTCACGTGAGCTATTGCGATCGCCCTTCGTCCGGCGTCCGTCGTGCGTCGTCCGTCGTGCGTCGTCCGGCGTCCGGCGTCCGGCGTCCGGCGTGCGTAAACTTTTTACATTTTCATCTTCTTCTTGAAAACCCCAAGACCGATTTTCATCAAACTTGGCAGGTAGCATCCCTAGGGGGTTAGGAACTCAATTTGTTAAAATGGACACCATGCCCCACCCAGGGGCCCTAGGGGGGCCCAAACCCCCCAAAATTAAGGAATCTGCAAAAATCTTCTTCTCTAGAACCAGAAGTGATAGAGCTAAGTTGATACTATGAGTTAGCACATTAATGACTGTAGTTTCAAGTTTGTTCATGGCAGAATCAGGGGTGCCCCCCTTGGGACCCAGGGGAGGGGGGTGGGGAGGGGTCCTAATGGGGCCTAAATTATACATTTTCATCTTCTTCTTGAGAACTCCATGACCAATTTTCACCAAACTTGGCAGGTAGCATCCCTAGGGGATTAGGATCTCAATTTGTTAAAATGGGCACCATTCCCCACCCAGGGGCCCCGGGGGGGGGGGGGGGGGGGGGGGCAAACCCCCCAAAATGAAGGAATCTTTAAAAATTTTCTCTAGAATCAGAAGTTATAGAGCTAAGATAATACTATGAGTGAGTACATTAGACTGTAGTTTCAAGTTTGTTCATAGCAAATCCAGGGGTGCCCCTCTTGGGGGCGGGGGGGGGGGGGGGGGGGGAGGGGGGGGGGAAGGTCCAAATGGGGGCCTGAATTGTACATTTTCATCTTCTTCCTGAAAACCTCATGATGGATTTTCATCAAATTTGGCAGGTAGCATCCCTAGGGGGTCAGGATCTCAATTTATCAAAATGGGCACCATGCCCCACCCAGAGGGCCCCAGGGGGCCCCCAATCCCCCCAAATTAAGGAATCTTAAACAATTTGGGCCCTTATTGTACATTTTCATCTTCTACTTGAGAATGCCTGGTCAAATTTTAGTAGAGCTGTGAATAATTTAGATTAGTGACTGCGTGAAAGGTGAACTTGCGATACTCAGGTGAGCGCTAGACCCGCGGGTCTCTTGTTCTTCCATAGTTTTACTCTAAAATTAAGAAATAAAATACTGAACAATCTAGAAGATGACATTATGTTGCTTTTGAATGATAAAAAGGATGATATGCTGTGTTATATGTATTGAAATGACATTCTTACACTTCTCTAGTGGAATGTAGAATGTTTGCTTGATTGATATCAATATTTTTAATCTGTCCATTCATCCACAAGGGTATCCTTTCTTTCACCTACCACAAGACCACACTTTTACTAATTGATTGACAAGTTGCATAAAACTTAGTGTAAGTCTTTAATTGTCTCTTTCCTTGCAGCATTGTGTCAAAGTTTTTGGAGCCCAGAGGTGTGTATTTGGTAGTGACTACCCCGTTTTCAAAATGGTAGGGGCCACCTACCAGCAAGTGTATGATGCTCTCATGGAGTGCCTGCTAGACTGTACCACTCAAGAGGAACAGGAGGGTATTTTTGGGGAGAATGCCATCGCATTCTATCAAATCAAAACAGCTCTTCAGAAGTAGACCACATCAGTATATTAGCTGGGTGTGCTTGTTTCATCAGGGAAATGTTGATCTTTGTAAATCTTCTTTGTGCCTGAAATTATTTGCAATGATTAGTATTTAAAGTGAGTTTTGCATTATTCTGTCGAAACAAAAGATAAATACATGTAGCAATAAAAAAGAAATTTTATCATGCATAAGCATTATGCTTTGGGACCTTCATAGGAGTGACTGTGGACAAATTTGTTGGCACTTGCTCCCCTCCCATCATGGAGTTGATTTCAGCACAATAAAATCCAGCCGTGGTGCTCTTGTTTTGTAAAATGTTTTGTAAAATCATCCATTTATACGGAGACGTACAAAATCTTTTTTTTTTTAAAGCAAAAAAACAAAACAAAACAAAAAAACGTTGAGGAAGCGTTCTGAAAACGTGTTTGCTGGGTACTCTTTCCAAAAATTTAGTATTTAAATGAGAATATATGCCCAATATTGCATGTCATGTAAATTACGTCCTGTTACCTTTGACACAGAGGTAATGATTTGGTTACATGCTTTTACCATGCCATCGTGACAATCATATAGTCCAGTACTGTGTGCTAGAGGCAATGGTTGTGTGAATGTTATGGGAGTAGGAGGTGAGACGAAATGTACTTGACATTTCAAACTGACTTGCAGGTCAACTCTTGCCTAAATTCATCTTGTACAGTTTACGCGCTTCCTGTTGCAAGCTGTCATTTCTTGCCCTATTTTAGCCTCACCCTGTCACCACCTTCAGTACCTCTGCACTCCCTTCATTTCCTGCACAAGTTTCTCCCCGTATGACCCTTTGCCTGAAACTCCTTAAACTCTATACCTTCCTCTTCTCTCACTTGATTTCTCTCATACACTGTGAACTCAGTTCTCTTCAGAACTGTTAATCATATAGACATGGTAGACTATAAACTTGAAATGCAGTGTAAGATACATTGTATTTTTGACTGAAGTTGTAGATAAAGGGAATTTTAATGTACCAATGCATGAAATCTAGGAGAGCTACCACATCAGAGGCAGTAAGCAGCTGAAGTTAACTTGATGTCAAAAGGTAATATTTCTTTACCTTGACTTTTATGATAGCGCCAAATGAAATACTGTAGAAGATTTTCAATGTTGACATGAAATGTTTTTATCAATGTGCAGTATTTGTTCTTGATTTACATTGTTAATGAATATATAAATGTAATGAAGAGTCTTAAATAATAATCCTACCATGAATGGGTTCTGTAAAAATAAGAGTAGGGGCTGTAATGTAACATGCTGTCACTGATCATGTTTAATTTATGCATGGTCACCATAGAATGTGAATGTGACAACGGACATAATTTTCTGCATATCCAATATTATATAACTCATGTATAGAATCCTCTCATCTGATTGGTTAAAAGCGGAGTCATGAAAATAGCTGTGCCCCATTTTTTATTTACTGTGCCCGGCACCGGGGCACAGTAAATCAACTGTGCCCTGTAAATAGGTTTGGAGACAGTCGCGACCCCGTACACATAGATCGCTCATATGTACGCACCAATGATACGACCGCCGCGCATTCGATCAGCGTGCTGTAATAAGAGACTAGTGGTCACTGTGCCCTGTAAATAGGTATGTTTGGAGATAGTCGCAACCCCATACACTGTACACATAGATGATCACTCATATGTATAATGTACGCACCAATGATACGACTGCCGCGCTGTCGATCAGCATTGATTACAAGTGCTGTAAAAGAGACTAGAATCTATATTTTCGGTATATAAAACAAATAATGACTGCTTGATATTCGGGGCACAGTTAAAATTATGGGCCCAAGGCGATGTGAAAACCGTAACTATGCCCGAAGTAAAGCTGAGGGCATGGTTATGGTTTTCACATCACCGAGCAGTCACATCACTCATAGCAGTCATTATTTGTATATTATATACCTCATTGTATATAGAATCCTCTCATCTGATTGGTTAAAGATGATCACTTGGTGATGTGAAAACCATAACCATGCCCTCAGCTTCGCTTCGGGCATAGTTACGGTTTTCACATCACCTTGGGCCCATTATTTTAACTGTGCCCCTCATAGCAGTCATTATTTGTATACTAGTACATGTACAGTATTGCCACAGGGCATGTTACAAAACTCTTAGTTCAAAGGCAGACTGGAAAATTGCTGCACAGTGGACTCCTGTTATAATGGCTTCCCTGGGACCGGCAGTTTTTGTCGAGCCCACCGGAGGTGAGGGGGGAACTAAGGGATCGCCTGCGGCGTCTGTCTGTCCGTCCGTCCGTCCGTCCGTCGGTCCGTCCGTCGTCTGTCCATAACGCTACAAAAACTTCAATAACTCTTTACTCTGGGCTTCAATTGCAATCAAACTTCGAGGGAAGAGGAGTCATACAAAGTTTCACATTTTACCATGTATGAAGGTCACCTCAAGGTCAAAGCTCACAGGCAGTGGTCAATGAACTTTAGGGCCCAATGTTAAATTTTTATGGCGCGTTTCTATTATGGTTCGTAACTTTTGATCCATAACTCCATGTGTGACCAAACTTGGATGGTAGATGTCCCTTGGGGAGTGGATGGTCACCACAAGGTCAGTGGTCACAAGCATTGGTCAACAAACTTTTAGAGCCCAATGTTAAGTTTTTATGGCGCGTTTCTATTATGGGTCATAACTTTTGATCCATAGGTCCGTTTGTGACTAAACTTGGATGGTAGATGTCCCTTGGGGAGTGGATGATCACAAGGTCAAAGGTCACAAGCAGGGGTCAACAAACTTTTAGAGCCCAATGTTAAGTTTTTATGGCGCATTTCTATTATGGGTCATAACTTTTGATCCATAGGTCCGTTTGTGGCTAAACTTGGATGGTAGATGTCCCTTGGGGAGTGGATGATCACTACAAGGTCAAAGGTCACAAGCAGGGGTCAATGAACTTTTAGAGCATTTCTATTATGGGTCATAACTTTTGATCCATATGTCTGTTTGTGACCAAACTTGGATGGTAGATGTCCCTTGGGGAGTTGAAGGTCACCACAAGTTCAAAGGTCACAGACAGGGGTCAACAAACTGTTAGGGCCCAATGTTAAGTTTTTACCGCACATTTCGATTATGGCTCTTAACTTTTTATCCCTTTGTCCATTTGGGACCAAACTTGGATCATGGTAAATGTCCCTTGGGGAGTTGAAGGTCACCACCAGGTCAAAGGTCATAGGCGGGTCAATGAATTTCCGGGAATTAGATTAACATTAATTTCTTCTACGCGAATGGGCGAGACACAATTTGGCACGTGCCTTGTCTTTCGTTATATCAAAATTTTGTTATAACCGTACATACCGTATAAATAATGAAAAACCATAGAGCGGATATTGTTGCGGTCTGATATTTTACTTCGTTATAACCATGTTCATTATAACTGGAGTGCACTCACACCACTGTACTTAGTTTTTTTCAAAAGTTTTTGAATGACTAACAAAAATTTTATGTCAAATTAGTAAAATAGTATTTACTGCCAACAGATATATGCAAAGTACTGTATCCTATGAGGAACTTTATATGCACTAAACATTGGAAGCAAGGAGTTAATGTTGTCTGTGTATTTCCATGAGATTCAACAAATTGGACCATCGCAATTCCTTTTTGTTCACCTGAGTTTCATTCCTTGATTGAGAAGTACAGTTTGTTTTTGGTCCTTTTGACAAAACTCTGCATCATGTTCTCATTAGGCATGAATACTTCATATATCTTAGAAAACAGCAGCAAAAAGGTCTCTGATTGGTTTAATACTGTGACACAAGCAGACTCGCAAACTTTTTCACTTGCAAATGTTTGTTCATATACGTGTACATTGTATATGTGTTTTATACATGTATTACGTGTTTTTTATTATGATTATCATATTTTAAAGAATCTATATGATATTGGAAATAAAATTTGAATTGATTGAATTGAATTGATGTCAGAAATGAAGTATGTACAATGTACACTGTACAATTGTATTGCAGTGATGGGTGTAACTTTAATACAGCTAATATATTGTACAGTCACCTTCCCTTGGAAAGTCCCTACTGCAAACATCTAACTCCACAGTTTCAAGAAACGGATGCAGTATTTCCATTTATATTTCACATACAAATAAAAAAATTATTGAAGATTTATTTGTAGTCTTAGATGCTAACTTTATGTGATAATGATTGATATGTACAAGGGTGTACTGTGTTACTTTTTTTTTTTCAGGGAGACATGACTTATGAAACTAGTTTTTGTGAAATTTCGTTTCACTTACAATTCCAAGTTTCAATAGAATTTCTCTAAACAAAATTAACGCTGAGTTGAGTTCATTCTTTTCCGCATGGATCAGCATTGACTCCATTCATAGTAATCCTTCTCACATTGGTACAATGTACAATTTGTAAATGACTTATCCAATCAAAAAGAAAAAAAAAAGACAGGTGTGTATTATTCTATACATGTACGCAATACTGTAATTCAGTTTCAGATAAACAAGCCTAAAATTCCTCAATCTTTTTTTAATGTTTTTATTTCTTGTCCCTACTTTCATAAAGCTGTTTGTAAAGTTACGAACGACTTACGAGCGACTAGTGATCAGTTCTTGTGCTGAATTATTGAAATTCTGATAAGTATAGCACTTCAGAACTGATCACCAGTCGCTTGTAAGTCGTTTGTAACTCTACAAACAGCTTTATGAAACGGGGCCCAGGTACATGTAGTAAACAATGATCAAATCCTGTACAGTATGTATTTGTGAACAATTCCCAATAGATGCATGAGTTCCCCCCCCCCCAAAAAAAAAAAAAAAAAAACAAAATCAAGGTGTACATGTAGGTCCCTTGTAGGCCCTGTATGAAATAATCAAATTAAGGATTCATTGTGTTTCATTAAGCAGACCAATCTGTCTCACTTCTGCCCTGAAATATGCAAGAAGGGTTTTCAGCTCTAACTTTGCTCAGAAGTCCTAAAAGAAAGACACCAGTTTCACCTCTCAAAAATTTCACCCGTTTTCTGAATCTACTCCATTAACAATGTAATCACTCAAATCTACATGTACATGTACATGTATCAGGGTATCAGGCATGTTCAGCCTCCACCTGCAGTGTACTGTATTTTGCTGAAGGATTCACCCTCATCAACCATGCACTCTAACAAAGTAGGAGCTACATTACGTATTTCTTAAACAGGCTGCTGTGGCTCTTTGTCACACCCTAAACTTAACCCTAAAAGGGCCGGGGGGGGGGGGGGGGGCGGAATCCGCCCCCCCCCCCCCTCGACGTTTCGCGCTACAATTCTGTTACGCGAGAAGGCCTCGTCGCGAGGCTTCTTGACTTTGTTTGTTCAAGTCTCGCGCAACTTTTGAGACCAAATTTGCGACGTCCGCGCGTACTTTTGCAAAGCCACGCCCATTTTTGTAACGGAATGTCGCCCCAAAACGGGCACTGTGATTTTGTGTACATTTCCTATGGAAAACAGTGCTCTGTCGTGAAAGTCATAAAAACCTGATTATTTTTACAATTGATCACTTTCATTGATTAGTTTTGTGCTAATTATGGTAGAAAAGTGGTCAGTGACAATTTCCAATGAAAAAACAAAGAAAAAACAAAAGTTGAAAAACAATGAAATACATAAGAAATTCTGAAAACAATAAAATACATAAGAATTGAAATGAATTTTGGAAGTTTTTGTGATGTACAATCGTTGAATATGCTGCAACAGATTTACAGACCAAAAATTAGACTCTCAATGCTTTTAATTAGGCTAAAATATGATCTTGAGCTTAATTTGCATAATTAATTAATTTAAATTAGAAATTGATTGTTTCAAAAAATCTTATGACACAATCTTGTAGATTATGACGCAGGTTTCACGCATGCAAAATTTCATCGCGATCGCGCCACCGATGGCCGAGATCTCGGGGGGGGGGGGGGGGCGGAATCCATCCCCCCCCCCCCCCCCCGGCCTGAGCATAGCCAAAAAAGCCTGGCCCCTTTAGGGTTAAATCAGGGCTGCCAACATTTGAAACCAGTTGAGAGTGAGACTCCCATAGGCCAATGCTATAATTTAGGAGTCAAAATGAGTGAGATCAATAGAAATGCATGCAAATGAAATAAAGTTTTAGAGTGAGAAAGGACCAAAATGAGTGAGTCTCACTCTCAATGAGTGAGAGTTGGCAGCCCTGCTTTAATGCATGGTACGGGGTACAGTACACCATTTTGTACATGTACATGTATTGAGAAACCCGAAGAATTCACTTCATTTCAACACATGGAAGGATGTGAACAGGAAACATATTATGCAATTGTTCAAACATTCACATATTGCTTCATTTCAGGTAATTGTTAGGCCTACATTGTGTCTAGTCATCGAAAGGGAATGGCCGCAGACGTGGGTAAAGCAAAGAAAGCGCATTCGCGAAGAAGTGAAAGTTTGTGGTACATGTACAAGGCAAGATGATAGACTCCAAAAGAATCAGACACTGACTCACATAAACAGAAATAACCTGTATAGCAACTATCCCTTTCTGTTCCAATGAGTCAAACGTTATGGTGCACAAATTTTTACACATGCATATAAGTTATGGACAGGAAATAAAACGTGCCGCACACAAAGGGTATAATAGAAAAGGTTCATAATTACTATGTTTTACTCTTTAAGTCAGTCGATAGGGCATGTACAATAATATCCAGGCATGGGCGAATCCAGGCGAGGGTGCACCAGACGCCCCCCCCCCCCCCCCCTTTTTTTTTTTTGGGGGGGGGGGGGGGAGGGGTGGGGTGTTAAATTGCAAAAGAAAGAAAAAAAGAAAAAAAAATGGGAGGGGGGCGTGCGCCCCCTTATTGTGTAAAGGCGTCCCCTCTTTACGGAATTCCTGGATCCACCCCTGTATAGGCATGCAGATAAACTGTACAGGGGAATCCCGTTATAACGAGATCGTCGGTTCCGGGTGATTTTTCTCGTTATATATCCATCCGGATTCTCGTTGTATCCGATCTCGTTATAACGGGATTCCCCTGTATTATCAAACAACCCCCTTGGTTTGTTTGTTTGTTTGTTTGTTTGTTTGTTTTTATAGGGGATGTATACCTATTGAAGACTAAAATGGCATATTATTTTCTGTGATCTTGGGTCATTAAAACGTGCATAAAAATTGAGACGTGTGATGGAAAGAGTTTAAAACGAAATGGAAAGTTAATCTTGTGATGGCGTATGGAGAGAGAAGGCCTGTGATGTACAAGACTTTTTTTTTCTCTCTATACCCCATCACCTTATTGCTGTAAAAGGATATAATATTATTATATGTAAAGTTTCATCACAAAACGAGTTACCTCCCTTTTGGCGAGATATTTGCGACTAGAGCTGCTACAAAAAAGAGAAAATTATAAGAAAATGTGGGATTTTTTAATCATAACTTCAAGAATATTTAAATTATTCTAGTTATATGATATACAAGTTGTGTATCATCGAAAAGGTTGTTCTATCCAATGAGCACTGGAGTTACTTTAAAACGCTTGAAACAGGCGCTAAGCCCATTTTCCAGTCAAACTCTCTGGCCCGAATTCACGAAGGTGGTACAAAACCCATGTTTTAACATGGACAAAAACCATGGAGTGCCAAGTGTCGCATGGAATATTTCGTTACGAATATTGTTATTTCATCGATAAAATGATTATTTTGTAACGAAATGACAACATTTTGTAACTAAATGAACATTTCGTCCACAAAATGATAATTTCGTTAACGAAACGGTCACTTTGTCAACGAAATAACTAATTTCGCAACGAAATATTCCATGCGACACTTGGCGCTCCATGGTTTTTGTCCATAGTTTAAACCATGGTTCGTGAATTCGGGCCTCTGTGTCTATAATGTATGTGTATGTGTGTGTGTGTGTGTGTGCGTGCGCGCGCGCGTGCACATTATGTCAGTCATAGTTTATACAACCTTGATTGCACGGAACAGACATAATATTATTTTTCTCTTAGCCTGTAAAACGGCACATTTCTGGGATTTTTGCTCATAAAAGCAAGGTGGGACCTACACGTGGACTAATTATACACAGCCCCTGTCGCTGTACACGCATGGGGCCTACAAAGTCGGTCCGGTAATATACGATGGAAAAATAATTGATTGGGGCACGTCAACATTATTTCATTTAATGTACTTATTCATTTTTAACAAAGAATAAAAGCGTACGAAATATATATAATTTTAGAAAAATAGAGAGATTCTATAAATAATATTAGAGTATAATCAGACATTAAGTCCTAGCGCAAAGAAGCATGAGATTTACTAATGTCGGAAATGCTTGAAGGGGAAGCTGAAAGCCAAGGTTTGCAACTGTACATTTCCACGCCATTTGCAATAGTGCAACACTCTTGGAATTTACATACCAGACTATATATTGACATCGCTTACATAATCAATTGCACCTTCTCAACATACATGTATATTATCATACTACACATAAGCATTGTGAGTAAAGATTCCAGCCAACATGTCGTTTGGGTTTAAAGTTCTCGTATAGTTTTGGTTGAGACCTAACTTCACGTTTTTAACATTTTTGGGGGAGATAATGAGAAACCTCTTATGAAATATGAAAGGGCGTGTAATTCCAAGAGGAACTCAACATTTTTGTTTCATGAAAATTGGTTATGAAATGGCTGAGATACCCAAAGCAGAACAATACTTATTAGAATTGCTCTGCTTTGGGTATCTCAGCCATTTCATAACCAATTTTCATCAAACAAATGTTGAATTCCTTTCTCCTTTCATTCAACATTCTTTTTTTTTTTTTTTTTTTGGTTCTGTTAGCATTACAACTTGTACTCAGGAGAGCAATTATTGTCTTTTTTAAAGTGATGTTTGAATTAATTACAGAATTTCGGCAAGGGAGGGGGTAGAGAAAATGTCACGTGACGTATACAACAGTCATAATATCAATACAAATGTAATTCATTCGACCTCCTTCTTTAAGGACACTGTATTTCTTTAGCCCGTATTAAAGGGATGGTACAGTATTGTTGTAGCTGAGGATTTGGCTTTTAGCTTTTTGCAAGATACGATCACTTTGTTTTCCTTTGTTATTTGGACCCCGTTTACAGTGCGGGGCTGGGCCGAGCCGCGGCCGAGCCCAGCCTCAATTGCGAGGCCGGGCCCCGCAATTTTGTCCGTTTACACTGCTGTACTCGGCTTAGCCTTTAAACAAGGCGACTCGCTCTGCGTGCCCCCGTATAGCGCGTTTACCCCACAAACCTGTTGGCCGGCGAGTGGAGCGAGCCCACTCGCCGGCCAACAGGTTTGTGGGGTAAACGCGCTATACGGGGGCACGCAGAGCGAGTCGCCTTGTTTAAAGGCTAGGCTCGGCTGCGCTTTTGATTCAAACCTTTCAATATTTTGTCGTAGTGGCGCTCTGCTTGTAAACAAACGTAATTTGGTATTGTCTGGTTTTCAGACCCTTTGCCAAATGGATTCCGTGGCGACGAAGTCGCCGTTCGGGCAAATTTAGGCCTTTGCCGAAGGAAGAATCCTTTGCAGGACAAAACCACCTTAAACTATACTAGTGTTCGACATTGAGGGGGTTAATATCCTGAACAGCGAAATAGTACAGGCAGAGGGTTTGGAAGCCAGACTAAAATTGGCCGCGCATTTGGCCCAGTTTGCGTTTACACCGAGACCCCGTTTACAGTGCGAGGCTCGGCCGCGGCCGAGCCCACCTTCATTTCAGTGTAAACGCGCAAAAGGCCAAATGCGAGGCCAAAATTGGCCTCCCATTTGGCCTCGCTCTGGAGGTGGTCTCGGCCGCGGCTCGGCCGAGCCCGGCCTTTTCTCAGTGTAAACGCAAACTGGGCCAAATGCGCGGCCAATTTTAGGTATTATGATTTATCATATACCTGTATAAGATTCACTTCACCTTTTCCTATTTCCCATCTCCGCAGTCTTGTCTCCGCAAAATCGAACCTTCCTTTCTTGAGGAACTACGTTCGGATTTCCGAAGATACATTATACATGTACAGCGTACGTCATTTTAAAGCATAGGAGACTTAATCTTCTAAAGCTTAAATCCGTAAATCAAACTAAATTTTGCGATTTGAAATGATTTATTATGGCATTGATAACCAATATTTATACGCAAAGTGATTCTGTAAAATAGCGAAAATCAAGTCTATACGTAAAAGGGTCACCTATAACAAATTTTGTCTTCACTTCTCTCCATAGCAGAATGTTCTCTAGAGAACAGTACATAGGCTAGTATCATTGCGTGGTCGATCGGTGATTTGGGGTGGGGCGAAATACTATACGTTGGTATGTTGATAAACTGATGCCATACTTTAGGGTATCCGAAGATCGAGAGAAGAAAATTAAATTTCTGGATGCACTGATACTAAGTAGGTCCCTATAAAATGTCAATCTCCTGCACTTTTGCTCATGATTTAAAGCATCAGAAAGCTTGTCAAAATACGTCTATAGGGACCTACGTGGCATTGGATGAACGGTGGCTTTTTATGAACAATGCCTCAAACAACAAACGACTTCTTCCATTGTGATATAAACCACATTTAACACCAGTTAATATCGGTGGCTGAGGCATACTCTCGCCATCACGGAGTTTGTCAAAAGGACTTTGTTGTCTGTCTCCTGTTTTAACGTCTGGATCGCGATGGAGATGGTTTAGCTCTCTACCTTGAACACAGTGTTGCGTTGTTTTAAGTTTAAATTCTAATTTCATTCTTTGTATTCTTGTATTGCAAAATATATTATTTTGTAATTGTTATTCAGAATATCTTTAAAAAAAATAATGATAAATTTGATATTCAATTTAAAAGAATTGCTAATAATGCGTCGTTCTTTCTCCCCCAGTCTTCTTATTTGAACAACGGATTTAGAAATTTGCTCTCCCACTTTAATATATTTCTTTTGTATTTACTTAAATACCGAGTGGACGCCTATTGTGTCCCGTCGGTGACATATATATATATATATATATATATATATATATATATATATATGATTTATCTCATATATGAATTGCAATCATAAGAAATCAAAAGCTCCCTCGAAACTCCCCCATCCACATTCTTTCTCAGCTTGGTTTCCCTCCACAGACTTCACACTTTTCTATACTACAAATTTCCAAATATTTTACCGAAAGTATCCCCCCCCCCAACACACACACACACACACATACATACACACATATTTTATAGATTTTCTCTTTTGCTGGTATATATTGCTGGCGATAACTTCTTTATTTGACATACATCCAACACACTCTTCTTTCCACTATTGAATCTGCTGTGAATGCCGCATGCAGCCTGTCGAATTTGAGGAATTCCCATAAATTAACACACATGGTCTAACACTGTGCAGGGTTAATCATAATACCAAGGATGGGGTTCCAACTGGCTGTAATTATTCAAAAAATTGTCACTTTTCTATTGATGTACAAAAGAATTCCGCAGGTGCATCTGTACCGTTGATGACGGGTTTTGATGACGCCGTCTTGCTGAGCAATCTGAAGATCATTTTGAACGTTAACTTAATGTTGGCTATATTTTACTTGTTTATCTACTAGATGGAACGAAATCTCACTTTATGCAGGGAGGTGCTAGAGAAGGAGAGACAACTACTGCTCTCCTTTGAAGTCATGCGCGGCACCGCCGAGAAGTTATGCGTTCAACTATAGGTGTTAACCATGTGCTTTGACAAAAGACAGCATCAATAATCGGGACTAGCGCTCTCACATCTAGAAATATTTGCTCCTACTGCAATTCGCTCTCTCTTTCAATGTGATGGCAACAATGAATTTGTGTACCTTGAATTGGAGCAGCGAATCAAAATGCAGTGTAAAACTCACAATTTTAACAGCAAATAGTTTAAAAACACGCTGGAACACGCTTTAGCGGAGTACTTTATTTGAAAGATCAAAATATCCCTTATTAAAAGATAGAATATTAACATGCTTAAATGTGCGCATTATAGAAAACTATTAGGTTTTTAAGAGGGCCTAACTTTCATTTCATTTCGATTTGCGAATTACGAAGAAACTAGAAATACATGTTTATAATACTGAATTCTTTCCTAAACTATTCTAAATCAATTCGAGTATTTCATTTAAAATTTTGCGGTGAAATAAAGCTTATTCAACGAAAGGTGAAATGCGTTCTTCGTCTCCGAACTTCATCTTGCAACTAGAGCGGTGCGAGCATGACTTCAAAGCGTAGTGGAATGCAGACATCCAATTGTAACGCCTTGTCCATACCCAAACATGTGTTTGCATGAATTACGAAGAGTTGCCACTCCATCTCTGTAACACCTCCCTGCTTTATGTTAAAGCACATTAAACGAAGGTCAATCCCTTCCAGAAATATGTGCAAAAGTGTAAATCAGAGCTGTGTCATGTGAAAGTGTTTAAAACTGTACCCTCCTGGAAAGCCGGTTTTATCACTTTTCTACTTAATTCCGACAAATAAAACTGATATGGAATAATCTCCAAGTATAATTTTTTATCAATAGATATATCAGATTAGTGTCCGGGCATGGCCAGTCGAGTAATTTTCATTTTCATTACATCATTTTTTGGGCAATTTCTATTCGCGCATTCTCGTGTCTTTACCATTATACTATGGTGTTGCAGAAAAATATGTCCAATTTTTGATCCTCAAATGTTCAAAAACTATATAGGCTAACATCAGAAAACACTGGCATTGATATGAGTAATAGCTGAATAGTGTGCAATTTAGTTGGAGGTGATTTCATATATGAGAGCATGAATCAGTTTCATAAAATCCATGATTAATTTTAAAGGTAAGTTCCAGATTTTGGTCAAATTCTAACCCTCTGTACAAAATTGAACTTTACAGAGGAATCAATGGTGTGTATTTGTAAGTGAATGTGTGCTTACAATGACCCTGAACAATAGACATGAATATCAAGAATACCACCTTTTCAGAGCTCTGCCGACTAGGCTTCTGGTCTCTTGCTTTAAGGCACATGAATGCTTTATTGATAATTCATGATGGATTGCTCTGGGCACTGCTAGTCTGAATTCATGGTAAAGGGTAAAATGCATGCACATCCATGAAAAAAGAAATCAGATGTTTTCATGTGCTTGCATACACTACATTAACAGGATGAATAAAGGACTAGCTGTGATAGTGGAATTTCTCATGAATATGACATGATAGTCACTCCCATACACACCAATTGACCACTGTGTAAAGCGAAAATTTTGTACAGAGGGTTGAAAATAGAGCAAAATCTGAAACTTGACTTAGAAATAAAATATCTTTAATTTAATGAAACTGATTTATGCTTTCATTTTCAAATTACCTCAACAATACTTGTACACTATTCAACCATTGCTTATATCAATGTCAGTGTTATCTGATATACAGCTTTTGAACTATTAAGGATCAAAAGTGGAAAATGTTTTTGTAACCTCGTATATCATCTCAAAGACATATCTTCCTTGGAAAGTTGCTGATGATTATGCAATGAGACATGAGTCAATATTGTTTTCCTATCCAGTTTGCCACATGCTTCTATACTTTCGAGTGGCGGCATCGAACGTGACTTCAAGTGAAATACGACAGTTGTGACGTACTCCATTCTTTTGAACCTCCTTGATAATACATGATGGTCAGTCAGCGTTCCGCGCGCGAGTTTCCATGACAACAACGATGCGATCGAGCCACCAGCGCGCTCACCTCCACTAGTACTAACTTTACTGTATGCAATGATGTTCTCGGCGAAGACATCTAGGTGCATTTGAGTAGACGCCATCTACGGCGGTGTTCAGGTTGGTCCTGCAGTGATTGGCGACAATCGAGCACATAACATTCTAAACTGTTAACGGGGCCCACTTTATCTGGCCTATCTCTGGCGATTCACCAAGACAATGAATGATAGTTGATAGGTATAGCCAGTATAGCAATGTTTGCTGTTTGTCTCATCATTTACCTGGTCTGCAGAGGATGAAACAGTGATTTCATCCTTTTCATCACTGATCATTATAGCGGTATATTTAATTTTGATCGGACTGGGCATTTTCGATTTTTGCGCCGGTTTAAGAAAGTTCAAATGGTACCAATTTGGGTTTGTCCAGTCCGTTGCTTTTGTATTTGTATTTGTTTTGTTTTGTTTTGTTTATTTTTTTCCAGTGTAAAAGGCGATTCACCCGCGATTTTTCTGAAGGGAAGGGGGGGGGGGGGGTTGAAACTAATCTTATTTGGGACCCTATTTCAGGAGTGTTAAATTTGAAAACAAAAACCCTATCTAAAAAGATATACCTTGGGAAAATACAAGAATATTTCAACTATATAGTTTTCGGGATCTTATCCCCGAACTGAGCTCCAAAATAACATCCCTCAGTTTTCCGAAACTCTCGGGAGTGAGCATGCGGTACCGATGACCACCTGAGGTGTGTGTGTGTGGGGGGGGGGGGGGGGGGAGGGGGTTACTATCTCAGTGCGGAACGGCATTCGTGTAGGCCTATCCATCCTATCAAAATCGACGGAATCAACTAAAATTAAAAAATACAGCAGAGCATCTAATTTTGTGATTTACTGGGCTCGTGGAATCAGTGTCCACGCCGGCGCAACCGGAATGTATATGGGGTCTAAACTTAACCACTTGGGGTCCGGACGTGACAGTCACCAGAAACAAAAATGTGGTTGAGCTTTTTTTGTTTTGCTTGTTGAAGTTGTGCCAGAGGTTTTTTTTTTTTTTTTTTTTTTTTTCTTATCAGCCAATGAAACCTGATAGAAGTGCGGGAATGCCTTTTATCATTATTATTATTATTATTATCATTATTATTATTATTATCATTATTATTATTATTATCATTATTATCATTATCGTTATTTTTATTGTTCAGTTCAGTTCAGTTTTTATTTCTGCATTTCAAAATCAATACAAATCAGAAGTCAACAAAATACTTATATGGTCATTTACACAGCTAATATTCGTAACGTTTGGATCTTACATACATTTTCTTTTTTTTTTTCAAGAACGAATAGGGCCTATCATATATGAAAGGAAGCAATAGGAAATGGTAAAAATGAAATGCAGGGGACCATCATCATAAGCTAAGCTTGACGAGGAAGATGGCCCCAGGTAAAGAGATACATAAAGAAAATCTTGCTACTCACTGAGTGGGGGGTAATTATGCAAAGGGCACAATAAAGAGATACACAAAAAAAAAATCTTGCCACTCACTGAGTGGGAAGTAATTGTGCGAAGGACGTGCGGTGCAGTGCGGTGTGCATTGTGTTGGGATGAATCTTGGTTTGCACGTTGAGTGTTATTTTGTGTATCAGTGTGATGAGGTGAATGTTACTTCAGTTATGGCCGTGAACTCATTGTTTAGGGTGTTTGTTGACCAGGTGGTATGAATATTTATGTGTCAGAAGTATACTGGATTATGAGGGTGTTTTTTAGTTCTCGTTTGAAAATGTTCAACGACGTACATTGTTTTAAATGAGGGGGTAAAGAATTCCAAATATCTGGTCCATTATGTTTTAATGATTTTTGAGCTAAAATGATTCTGGGGTTTTCGAGATGGTAATCGGACGACTGACGTGTTGGATATGAATGAACGGTGGAATTTGGAGTGAAGAAGCCATCAAAAATTTTTGGAAGACAATTAAATGTATATTTATACATAAAAACAGCAGTTTGAAAGGTGTGAAGATCCTCAATTTTCAATGTTTTTAGTTGACGAAATAGGGGATTGGATGGGGATAAATAACGGGAATTGGTAATCAAACGTACAGCACGTTTTTGGAGGGTAAAAATTGGATTAATTTTAGTTGAGCCACAGTTTCCCCAAACGATATTGCAGTATGTAATATGTGGAAAGATCAATGCATTGTATAGAATAGTCAGGGAATTTTGAGAAATGAAGTTTTTCAGTCGATATAAAATTCCTACAGTTCTCGAGACAGACGTGTGGATATTATGAATGTGATCGTTCCAAGTTAAACTCGAGTCAATTGTGATTCCTAAAAATTTAGTAGATCTTACTTCAGTTAAGGATAATCCATCAATATTAATATTATAACTGCTGTTAATGTTCTGTGAAGCAGTAGGTTTGAAACGTATAAAATTTGTTTTAGAGACATTAAGGGATAATTTATTACATATAAACCATTGGGAGACTTTGTCTATTTCCGTGTTCAGAGTATCAAACAGTGTTTCGAGGTTCTCATGGGAGTAAAAAATATTAGTATCATCCGCAAAAAGTATAAATTTAAGAGTTTTTGATGTATTTATAATATCATTGATATATACAAGGAACAGTAGGGGGCCGAGAATTGATCCCTGGGGAACACCACATACAATATTGGAATTCGGAGATTTAGATGACTTAAATAGTACATATTGCTTTCTGTTGGATAAATAATCAATAATCCAAGAAAGTGCTAAACCACGAATACCATATCTTTTTAATTTGTAAATTAATATATCATGATCGATGGTATCAAAAGCCTTTGATAAATCCATGAAAATTCCTATAAAATGTTTTTTATTTGCAAAAGATTCAGTAATCTTATCTAACAATTGAATTATAGCTAAATCGGTGGAATGGCCCTTTCTAAATCCAAACTGATTAGGTATAAGTAGGTCATTTACATGAAGAAAAATGTACAGGCGTTTATGAATAATTTTTTCCAGAATTTTAGAAATACTAGGTAATAACGATATTGGTCTATAATTTGTTAAAAGAGAAGGGTCGTCTTTTCTTTTGAAAATTGGAAGTACTTTCGCAATTTTTAATGAGTTTGGGCATATTCCAGAAGACAGTGAAAGATTGAAAATGTAAGATAAAGGTGTGGTTATTTGTTTGATGATTTTCTTCAGTATATAAACACTTATTTCATCGTGGCCACTAGATCTACTTGGCTTTAATTTGTTAACAATCTCCAGTATTTCTTCCTCATCTGTTGGGGTAAGGAAAAGGGATTTGTCGCAGTTTGGTGGGAGAAATTCAGTAAAGTTTGAATGAACATGTTTGTTTTTTATTTTTGAAGCTAATTGGGGGCCAATATTTACGAAGTATGAGTTAAAAGCATCAGATATTTCATCAGGGTTTGTGAGTTCTTTGTTGTCATTATAAAAAACGGACGATGTTTCCTTATTATTTTTACCTGTTATTTCAGTTTCCCATAAGCCATTTACGTTATCCTTTTGATTATCAAACTTATCGGAATAATGCATTTCACGAGAAATACGAATCAAATTACTGAGTATATTTCTATACTTTTTGTAATCTGTAAAATGTTTTGTATTGTGGGTAGTAATCGCCAATTTATACAATTTATTACGGGTTTTTATGGAATTGATGATTCCCTTTGTAATCCAGGGATGTTTATTCTTTCTATGTGCTTTTTTCTTAACTAAAGGAATGTTTTTTCGATAATAATATAAAAGTTTATCTAGGAAAATATCATAAGCTTTATCGGCGTTATTTTGAAGATACACTTCTTGCCATTCTTCCTTCACTAAGTCAAGATTAAATAATTCAATATTCTCGTCTGATTCTTTTCTGTACATTATTGGCCTGGGTTTTGAAATACTTTTGACGTTTTCAGAATAACGAAGAATAATGAATATCGGTAAATGATCAGATATATCATAATATAAAATACCATTAATGAATTTATCTACAGAAAAGTTATTAGAAAAAATATTATCCAACAAGGTTTTAGATGTTTGGGATATTCTTGTTGGGTTATCAATATGGGAATGGAAAGCATATGAAAAAAGAATAGTTTTCAATTTTACCGCTAAAGTATCTATTTTCGTCATGTCAATATTATAGTCGCCCATAATATAAATTTCCTTATTTTCTTGTGTAATCGTGTTGAGGTATACATCAAAATTGTCTAAAAACGTTTCGGTTTTATGATTTGGTGGTCTGTATATAACACCAATTATCTTATTTTTCATTTTATCATTAATGATTTCCACAAACAGGCTTTCACAACCTTCAATATCAATATCAGTTCTTATTTTTACTCGCAATTCGTTATATATATATATAGGGCTACCCCTCCCCCTCTACCTCTCTTACGATCAGAGCGAAATATTTTATATCTATCAAGGCTAAACAAATTTGGAGACGTGTGCCCTATTGTTATAGCCAAGTTTCAGATATACCGATTGCGGAAAAGGGAAAATTTTGTAAAGAAAGAAGAAGTAGTTCAAATGAATCAAAAATTTTGTTTAAGCTTCTAGCATTCCATAGGAATAAGCTAAAATCTTTAATGGGGTTATAATTAGTGTCATCATTCCTATTTGTGGAATTACTACGGGAATTATTAACATGACTTGCAATGGAATCAAGTGAAGATTTGAACATATTATTGAAATCCGAAATAGTGTAGTATTTACTGTGATTACTTATGATACCCTGGTCAGGATGATCGTTGTTATGAGTCATTATGAGGATTATTTGAGTGGAAAGTTGAGAATGGTTGTTCTGGGTCCATGTATTTTTGTGTAGTACGTTGCAATGTCTGTGCGTGAATGTAAATGTGAGTGTGTGCATGTGTAGGGGTGTGCAGTGCATGTGGGTTGATAATAACAATAATGATACTGATACATTTTTACGTTATACAATAGAACAAATGTTACATCATATAGTCTCGCTAAATTTATGTCTACAAAAGTAAATGGAATCCTCCTAATACACTTAACGTTGGTGAGGTAAATTCGTATGCGTAATATGAAATAATGATTATAAAAGAAGACAAGGCGCTTATATGGTAATAACAGAAATATAATTACTCCAATAATAGCATACGAACGAGGTGTTCTAACAGTTAAGGTAAAAAAAAAAATAGATTGGTTCTTTTACAGAGTCATGCTGATAAGCCCCTTCAAACGTCTATGCATTTACGTAGAGATAGTTTGAGAAGGTGAGACATGAAGGAGGAATGTACATCTGGAGGAAAATTCTTGTGTGAAACTACAATGAAAGGGTTCACAAGTTTACAAGAGTGCAAACGGGACATTCTTGAGTGATTTATAACTGTGCACGGACACTGTCTTGACAAAAATAAAGAATTCATTCTGTATACAATATCTACTGGTAGTTTAGGAAAATCCAGACCAATTGAATTTGTCCCGATCGTCAAAAACATCAGCCGTTTGTTTATCTTATACGAAATTTTTGGAATCTGATTTAAATGTAAGCTGGTATGTTGTTTAATTCGTCATCATTAATCATTAATTGCTCTTTGGTGACACCAGAAATGTAAACTATAGGTCCCAGAATAGTATAGTATATAACTAAACCTGTAATATTTATAATGGTAATTATGATACACAATGAGATGAAACAGGGGTCCTTGGTATTTATGGCCAAAGTGGCTCACATGTACATGAGAGACTTTCAGAGAGAAATGAAATCCATTTCATGAAGTCTCTCATAAGTGTGTTTAATGAGCGAAAAGTCTTTCATAACATTTTGGAGAGCTGGGGGCATTAGGGTAATTTTCATTCGAAGGGATATTTTATTCTGACAAATTTGCTCTCAGCCAATCAGGCAGAAAAAATTATCTGACAAAATACAGTACGCGGTTCTGTACCTACTAGGTGTTACAAAAAACATTTGCCACTTTTGATGCTTAATAGTTCGAAAACTATATATCAGATAAATCTGTAATTGATATGAGTAACAGCTGTTCTAGTGTAGGTGTTCTACAATTTAGTTGGAGGTGATTTGAATATGAAAAGCTATATATATATTTCATGAAATCCATGATTAATTTCAAAGTTGGTTCCAGATTTTGGTCAAATTTTAACCCTCTGTACAAAACCTGAACTTTACACAGGAACTATAGGCCTGATGATGTGTATATGAGTGTATACTGACAATGACCCTGAACAATGGACCTGGATACCACCTGTTCAGAGCTCTGCACCAAGGCATATCGGGATGCTTTATTAATTATTCATGATGGATTGCCCTAGTGGGCACTGCTAGTCTGAATTCATGGCAAAGGGTGAAATGCATGCACATGAAAAAAAGTAAGCGCATGTTTCCATGTGCTTGCATACACCACATTTCAGAATGAAAGACTAGCTGTGACAGTGGACTTTAGCTCATGGATAAATATAATGGCACATTCCAGTCCTGGCCATTAATTGTTCAGGACCATTGTCTGGGTGTCAACTACACACTCCCATATACACACTAATTGACTTTTGTGCAACGTTAAAGTTTTGTACAGAAGGTTGAAAATAGAGCAAAATCAGAAACCTAACTGAAAAATTAATGTTTAGGCCTAATTCTATAATAACTGAATTATGTTGTCATTGTAAAATTGCCTCCAACAAAATTGCATACACTATTCAGCTATTGCTCATATCAATGTTGTTATCTGATAGTATAGTTTTTGAACTACAAGGATCAAAAGTGGGAAATGTTTTCTGTAACACCTAGTATATCGATCATGAAACATGCCCTCGTTCACGGAGAGACCCTCTGTTGCCAGACTTGGCATATTGATACCAGGCATTACCACTTTCTGGCATAAGAATTAAGAGGTTTCGCAAGCAGTATAGGCCTACAAGCATAATTTGGCTGTTTTTTAACCCATCCACGTCAGCGTTGCCAGATCCCAACAAAGCAAAATCACCAAAAGGCATGTGAAAAATCACCAAAAGCCATAAAAAATCACCAAATTCAGAAACGCTGGGTCAGGCTTCAATTTAAAAGACAAAATGATGTCAATAAACCTTCATCAAACACTCTGCTCTACACAGCTCTGCGCTAGTCTCGGTGCAATTTACGGCGCGCGCGCCGTAGTCAAACACTAAATGCAAAATGTGCACGATGTGCATGGATGAATATCTGTGTGTGGTCAGTGGTGCTGAGTGATAAAAAAGGGGCACATGTTCTGTTTCTACGGGAAATAAGGGGAAAACTTTGGGCAAAATGCATTTTCGTTTTCTTTGGTGTGATTATTTTCCATTGGTCTAAAAAATCACCAAAAAATTACCAAAAATCACCAAATTTTGATTTGGTTACCAGGCTAAAAATTTGTCACCAAACAACTTCAGAAATCACCAAATTTTACCCTTTTTGGTTACCGAAATCACCATCTGGCAACACTGATCCACGTACGGGCCTCTGTGTAATCTGTAAAATAGTGCCTGCCTAGTAAGTTGGCCATGAACTTGGGCGCGATCTTCCCTACGGCGCGATCTACACGCGAAGGGCATTCATACGTCATTGAAAAACTGCCTGTGTCATTCCCACTAGGCAGGAGGGATGATGCGTGTACACTCGTGCTAATATGCACTTACTTGACTCAATGCAGCACTAGTTTATGTGAATTTTATGAAAAGAAATAATAAACTGTGCAGGAATTATGAAAAAAAAATTGTTTCTGTGTATTTCATTCATAAATCCTCTTCATTTCAAGCCATCTGTAATCACATCTTACCCACTTGCGAATAGACGTGTCCATAGTGTCCTCGAGCCCCCCCGAGATAGCTCTGGAACATTCCATTCAATGACGGGGTTTTTATTTTGCAACGTTATCTAATAACGCTCTTGTAAGCAAGTTCTTGCTATGGCTAATCTATTTTGTAATGTATCATAATCTATCTATGCTGAGATAACCTAATTCAAATTTGCAGAGACATAGAAAAAGATTTGTTTTACAATCGTGATACGTTCAACTACTCATTTACCCTGTGCTGAAATCCGCATGTCTGCTCCGCACATGTTATCGCTATCGCTCAAACTTCGATCGCGATGGCTTGTGTGTGTGACGTGTACGTGTGTGGAGAAGCATGGGCTGAAAAAACACGCAGCTAGCTCCACGTGGTGTGGTGAAAAACAAATCGGACGTTCGAAGTCGTACATTCAAGAGCTAAAACAGACAAATAGCGAATTCAAAGTCCACTGAAAAGGTCTTGACACTGTAATGTATGTTCCAAAATCATGTCTGGCTTAGTTTTGGGAGAATTTTCTACACGCACGAGATCAGGAATGAGATCGGTAAACTGGCTACAACGTGTGTACTGTGCGCGGTGAACATGTGACTGGCCATGGCTTGCACATGGTAGCTAGCTAGGTGAGAGTGCGGCAAGAACGCTAGGAATGCACCCGAGATGCGGTGTGCTGCAAATTCTTGGGGTGAAATTAGACTTCCTTGTTCAGCCCGTTTAGTATTTATATTTTTTAAAATAATTCTAATTCTTCATAAAATCACGATAAAAAGACTTCAGATATTCATATATATTTTAGAAACGTAATATGAAATATTTTGGGTTTTTTCAGTCCAAGAAAAAAAACATAATAGTTTGAATAAAAAAAATAATAATAAATAATCGTTCTTGACTCAAGTCTAATTTCCTGCGCCTTCTTGCAGTTATCCCGCAGTTGCCCATGGATACGATGCATATATAATCAGTTGTTTATGGAGTCGTACCAGTGTACCACCCTACTGCTCTTGTTCAAATTGAGAGGATTGTTATTTTATCGGTGGCATTTATAGTTTTATAACCTCATCCAATAAAAAAGACAAATTCAAACATCAAATGGTGTGACAGTTTTTGTTAGAATTCCCTGTCAATATCAACTTGTTGCCAGGATAGTTTTCAGATTTCACTTGCTTCATTATCGAAGCTGTTTGACATTTGAAAGAACTGCTCCATAAGAAATCACCTTTCATTTGTTATTTATTTTCACAAACAAGTATTTTGGTCACTTATATATTTTTCATTATTATTTCAATGTCATGATTTTTCATGATGGTATGTGTTCTGTCTTTACATGGCAAGATGGGATTTTTTTTTTCCATCCAGGGTCAATGAAGAAAGTACGTGACAGGAAGGAAACCAAAAGGATAGGGAGGAAATGAAAAGGATAGAATACAACACCTGATCAGCAGGTTCTTTATTACAATGGTGAATGCAGTACATCAGAATTTTAGTACAGTTCTAAATAATTTATCAGTTGAAAAATGAGCAAAGAAAATGGATTTCGTCTAAATGAAAACTAAATTAGCATCGCCATTTAGGCCTAGAATCTAGTTCTAATATTTACTACAGAATAGACCTGATGCAAACTTGTCAAGCTTTTGGTTGAGTTTCTTCAGAGACACGAATTTTGGGTTGGTAGCACTAGATACCCGAGTGAATAAGAAAAAGGAAAAAATTATAAATAATGCAGGTCTCTACTAGACCACTCCCGTGCACGAGCGAGCATCAGCCCCGTTTCTTCAGTGTCGCTCTCGTCATTGGCCTAGGCTAGGCTACTCGTGTCGTAGTTTTACTCGCCATCAACGTCATGCATGGTTACACGAAATAAATTGCATCTTGCCATCACCTCCACCACAGCAAAACTGTGAATATCACTCCCATCATAGTCACTCTCAGCTCACAAAACACATCAGCAAACGATACAGACATCGCAGACCTAGCTAACTAGCTCTAAACATAGTTGTAACTACGCTACGTTAGACATAAAAATGAAACGGAGGTGAAAAACTAGTAATAAATACACGAAGATCATCAACGATGGCATTTTACCGTAGAAAAAAATACACAGAACATCTTGCACCGCAAAAGAAATCGAGGTAAAAAACTACGATGAGGAAAACTAGGGTGAAAACACGATGCTTGGAAGACGAACGATGAAGACACTTTACGGTAAAAATGCTTACACGGAAACAAACGAGTGGGTACCACACAAACTACGATGTTCTCTCACACACGTAGATAAGCTACATCGTGTTCAATCCAAAAACTCAACAAACACTAGGACAAAAACTCACCTCTAAATTGTTGCAAACGATATAGTCACTGAGAAAAATGAACAAAACACTCTCAGAAGTACGATTGTACTCTGAGAATAAAAGATATAGAATGATACGAAAGCAAAAGCGAGAAAAGAGAGAGAAATGGACGGGAAACCTAGAGAAGTTACCCACACTCACTAACATAAATCGAATTCAACACAACACACACGTACGTACGTACACACCGTACACACAAGGATCAAGAGCTCGTGTAATCAGATATCGTCAAGCACTCTATGAGGAGATCGATATCACCGATACCGCGCGTAAGGAATCACTGCAGTTGCTGGGGCAACAAAGATACATGCGCGCTGTAAACATGAATATTGATTAGTTTCTCAGCAGGCTCGAACCCCTGGCAGGTGTTTTGGCCAATAAGAGACATTCTAAAATACGTTTCTTTGCATAAATTATTTTTCTGAGTCCCAGTAAGGATCTCTGTGATTGGCTAGAATTATTCTACAGCTCCTGGCCAAGCCTGAGGTCTGAGGACGCCCTCTTTTGGTCATAAATAATGCTTCCCACGTTTTTTGTGGGATGAGACGTGGATGGGTTAAATAGCATAATTCTAGCATAATTGCTTCAGAAAGGAAATCTCCAGGCATGTGTACTGGTGGGTGGAACATCTTTTTGGTTGGGTTGTTAATTTGTCAGCTGAATTTTGGATGAAATTGACAATAAAAAGTTAAGAAGACGTGATTTTGTTGGTAATGTATGGGCACCACAATGCGATTGGGAACCATATTAAAATGCGATTGGGAACCATATTAAAATGCGATTGGGCACCATTAATTAAAGTTTCTTTTTATTATACAAAATGTAATTGGTTCTTCTCTTTGTCAGCTGATCGCGGGCGCCATAAATTCGTAGCAAAAAAGAACGAGTGTGAAGACCAGTTATTTGTGTGTCTTGTTTTTTCTTGTCAGCTGATGAGGCACCACAATTGGCTGACATGATGTGACATAATTTCATGGCAATTTAGCATAATTTTAGGCAGCTTCAAGCACAGTCCCATGTTTTTTTCGCTGGTCACACTGGAGAGACCCCGGGGGTGGTATTCTGTAAGCGCGATCCTTATTTCGATCCTAGGAGCGCGCGTAGGACAGAAAATAGGATACCCTTAGGACAGGCAAAATCGGTATTCTGTAAGCCTGTCCTAAGCCTATCCTAGGACAGTCATTTATGAATAATGAATATTAATGAGGAAAGACAGGACACGCCCGACGCAGTATCTATAAGCCAATCATCTGGCTAATTTTACGCAATGCGCGCCCAAGATCTACATTGCTCAAACACGCGCTTCACTGTGCAAGGAGTTAAAATGTATTGTCAGTCTAATTTTACAGTTAAGAATACAATTTCAATTATCAAAGCTTTAGCACGCACCAGGGACTCACCTCCCTGCACTCGCACTTAGCCCACCATAATAAATGTAGACCTTACGAGTTCCATTAATTTGCATTTAAAGTTTTTGCAGAAATTAGCTCAAATTTTGAACTTTTGGAGGATGTTGGGGTAAACTGGGATATCATCACTGCATGCCAAACTTCGCCCTTAATTCAAAGTTATTATAAGATATATTATTATTTTGAGCAATTGCAAAGATATAAGTTTGATATGAAAAACACTTGGAATGTTTTAAAGCAAGCTATGAATGTTTCGAATAAACATTCAGCTATTCAAATTTATGAAGTTCTTCCGTCGAGATGTTTTTCATTGCAACTGATTGACAAATTGCCCTACCTCGACGTAAATAAGCACTGAATTGATCAGTGTTTTAGTAGTAGCCATGATAAAAATGAATCATGGGCGTACATACTCGAGCAGGATTCGAACCCACGACCTCCTGATCACCGGACAGGCGTCATCTCCACTAGACCACCGAGCTTTCGCCCGACAGCAAGTGTTGGTTCTAATCCTTATAGCATGCAGCGGGTACTGCTTTTGTTATTCAAATTTATGAAGTTCTTCCGTCGAGATGTTTTTCATTGCAACTGATTGACAAATTGCCCTACCTCGACGTAAATAAGCACTGAATTGATCAGTGTTTTAGTAGTAGCCATGATAAAAATGAATCATGGGCGTACATACTCGAGCAGGATTCGAACCCACGACCTCCTGATCACCGGACAGGCGTCATCTCCACTAGACCACCGAGCTTTCGCCCGACAGCAAGTGTTGGTTCTAATCCTTATAGCATGCAGCGGGTACTGCTTTTGTTATTCAAATTTATGAAGTTCTTCCGTCGAGATGTTTTTCATTGCAACTGATTGACAAATTGCCCTACCTCGACGTAAATAAGCACTGAATTGATCAGTGTTTTAGTAGTAGCCATGATAAAAATGAATCATGGGCGTACATACTCGAGTAGGATTCGAACCCACGACCTCCTCGACGGAAGAACTTCATAAATTTGAATAACAAAAGCAGTACCCGCTGCATGCTATAAGGATTAGAACCAACACTTGCTGTCGGGCGAAAGCTCGGTGGTCTAGTGGAGATGACGCCTGTCCGGTGATCAGGAGGTCGTGGGTTCGAATCCTGCTCGAGTATGTACGCCCATGATTCATTTTTATCATGGCTACTACTAAAACACTGATCAATTCAGTGCTTATTTACGTCGAGGTAGGGCAATTTGTCAATCAGTTGCAATGAAAAACATCTCGACGGAAGAACTTCATAAATTTGAATAACAAAAGCAGTACCCGCTGCATGCTATAAGGATTAGAACCAACACTTGCTGTCGGGCGAAAGCTCGGTGGTCTAGTGGAGATGACGCCTGTCCGGTGATCAGGAGATCGTGGGTTCGAATCCTGCTCGAGTATGTACGCCCATGATTCATTTTTATCATGGCTACTACTAAAACACTGATCAATTCAGTGCTTATTTACGTCGAGGTAGGGCAATTTGTCAATCAGTTGCAATGAAAAACATCTCGACGGAAGAACTTCATAAATTTGAATAACAAAAGCAGTACCCGCTGCATGCTATAAGGATTAGAACCAACACTTGCTGTCGGGCGAAAGCTCGGTGGTCTAGTGGAGATGACGCCTGTCCGGTGATCAGGAGGTCGTGGGTTCGAATCCTGCTCGAGTATGTACGCCCATGATTCATTTTTATCATGGCTACTACTAAAACACTGATCAATTCAGTGCTTATTTACGTCGAGGTAGGGCAATTTGTCAATCAGTTGCAATGAAAAACATCTCGACGGAAGAACTTCATAAATTTGAATAACAAAAGCAGTACCCGCTGCATGCTATAAGGATTAGAACCAACACTTGCTGTCGGGCGAAAGCTCGGTGGTCTAGTGGAGATGACGCCTGTCCGGTGATCAGGAGGTCGTGGGTGCGAATCCTGCTCGAGTATGTACGCCCATGATTCATTTTTATCATGGCTACTACTAAAACACTGATCAATTCAGTGCTTATTTACGTCGAGGTAGGGCAATTTGTCAATCAGTTGCAAACATTCAGCTGTTGATAATATCAAGTTGAATGATGAAGTCATCATTGACTCTGTTCACATTGCAAATGTTTTCAATTCTTATTTTTCAAAGATAGGTGAAAATTACGCTCAAAATATCCCTGTGTCAGAGCATCATTTTACTGAATATTTAGGTCAGTGTAATCCCAATTCTGTGTATTTTACTCCAACTAATAGGCATGAGGTTATGGACATTGTATCTTCCTTTAAGAACAAGAGGAGTTCTGGTTATGATGATATAGATAATTGTATTCTTAAGGGTGTTATATCTTCAGTTGCTGATCCACTTGTTCATATTTTTAATTTATCAATTTCTAATGGTGTGTTTCCTGATAAGATGAAACTGGCCAAAGTAATTCCATTATTTAAGAAGGGTAACAAATCTGAAGTCAGTAATTATTGTCCAATTTTATTATTATCATCGTTGTACAAAGTTTTAGAGAAACTCATTTATATGAGAACTGTTAATTTTTTGAAGTTGCGTAATATTTTGACTAATTCTCAATTTGGTTTTCGAGAGAAGCATAATACAACTCATGCTCTTTTATATTTTGTTGATCAAGTGGCTCACGCAATTGATAATCACTCTCATTTAATTACTATTTTCTTGGACTTCTCCAAGGCCTTCGACACAGTTGATCATGATATTCTACTCCACAAGTTATCACATTACGGAATACGTGGGAAGGCCTTAGATTGGTTTAAGAGTTATTTAGGAAATAGAAGACAATTTGTTACAATTAAAGACAATCTTTCAGTAATAAGAGAAGTGAATTTTGGCGTTCCACAAGGAAGTTTATTAGGGCCACTATTATTTATTGTTTATATCAATGATTTTTGTCAGGCATCCGATGTACAATGATGTTAATTTTCTTGCTCAAAAAGTCAATACTGAATTACAAAAAGTGAATAATTGGGTAAGAGCCAATAAATTATCATTGAATACCCCAAAAACGAAATATATGATTTTTAGTAATACTGTTGACACTTTGAGTACAGCTATAGTTTTGAATGATTTTCATTTAGAACGAGTTTCACATTTTAAATTCCTTGGAATTATTGTTGACGACAAACTTTCCTGGAAGTTGCATATTGATTATACATGTATATCCAGCATAATCTCACGTAATATAGGTGTTACAAATAGAATGAAATTGCATATCCCACAAAAATCATTACTTATGTTATATTCGTCATTGATATTGCCATATCTTAATTATGGTGTTTTAGTTTGGGGCAACTCTCACCAGTACCTACTGGATAGAGTGTTCCTTCTACAAAAGAAAGCTCTCCGTGTCATCAGTTATCCTTTCATACCCTCCCACTCAAATATGTTATTTGCCGCTAATAAGCTGCTAAAACTTAAAGATTTGTATTTATTCAATTTGGGGCAATTTATGTATACGTACAGCAACAACTTACTCCCCTCCATTTTCGATTCTATGTTTCAAAGAAATCAATCATTCCATGACTATCCCACTCGACGTTTCAATGAATTTCACTTACCTCTTTTACGAACGATTCTTGCTAAGAACACACTTATTTATACTGGCCCAACTTATTAGAATTTTCTGAATAATGACATAAAAAATTCACCCTCTATATTTTCATTTAAAAGGAGATTAAAGTTTTTTTATTGCAATGTTATGTTCCTACAGAAGTGAATCAGTCTGTTGGCTCATTTTACTATAGTAATTTCTTTTCGGAGAATTTTGATTACCAATAATATACTGTCACATATTTTCTCGTCCTTGTTGTCCTGAGACACTTACTGAGTAGATTCAATTCTACTTTACCTCCGCATCTATTTCTCTCTATTTCTCCATATTTCTGTATCCCTTCCACGCATCCCATTATTTTTTCGATATAGTTCTGTCGAGGATCGCTGGATTTGTTTTTCCTTTCTGTCCGTTGTATTGTCTTCCTATTATGTCAATCTTGTCTCGTTCTGTCTTGTATTTAAGTCCCCTTTCATAAGTTTTGTCGTCTCAGTCTCGTTTAATGTTCATTCGCCTGTGTATGTGTGTCTGTCTGTTACTCTGTCTTCTTATTGGGCTTCCAGACCTTTTTTTAATCTGACTTTATTCCCAATTGTTTTTTCCCTTTTTGCATCATTTTATTTTCTATTGACATTCTGTACCTGAGGGGCCCACATTCTACAAGCATTGCCTTTTTAGTGGGTCCCTCCATTTTTCGATATTTTGTGTAATGTTATATCGTCTATATCATTTCAGTCAATTTTCATTACAACATTATTTGTTACCCCAAGGTTCCACAATTATGTTTGGTTTTTTTTTTCAATTTTACTTTGTTTTGATTATAAATTATGTAACCTTATTCTCTGTTACCAAAGAAAGTGAAATATTTATGTTTCTTTCGGAAAATGAAATAAAATTTGAATTGAATTGAATTGAAATGAATTGAATTGAATTGAATTGAATAAGATTTTCTTAAATAGATATTAAAAAATAATAATAATAGATGCACACACACACACACACACACATGCGCTCACATTATTGTATGATGCTTGTAATAATTGCTTATAGTTACTGTTTGTCCCACTTAAACCAAACCAATGTTCCATTTCTCCCAGGAAAAAAACAAACAAAGATAACACAAATACGACACCAGTACACAGGAATATAGCGTAGCAACCCGTTACGTGGCTAGCATCAAAAGTCTTTGGGTCCGATACATGGTTGTGTGCCCCATTCTAAATATCAGAAAGTTATTCGAGAAAATTCATCAAATCACAGTTGTTTTTTTGTCCCACTTAATTCACCCCGCTAGCTCTCCCCTATCTTTATGGTAGTATATAGACTTACATGCAGGGCAATGATAACAGAATAGATAAAGGAGATTACTGATAGATTAAAAAAGATATAAACATGGAGCTACTATAGCTCCATGATATCCTTCTATAAACACGTAAGTTCACTACATTTTGAAAAAAAAAAATGCTAACCCATGCACATGGACTGTTAGGTCACCGGGTTGTGTCACACACTATACGTACGTCTTAACAATAATGTGTGCGTGTGGATCGTTGCGTTACTAGTACTTTTCATATTCTACACGCGATCTAGAAGCGCACTACGTACGTTTCTTTTTCTTTGGTTACTAGATCTTCATAGCAACGACTTCGGTCACGTAATGTGGGCGGCGAAGGTAGGCTTCTTGCACTGCGTCCGCATGACGTTCGGGCCGACGCTGAGCATAATAATAATGATAACAATAATAATAATGATAATAATAATGATAATAATAACAATAATAATAATAATAATAATAATAATAACAATAATAATAACAATGATAACAATGATGATAACAATAATAATAATGATAATAACAATAATGAAAATGATAATAATAATGATATTATTGATAATGATTATCATTGTTACAATATTAATAATTATAATAATAGCTCTTGTTGTTATTGTGTACATAATATACTTTTGATTTATTTTGTGCCGAATAAAATGAAGTGTGAATTGAATTGAAAATGGCGAACAACAAACAAATAAACAGATACCAGCTAGATAAAGAATACAATTGTTTCGAACATTATAGACTGCAGTTTTAAAATCCTCAGTGTGAGAGGAAGAGATAACTCTGTTATACGATTCATGCATTTATTTTCTTGTTCATGAACATACAAAATAAGAGACAGGATAGGTCGTCAGTATGGCCTATATTCGCAATAGCTCGGCATAAAACGCCAGAGAAAGCTTGCCTAGAGGCTATCCTTATTTTTGCTCCTAAACTTGATCCTACTTGTGCTTACAGAATACCACTTATCTTAAGATCTCATTAACATCTAATTATATCTAATTAACATATCAAGTTACGCCCCTATCCTAAACTGGGAGAGAAATAAGGATCGCTGACGTCACTATCCTATTTCTCCTCCTACGCGCGGTGTTACAGAATACCAATCGCGTATTTAGGAGCGAGAGCTGTCCTAGGATCCTTACAGAATACCACCCCGGGCGTTTCTTCCGACGAGTGTACGTACTGTAGTATGTGTACGTGACACGCGAACGAAGGTCACTTTCGGCCTACGATACATGGGGATACATACGTGTACCTACCAACTGTGTGTACAACGGCTAAACGTAAGGAAACTGCTCGTTTGTTTGGTGCGACGTAACGAACGGTTTATCCTTTTGTTATGCATTGCGCTCGTTTTGAGCGTAGAGATAAAATAGTTTTGTTAGATAGTAGTAATCAGTGTAGGGGGCGGATGCTGTTCAAAGCGGCACGCGTTTTACGGTCGATCATAGGGCTTTTGCCGAGCGCAAAGATGGTGCTGAAAGTCGCTTCGTTCATAGGGCTGGCTGCGATCCTCCGCGCCTACGCCGCCCTGAACTGGTGGGCTATCGCTGGGGGACTGTTCGCTGTATATCTGGTGACGGGCGGCTGGAAATTTGTTCGAGTTGTCATCGTGACCCTGCCACGAGATCTGAAGTGAGTATGATATTTAGAAAAGATGAAGAAAGAATTCTGGTCCAGGTGATCTGGATCAGGAATATCTCTGCAGAGTTGGGTGTTCGAGTCGAGATACATTGTATTTGTAGTTCAACAAGTCGGTCGTCTGGTCGTCGGGGCACAGCCACAGGCAGGCAGGTCGCACTCGCAGTAGGGTACCTAGAGTACATTGTAAATGTGGGTGTGCTACCGATCTTGACCATGCATGACACCATGTGAATACTGTCTTTTACCACCTATGTCTAAGATATTAATACTAGTTTGTTAGGTATAGTATGGAGATCAATGGTCCAGATGGTTACGCCCTTGACATAGGCCTAAATCAAAATAGGCGTAGGGCCTAACGTTGAATAGGCCTAACGACAGAACGTACAAATGTACTAACGTTAGGTTGGCAGTTCTAACGTTAGAGTATATTTAACTACTCTGAAGCTCAGTGAGGATTTTCGTAACGTTGATGACGAAAGCAGGTACAGTATATGGGTAGGTTTTCCGTCTAACTGCTAACTGTTAGTCGTACCACTGGCACCAGGCATAATTTATTCTAAAATTTATTATTTAGCCTTTAGGAATGATAGTGTCCGTACTTGGGTGTTGGCTGTGACTGTAATTTAGAGCTATCTAGAACTAGTGAAAGTGAATATTCATAAGCTGTAACGTTACTGTGGTGGACTCAATAACGTTAGACTTTCATGGTACACATCTCTCACGTTGTTGCAATAAAGAGAATAGATCAGGCGTACCAGGTATGACTTGATTTTGTTGCCTTCTTTAATCTCTTGTGGTATACAAACGGACAAATTCAACAACAGTGGCGGTTACCCTGTAGAGCAAGCTCTAGGCCTAGACGAAACAGACAAGAAAGGCATTTATGAAAAAACACTATGCTACACTAATAAACATGCTCAACTTCTTCATCTCAATAGATGAATGACGAGAAATGAGTTTCTTCTCTCATTTTTTATACTGTTGTTTTCCATAATGTATTTATATTAGGACCTACAGTGTATTTAATCAAGTTGTCACTACAACAAAAGAGTAAAACCAAAATGCGTGGTATGCTTTGAAATTGAGGAAAAATAATATGAAATTTTTCCATTTGGCATATGCATGTAAAAAAGAATACAGATTATGCCAGTTTGATGTTTTGCTTCAAGCATTGTAAGCCTTTTTACACTCTGTCTGAGATGCTGAGATTAAACAGTGAAAATAAACTCGAACAATGAGCTGAATTAATAGCAGTTCAAATATAACCAACTCTCCTTTTGATTAGTTTTGAACAATACTTCAACATGTGTAAGTCATTATGAAATACTCTACATGATACGAATAGCACTGTCGTGACAATACTGTAAAACTCCTAACTCTAAGTCTAGGCGTGTGCCTCTTCACCAGGAATGTTGGTTAAAATATCGGCATTGTGCGCGGAACCGTTTCCATGGAGTCGAGCTAACAATAATGTAGTTCCTACTAGAAAGTGCCTTAATTTTGGTGACCTATATGTACGTTAAACAGCAATGTACAGTGTACCTCCAATTAAATCATACATATTATTGTGCTACAACCTTCATCGTCCAGATAACCTTTCACACTAAATCAAACTTGTTTTCAATTTGAGAACGGCAGCACTTGAATTCTCACGTTCACCTCCACGTCAAAACATCTTCTCACTGAACAACATGTATACTCTACGCGCACTGCACTACTGACTGCACTACGTTCTGTAAGTCAATGTGCGAACTATGATACAATAACCAGCGAACATTTATCATCTTATCAGTGCGATAAAAACATTCCATAAGAATTCATACTGCAGTTGTATTACCTTAATAGTGTCGGGTGAAATCCTCAGGAATCTATGGAAATCTGAAAGTCATATCAAGCGAAAAACTGCTACGAAAACTCCGTTGGTTAGCAAACTGCTGTGACTACATGTGAGACAATCATGTATGCGACTCATGAATGATTTTACTCGCTAGTTTCTTGACCAGTCGCTCTAAGTCAATTACAATGTGTATCATAACCACAATAGAAAAGACCTGGTTTCGCAATGAAAGTGTCATATCATGACAGTTACACTTCACCAGTTGGCATGGTACGTTGCCAGTTGGAGAAGTGCAAGGGTGCAGGTACAAACAAAACCAAGTGGAAAGGATCCCTCCCACCACAGTGTACTAGTGTACCCGGCCCAGCCACCCAATGACCGGGACTGGTATGTGGTAATTTAGTTTTTTGAATTGCAGTTCAAAACCTCTGCTCCTCAATGCACATAAAGTAACGAAATTGAAGTTAATTCTATTATGTTGAGACCGGAATACGACAGGACCGTACCAGTCCTCTACTTCCGTATCAGATGTGATGTGATGTGATGAGGTCACTAATGAAATGTGTGTGGGATTTTCTGTGTTGAGTCATCTGTGAATAGTGTGAATCCACAGGGTAGTTTACTCCCTGAGTACTTGTCAGTGAAAGCCATAACGATTAAACAGTAACAGACTTCCAATGTTTACTTGCCATGACATTATTCCCTACTAGTATGCTTGACCCGTTGAGTATGGTTTGATTGTGCTACAACACGCATTTCCCATAGACGCTTGCCCGAACGAGTATACTTGGGACTTGTCCTCAACGGGGTAATGATATTGACAATTGGAGACAAGAATGTAATCAACTCATTGAAGACCAGTCCTGAGTATTCTTGGGCTGGGGTAATTGTATACCAAGTTTCGACCTCCCGTGCAAAAAGTCAACCAGGTACAAAAGCGTGGGTTGCTACATGTATCCAGTGGTCAAATTTTGGACGGCACTGTGGTCGAAATATGGGTAGCTTGCTTTAAATGGGAAATGTGTGTTATGGGAAAATTGGTCCTTATTCAACAGGATGATACTGGAGTAATTTTAGTTTACAAACATGTAGTACAGTGGATCTATTCCTCTCTCATTAGAAAAATGCTAGATTTACGGTACCTGTGTTCAGAGAAAGTGCCCATTTCTCTGAAACTAAATGTTGAAATCTAAAAACACCAACTTTAATATTCAAGCTGTGTTTTTAAATGTTTTACAGTGTGAAAGATCAATTCTGTCTCAGAAAGGGTCCTTCAACAAGTGAGTTTGTATTAGTGAGTGCCTCTCTGTCCTGGAAAAGGATGTTGATAATATACAGTATCAGCCATCTAGTCAACTTCTAGTGGGTGTGTACACATGCTTGAACCTTGAAATGCTTTTTGAATTTTTAAGATGTACTAATTGATATGGTGTAATGTAGGCTCCTGTGGGACCATACTCTTTGTTGCCAGATTTATTTGGAAACTGCAGAACAGCATCAGTACATGTACAGGGTTGTACAATGTATTTAATCATTGAAAAAATTAAACTCCCAATAAAAAATTAGTGAATTACTGTTTAAAAAAAATGAACATGAATAATGCACTACAGCAGAGATGTAGCTGAAGATGAATGTTGCAAGACAAAAACACCAAGCGTTCTGTAACATATATGACCAATATTATACATTCAGCCATCTAGTCTGCTTCTGGTGGGCATTTGTGTTTGTTTAACCCTTGAAATGCCTGTTGAATTTCTAGTAAGTACTGTAGGGGATTACACCCTTTTTTGCCAGATTTATTTTAAAATTGTACAGCATCAGTACACATAACAGCATAATAATTGCAAATACTACACTCCCATAAAAGATTAGTGAATTCATAAAGAAAAAATATGGCAAACCCAGCAGAGATAGTCATGAGCGGAACACCTTCAGAATTCAATATTTCCTCCTCTGTGCCAGGAGATATGAAACTTACTCTTCACTTCCTGTATTGAGTGTAAGGATTTCAGGTAGGATCAAAATAACATCTCAAGTTCATCACTTCACAATGGCAGTGATAGTTATATTGCATGTAGATGTTGGTCAAGGACCAAGGAGCAAAATTATTTTTTAATGTTTGTGTTTGTGTTGTTGTTGTTTTTTTCTTTTTTCATGTTGCCAATCTTTTTTTTTTTTGGGGGGGGGGGGGGAGGGCAATGCTCTTGCTAGGGTCAAGGGATGATGCTCCCTCACCCCCCTCGTGGAGGAGATTCTATTGGCAGAACTTTTTTCCCTTTTTGGGAGGAGGGGAAAGGAGGGGAATGAGGTGCAACCCCTTAGCAGCCCCCCCCCCCCCAATCAGTTAAAGAGGATTTAGGGTACAACTGTAGATTGAATAGGATGGTGACTGTTTCGAAAGTTAACTGCTCGAGGTACTTTACATTGAGGACTTTGGAAAAGCAGTTCTGGTCATGTGACCATGATTCTGCTGATGTTAAAATCCTAAGGTGACTTCCTTTTAACCCTATTAAGCCCAAGCTATTTTGACCCCTCGCAGGCCCAAGGGGGGGGGGGGGGGGCACAGTACTGTGCCCCCCGTATAACTTTTTTATTATTTGATGTATCATCGTCATATTTGGCACATGGGTAAAGTAACTCATACTCTACATGATAGTACATTTGAATTTTCACAAGGTCACCCATGGAGGGCGCTATTTACCAAAATATAAAGAAATACATAGGAAATATGCTAAAAACATGATTTTTCTGTATAATTTCTTTATTCCCATCATATATTATGTCTTCTTTCAGACCAATCATTTTCATATTTGCCACAAATGATAAGCAAGTGGAATTTTATTATTTGTTATGGTTGAAATTTCTGAAGGTCACCACATGGGGTGCTATTCATATCAACATAATGATACATTATGATACCTGAGATGAAATGTTTGGGACGAGTACATGTATAGTTATGACATTTCATATTTGCATAATACTGGAATTTTGAGATTGCAAATTGATAATATGATAAACTAATGATATTAGAGGCATAACTTGGGTGAAGGAATCAAAATAACTCAAAATAGAAGGGCAATCTTTAGAAAATATTATTGTTTTCAATTATCTCTATTATATCTATTGTTTTATGCCTTTGTCACATAAAAACAAAGGAAATAATAAGAAAAACTTTCCAGGACCATAATTACTTCAAATTTTGCTCCTTCAACAAATTTCAGCCAAGAAACACCCATTTCATACACTGTAATGCTGTTGCCAGTGTTAAAGGACAAGTTCACCTTCATAAACATAAGGATTGAGAGAATGCAGCAATATTAGTAGAACACATCAGTGAAAGTCTGAGGAAAATTGGACAATCGATGCAAAAGTTATGAATTTTTAAAATTTTTGTGTTGGAACCGCTGGATGAGGAGACTACTGAGGCTCGTGATGTCATATGAGTACAACAGTATAAAGAAAATGTAAAGAAAATTCAACATATTTTCACTTTTTTCGCATAATAAAAGAGCACTTGACTTGCCTCTTTCTAAAGGCAATGGGAATAATATTACCCATAACATATATGTCAGTAACGAGTCAAGGGAATGTGTACTTTTTTCAAAAGATGAAATTTTGTGAAATTCTCTTTATATTTTCCTTATATTGTTGTACGCATGTGACATCATACACTGCAGTAGTCTTCTCATCCAGCGGTGACTGCACAAAAACTTCAAAAATTCATAACTTTTGAACGGATTATCCAATTTTCCTCAAACTTTCAATGATGTGTTCTACTAATATTGCTACATTCTTTCAATCCTTATGTTAATGAAGGTGAACTTGTCCTTTAAATGAAATGGGAACAGAAAAAAGATGCAAAATATGACTGACATGGTTGTCAGTTTATCGTTGCCATGGCAACCAGCAACATCAAATATAGCTACATTATATATCAAAAAGTTCGCAATAAGATTTTAGGAAAAGTCACCAAATTTGGTTGAAATCCGATTAAGGACGAAGGAGTGGCAAATGAAAAATCTGGTAGGGGGGCACATATCTGGTAGGAAGGCACAATGTGCCCCCCTACCAGATATGTGCCCCCCTACCAGATTTTGGGCTTTATAGGGTTAATGTTACCTCCTACCAGCTAGGCTTCTCACTTATAAAAACAGTTGTAAATTTCAAACTCTTACACGTACCTGTGAGTAACGTTTAGAGGAGATTGATGCAGGGATGATTTGAACCACTGAAAAAAGAAACACTACATGAAGGGGCTCAGTAAATGAAGGAACTTCACGGCAATTGAAAGATTAGTTTTTATTTCACTTTCTGTGCGGCCCATCTGAAGTGGACACAGTGTTGATATTCTTTATCACTTTGCCCGTTAACCCATTGAAGACTAGTAATGAGTATATTAGGGCAGCAGACATCTATGGGAAATGCGTGTTGTAGCAAAATCAGCCTGTCCTCAACGAGTTAATGCTGCCATGGCATCTGAAGAGTGAACTTTGCTCTACGTTTTCTTTTCTTTTTCAGGGGGTTGAAGGTGTTGATAGCTCTGAAGCTGTACATTGGCAGCAGGCTGAGGAAGAACCAACTTATTCATGACATCTTCCGGGAGACAGTTAAGCGCCATCCAAATAAGGTATTCGAAGGGATAGGGGAAAGGTTGATTTGATTTAATTTGATTTTAGCAAACTGTACAGATGGTATTAAGGTTGAATTTCTCTTAAGTTTGTCCCTTTTGCAACTCTCAAAATTAGACACCTTCTGATATATTATGGTAATTTAGACCTTTCCTCAGAATTATAAAACTAGAAACTCCTTTATGATGGGGGAGGAGTAAATACCATGGATTTCTGGTGAATTTATTTGGACACACACACACACACACACACACACACACACAAATCCAAACTGTTATTCTCTGAAAAAAAAGGGGGTATGCGTATTCTTGAGTAGAGACATTGGGTTAGTTTTTTTTCCAGTTTTTTTTTTCTTTTGTTAAAACAAACAAACAACCAAGTAGGTGTGTTACCATAATGTTTCTTACATGAATTGGCGCACATTATTCTTCACCCCTGCAAAATTTCATGGTATTTGTAAAGGGGATATGATGACCCTCAAACTTCACATTTACATGTACAAGTGTACCAGTTGATGCTATGTATATAAATGGAAAACTTGCAAAAACAAGCAGACTTTAACTTATTAACTCACAGTCTCAGAAACCACATTTCTGTGGCCAGTTTGATGGTGTCTTGTATACTTCTAGAAATATAGTTATCACTAATTGTTATTTTATGAGATAAATTTAAAACCTGCCTTTTATTATGGTCCCATCTGAAATAATGTTACCCAGTTGCTAATTTTGGTAGCAGATTTACCTAAGCCTAGAGCTGTAAATCTCTGAATTTAATACTTATCAGTATATTGGCAAAACACTTCAAAATTTTACATTTTTAAGTATGTCTATGTCCCAAATTGGAATTAATTTTTACCTGATTTTTTTTTTTTTTTTTTTTTTTTTTTTGGGGGGGGATTGATGGATGCAACTTGTTTCATGTAGTGTTTCTTTAATACAGGATTCACAATAGAATTCAGGGTTGCCAATTTGATGCCAAGGGAAAGATGATTATTTCTGTAGCAAAATCATCATAGGACTTGACCCAAAGTTCCCGGAACGCCGAAGGCGCCCCCATTCGTCGAAAACTCTATCAGAACACTGCAAATGCTTTCATAAGGAAATGACTGTTTGCGATTTGGCCTGATTTGATAACGTTATCGGCAATTTATAAGCGATGTATAAGCCACTGTCTGTTTATAAGCCAGTATCCCGTGTGCGATTTTTTGGCGAGTTATATCCCAAATGATAGTTCTCTCAAGCATTTGGTGTGATTTGATGACGTCAATGGCGATTTATAAGCGACTTGTAAGCCACTGCCTATGTATAAACCATTATCTTTTGTGCGATTTTTTGGCGATTTATAACGCAAACGAACGACTTGCACGCCATCGATGCATCGGGTGTTTATGTTGATCACAGAACTCTTCTGTGGTACGGTGTTGATAATCATCGCATGTACATATGTGTTGCATTCGACAGCATCCATCAAATACAAAGTTCATGAGAAGTGAGAAATGAAAGTAATCTGGTGTGTTTGTAAGTAAGCTGAAGTTTTTTTTATTATTTGTAATGTCACTCTGTCGCACATACAGTACAAAATCAACGGCGATTTCGTGGTTTAGGCCCCCACTCACTGAAAGTGAGAGCGCACGCATTCCTTTTATTTACAATTTGTGCCGCGTACTCTACTACTGGATTGTTGTCCCATACATAAACATCTGTGTTGCCTATAGTTAGTGTTCAAATCTTTCAACGTGCGTACCGCTGCACGGTGGTTCTAGACCTAACTGTATTGTATTATCAACTATTCTTCGTGAAGCATGGCTAACGCAAAGTCAATTAGAGGTGGATTGAAGGGTACCGATTGAAGTCCCCATTGCGTACACTGTATTGTATAGCGATAGTGTGTTAGTGTTACGTGTGCGAGGTGAATGAGGGCGGCCCATCCAAGCAAGGCCTAAACCACGATTTTAAGCCAAATCAACACGTTCATTATTATAAATAGCCTAGATAGTATTTCTACTTCACTCTAAAGTTATAGGCCTGCCGAAGAAAGACTAAGGCTGAACACTTTTCAAAAAAGGAGAGAGAAGATGAAGACATACATGTAGTCTACTCCAATCATACAGAACACCGAACATGCAGAACATGGCAGAATATTCAAAAACATTGTCATTGACAATTCAAAACCTGAGATTGAGAACTATTTTGAACTTGCCACTCGCACTCGTGAGTCGTGGTTATCATAGAACAAGAGGCCATTCCATGAAACTAGCCAAAGCAAGGAGTCGCCTGGACATCAGGAAAAAAACAAAACTTGTATAGCCAAAGGTAAAGAGAATAGGCCTAGTAAACGAGTGGAACAATTAAGCTTCCATAATCAGCTGTTGACGCCCCCACACTCATTAACGTCAAGAAGCAACTATCCCACTTGGGTTTTTACATGGGCCCCATGGGACCCCCTTAACCCTGCCACACCGTGCTACATTTAGTGTTTATAGATGATATCATATCGCCAAGAATGACTACATGTAGGTGTGGCCTTCAATAAAATTCAAGGTAAAAATTTGTGTTACGTCGTAGCTGTAGCCGCTCTGCACCACTTGCAGAGTTTACCTCCCTCGCGAAGGCTAGGGCCAGGCTTGGGAAAGAGTTGCGTACACGTGTATTTTCTTCAGCATTGCTGCAGATAGTACTTTTAAATGGATTTTTGGGTACCTTCAAACTATCTCCAGCTTATTTAGAGGGCATAAATGATAGGAGTTCCAAATATTCTTCAGGTTAAAAAAATAAGTTTAACTTCACAGAAAAAAATGTCAATTTAGAAATTAAAATACTTAATTAGGGGGCCCAAAATAGATGCTTGTTGGTAGGGAGGACAGTGAAATCTGGTTATTTTGAAATCATATCTGTCAGTACACAAAAATGTCCTATTGAACAATTTTCTAGTTTTTGTCAAATTTGAAATGGGATATGAAGGACCTTAAAAAACCCATATGGAAGTGGTATCACATGAAAGCTTGAAGTATGGGGATCATTTTCTGATCATTCATTTTAATGCTAGTATTGTTCTAGAGAGTCCGATTTTGCAGCAGAATTTTTAAATGTAATTTTTAAGTTAAAAGACTGTAACTTTACCAAGTTTTTTTATCGATGTAGCTGATCCATTGTCTTTCTCTAGGCAGGAGCTATCCAGTGATACCAAACTTGTCTGGTTTTTATAAAAGAATCCAAGCAATAAGTCATTGGCCTCCCTACTGTTGGCTTTTTGCTTCCCTGCCACCCTGTTGGCTATACATTGGCATAATAAAAACTTTTTAAAATGTCCAGGAATACACCATTTCGAATCAAAAACATTATAGGTATGAATACGAAAAAGGTATTTTTTTTTAATGAGTTCTTTGTGCGGGAGCCTTCTCTGCTGCTCAAAAATGTTAAATGGATATTCAGGTCCCTTCAAACTCATCCCTCTCATCCACACTATGTTCTAATCATCCCCACATTAGAATTTCACTTTGAACTTAGGAATATATCTGGGCAGCTCCCACAAAAGGAATCTGTGCTGTTGCTGTATTATTCTTTACCAGAATCTGGTTACTCTTAAAAAATACCCTATAGAACAATGTGTCCACATCCGCCTATAATCGCAGTTTTACTGTTTCCAATAATATCAAGTTTCAAGTCAATAGATGAAAGGATGCATTTCCTTTGGGCAGCATTTACAATGCTCATGTACACATTTGCAAATATCCAATCATTTCAAATTTGAAGTCAATAGGTGAGAGGGTGCATTTCCCTTAGGTAATGCATCCTCTCACCTCCAAACAACCAGGAACATAGGCATCCCCATGTTTCCAATTTTCATATATTGTCGAAAAGAAACATTCCCACATTCTGTGAAAGTTTTAACTACATCATAGCAAGTTTCACTCTACCTCAAAGTCCACTGCAACATTCATCTTGTGCACTCATGACATATTCATTTGAATCCAATACCTCAATTCAAATTCAATTTGTTCAATTTTATAACTTTTTTTTTGCATGATTCTGGCATACAACTCGTCAATTGCCCTGGAGAAGGGCCTTGCCTAATGCGTTATTCACACAAAAAAGTACTTTTTTTTTTAGATAATCACATTTTTGATGTTCGAATGTCCTGTAAAATGGAGTTTTTAATCTTCTGGGCTAGAAATTTATCTCCATTTAGTCAATATTGTTGTACACTGTTCTTCAGAATTTGAATCAATAATCTTATGATAGTTTCTACGCTACACTCACTTTTATGCTAAGACCTTTCTGCCAGGAACATTTACCTAAGCTAAGGCCCTTCTGCAGGGCAACCGACGAACTGTGCATGTCTCATGTAAAGTGCTCATTCAGAGCATACATGTTTTTTTTTAGACAACATAAAGAAATGACAGCATCTATGACCACCAAAGACAGGAGATTTCTCACTGGCATTTGATTATTTAAAACTCATTTCCGCAAGGGATATATTATTACCTTTCACTTTCTAGCAATATCAGGATGGAACTTCACTAATGCAATTCAACTGTCTGTACCTTTGGCCCAATAATCATTCTCATGAAATTTCATAGTCATTTAAATGCCCACTCAACTCAAAATTATTGTGCCACAATTGAGCCAAGAGCCAAGACGCAAACTAATGAGGTGTACTCAAAGCACTTTGTTGGAAACTTGAAAGCATATCTTCTTACAACTCCACCAATCTACTCTCTGTTATACCAATACCCAACCCTAGTTCCCGACATCTCTGGATTGGTTAAATAGTAACTCATCTTTTGCAAGATCTCCATTTTTTTCCAGAAGTTCAACATGGAGTAAGTGAATGGCAGTGGTGATGAGATAGGTGCATGTCACCTTTTCATCAATCTAAACTCCACAGTTTGAATTTTGGTAGAAATTTGTTCTCTGTTTGTCTTGATATGTCTGTAAGTATCTACTTCTAATTAATGAAGACTCACCATGTCTATCAAAGAACAGTATTGCTTTCACATGATCATTTGATTTCTATTGATCAGTAACTTTTACATAATGTATCAGTAGCATATTAAAATCTAATGCTGTGGAGTATATTGTCACTTGCGTGTATTTGATTGGAATCATGTATACATATCATGACAAATGAACTGTGCTTCCTTCGCTGTAATGCCAACTATGATAACATTGTGGACACAGTGTTTATAAATTCCAGTGCAACTTCAATTGTGCTGATATGAAATTCTTCTGGATTTTAATCTTGTGTTTTGAATTGATTCAGATAGTGAGGGATGTTTGTATGACACAGTGATGTCACTCAATACATTGTTTCTGAAGCACTTAGAAAAAAACAACAACAACCCATCATGTGCATTGTTTTGAAAACTGTACATTGCAGTTGTTGGTAAAAAAACAACAAAAACAACTGCAGTTCAGTTCTCCAGCCTACAATGTATGATATTCAATGGAGTGATGTATAGTACATGGAGTGTATGGCCCCATTTCAAAAAAGAAAGAGAAAAAAGAAGATGTTTAGAATAACAACTTTTGCTAAAATAACAACTTCTCATAGCAACAGCCAATCAGGAGGCAGGATTTTTGTCATTGCCATGACACCTGCCATTCCAGCAAGAGTTGCTCTCATGATTGTTTGGCCTCTAACTTTGTACACTGTATCACAAGTCAAATTCATGATTATTCCTTTCCTTTCTTGTTCCAAACTATTCAGTTTGTCTATTCATATTCAGTTCCTGTCTATTCCATTTCATGATCATACATTGTTTGCTTAAAGTTCTGTGTGGATGGATTAGTCATCAAGTACATGTGTTTTTTAAAGACTTGAGCAAGCTTCTTTCAAAATAGATTTCTGGAGCAACCTCTTCAGTGATCTCTTCTTGAAGAAATTCATAAAAATGTGAGTAGGAGTTTGTATGTGCTATCACTGATTGACAAATTGGAGCACATACATTTTCAGGAGGGTTGTTCACGAAGGTGCTCTCAAATTCAAGTTTGATGTATGTCATCACTGCCCATATTAAATAATAAAAAAAAAATCCCCTGTTATACAGAACAAATGGTGCTAGTTGTCAGGCAAATGGGCATAAACAGCCAGCCATAGACGTACAAAGTGTAGTTTGGTCTGAGGCTTGGCTGACATAGCAACAGATAACGAATTATACATGTACACTGGATTCCAGGTTTTGAAAAGTTTTGAGTCAGAACAGTAGACCACAACAGTACAGCTGTATGAGTAATACAGAGATGCCAACTGTTACCTTTTTTAACAGTAATTTTTTTTTTTTTTTTTTGTGCGAACTTTCTCTCCAGAAACTTTTCATCCACATTTTTTTTTCTTGAGCAAATCATGCATACATTTAACTGCGTACTTCATTACATTTATCACATGTAGGTGGCACTGCAGCTGGATGATCAAAGATGGTCCTTCCTCCAAACTGAACAGTACAGCAATGCCGTGGGCAACCTCTTCTTTGAGAAGGGCTTCCAGAAGGGAGACACTGTCGCCCTCATCATGGACAATCGCCCTGAGTTCTTCGGGCTGTGGCTGGGCTTGTCGAAGATCGGCGTCATCTCGGCGTTCATCAACTACAACCTGCGGAAGGACGGCCTCGCCCACTGCATCAACGTGGCAAATTGCAAAGCCGTGATTTACGCCTCAGAACTCGCAGAAGGTGAGGTTACAGAGAGAGTATGGTGTGAAGGAGCAGTGGAGGAATTGTTAACTTTCTCATTACCTCGGGTTGAATGTGCCATTGGGACTCTACACCAAAGGTTTGCAAATGGTCAAAGAGTAATATGGTTTGGTGTCATCAGAGAATTTTTCATTTTCTGTTTTCCCCCTTTTGTTTTTGAAATGGACTGCCTTTAATTCTTAGAAAAGAAGAAGTTATCCTTGGACTTTCTTTGATATTTGTTTGACAGTGCCTCAGTTGGTGTTTTGTCATGGATGATTTTGGATGATATAATCTCAAGTCGGTGCAAAAGTCTGGCAGCAAAGAGATTTATCCTTGAATGAGTCATGTAGATCTTTACAAAAAAAAAAAAATACATTTGTGCAAGGCCTCGAATGGCTCTTTGCAAATACTGTTCATTGCTGCTTTGTGTCAAATCATCATCACATTAGGAGACGCTACAAAAGTTCAGCTGTACATTGTAATTCAAGTGTAGTCCTTCTAAACACCAAGAGGTGAAAGGACCCTGGCACTACATATTTCTACTCTTTTTATAGTCATTCTCTCATATGAGCAAGCCTACATGTTTTGTACCTTCAATATCTTAAAGACTCAGAATGCAAGGTTGAGGTCAATTTTTCGTGAAGTGTTCATTGATTTTATAATCCAATGGTACATTACATGTATCTCAGTTTCACGAGCCAAAGTATTTAAAGTTTGATCCCCACGATGTGAATATACTTTTCATGTGCAATTTTGATATACAAACAGTGTAGAGTACACACCACAAGTACATGCACACTGGGTAGGACAAGTGCATTCTTCTCGATTTTTTTTTTGTGTGTGTGTGCATCTATTGTTGCTTCCATAATTGCTGATAATCTTCTGATTTTGCTATTTTGCTGTATGCCTACATTTGACATGGTATGTCTCTTCTTCCTGTGGGTTTTTGCTTTATAAAGTACGTAAGATCGTGTCCATTTAAAGGGCTGGTACGGTATTGGTGGAGATGAGAAGTGGGCTTTTAACTTTTTGCGAGATACCGGTACCAAGAAAACACTTATGATAAAGTACAGAGCATACCATTTTAAGAGGAATTCAAAGTTTATTTGATGAAAATCGGGTTTGGAATGACTGAAACATCCAAAAACAAAGTTAACGTGACAAGCGAGCGTAATAAAGTGTGGGTCCCACACTTTATTAGAATTGCTCTTTGTTGGATATCTCAACCATTTCAAAACCAATTTTCATCAAATAAATGTCGAATTCCTCATAGAATTTAATGCTCTTTCATATTTCATAAGAGGTTTCTCATTATCTCACCAAAAAAATGTTAGAAACCTGAAATTAGGTCTCAACCAGAACTATATGATCCCTTTAAGATATGTGGAATATGGCATGTACATGAATTATGACTATTATAAAAAGATTGTGTTTTGTTTACCAGTAATCAAAATATTCCTGTAGGAGTATGAAGACTTTGATTGAACTCCATCAATTAATATCAATTTAACCTGTTGAGGGCAGGCTGATGTTGCTATAACACGCATTTCCCCTAGACACCCAGTGCCCGAGTATACTCGGGACTCGTCCGTAACGGGTTATGAAAATGTTATTTTCAAAAACAAAGACATGATAATAAGATGTAAGACATCTATGATAATTTTGGGACCTAAACTTTTACTTCTTTCAAACAAAAATTTTGATATAACTGTGTGTGATAAACGGGAGTGCAATAGTAAGATAGGCCTTTTTTAATGATGAAATACAACGTAAGTAATGTATTTCCTCTGTCTTTTAAAAAAAATAGTTTATGTTTGTCTGGGTCTTTTTTTCCTTGTGGAATTAATTGTACTCCAAAATCCTTCTGGAACAACTGACAAACCATTCTAACTACATGTTTTCACCCTTCTTGTGGCTGCATCACTTTTTATGTTGTAGCCATCAGAGATGCTCTGCCCTCGCTGCAAACCAAAGAGTGCTACAGCACCGGTCCTGTGCCCCAGAATCCAGGCTTCAGTTCGACGGACATTGACTCTCAGGTGGCCAACACCTCCTCACTTCAGCCACCGGTCATTCCCGGTCGGGATCTGAGAGGTGAGAGCCAGGGACTCGCGGCACTAAAAAGGGGGATCAAGGAATTGCTGAAATCTCATAGATTTTGTAATTATATACACTTGCAGATCACCAGTCCAAATCTATTGCAAAATGAGATTATCGTTCTGCTATATTCTTGTTACAGCACATTCTTCAAGTAGTAGATACATGTAAAACTCCTTGAGTTAGTAGTGCACACAGTGGTTTGGTCTGCACTTAATAACATTTTAATGAAAGACAGTACCTTTCTTGCATTTCTGCGTGTTTGTGTGTGCTTGATAAATTTGAAGGACAAGTTCACTTTAAATTACGTGTGTGGATTGAGTGAATGCAGCAATAGTAGAACACATCCGTCAAAGTTTGAGTAAGTTTGAGGCAAGTCAAGTGTTCTTTTGTAAGGCTAGAAAAGTGAGAATATGTTGAATTTGGTTGAATTAGGTTTGTCTATGTAGAAGGTACAGTAGCATCTTTGTTAGAAGTTGCATATTGAAGGATTTTCGTAGCTGTATACATGCAGTTTACAGTGATTAGCAGAGCATCTGAATACAATTCTTGCATGCAGGAAATGCAGTGCCATTATATTCACATTAAAAATATATAGAGCAGGTTTCCTTCCTGGAAGTACACATGTAGGAGATAAAAAAAACAACAAAAAAAAAAAAAAACAGAAGGGAACTATGGCTCTGAGCTGCAGTCACATGCCATTTCCCCAGATGTCTCATTTTCCTGAGAGACCAAAACATTTTTGTATTTGATATTGGCATGTTTTATGAACAAATTTAGTGTGTATCTTGACAATGCCAGATGCTTGCTAGTCAGGACGAACATTTGTTGTTACTTCCTGGGCTCACTGAAAAAATGAGTACATTACAATGTATGTAAAAGAAAATGATAATGATTAGAAAATGATTGACAATTGTTTTATTTAAATACATGTGAATACTACCAAATTCTTATCACACATAATAAATGACTGAAGATGGAGATATTCTGATTCAAGTTTTAATTATATTGACTAGTTATCTGTGTAGCGGGCACCATCTGGTCATCAACTAGAGATTGTAATTTGTCATCACTGACAAATTAAGGTGATCCGATTTTTTTTAAATCAATGATTCGAGTTCTGATAGTACAAAGTCTCAGCTACAACATATTAAAATCTGAGAGAAATTCACAGAAGCATAAGTAAGATAGTGCTCGATAAAGAGAGTCATGTCAATTTTCACATCTAAAAAATTCCCTCCCATAGAGATAACACGTCATAGCGAAGATAGCAAAAGAAGTACATATGACCTTTGACCCCACTTTGCACAGACAAGATGGCATCTGAGCAAAAAGTGGTTATTTTACGAAATGATCCCTGTAACATGGTCTTCACGTGTGCAAAATATGGGAAAGATAGGACATGTATTCACCAAGATACAGGATGAAACATCTATGACCTTTGACCCTAATTTACATACCCAAGATGGCGTCTGATCAAGTAGTTGTTATTTTATGAAATAATGTTCGTGACATGAACTAAGCATGTGCAAAATATGGCAGTGATAGGGTATGTTTTTCTTGAGTTATTGCACATAAAGTTGCAGAAAGAAAGAAATATTTCAATACATCGAAGATAAGCTTTAATTTCAACCAAGTTTTTTGACGTGATGCAGACATCGTATGAAAAAACGAAGGGCACACTTGCGACAGCACAAAGTCTCAGCTACAACATATTAAAATCTGGGAGAAATTCACCGAAGCATAAGTGAGCTAGTGCTCGATAAAGATAGTCATGTCAATTTTCATTTCCAGAAAAACTGCACTCCCATATTGACAAGATTACTTTCAATCCATTTTTACGAGGTGATGCCGTCATCCAATCAAAATACTGTTATTACACTAATGAAAGAGCATTTAATAAGCTACAACATACTGAAATCTGGGTGAAAATTGACAAAGGATTAGTGAGATATGCCCGAATAAACGTGAAATTTGATGACGTCATTTTGAAAATTTACTTTTTTTATTTTATTAAGAAATTTGATATCTTTTAATCATTTTGCCAGCATTGCCACACGATGAAATGACATGTACAACTCATCAGCTTTCAAAATATGTAAAGAAAATGGGGGGTCACCGTCCATCCTGACGAGTAAAATCGGATTTAAAATTGGCGGTTTTTTGGCATAGTTGCACTGTATATCGCCATTGACGCGCGCGCGGAATTTCAACTTTGAAGGGCCCGTATGACGTCATATTGAGTCGGATTGACTTGAAACTTGGTAGAAATATTCCTTGACATTTCAGGCATCTGATAAATGTGAAAAAACGGGAAATTTCTATTGCATATGAGCTGTGCGTGCGTATATGTGCGCGCGCGTACGCGTCCGTCTGATTTTTTCAATTTTACAAAAAATGCTCCAAATGGTCTGAAACGTGTGCAAAAAGATTTTGAGCTCGATTGGAGCATACAAATATTTCAACGCGCGCGTACGCGCACATTTTAATTATAAATATGAATTTTGATAATTTGAGTAGAATGCGCTTGACTTGAAATATATGTGACGTAAATTTCATTGAAAATTTCCATTCCATTAATGAGATATGAATGAAAATGTGTTTTCACATAATGACGTCATCGTGACGTCACGGTCGACTGATCACTATGATACATTAGATCTGTCATCTTTGTGACATGATACATACATGGCATGATTTTAAAATTGATAGGCAGAGGACTTTCTGAGCTAACCTCTGCACAACTTTTGAGGAGAAATAAAGAAACAAAGAAGAAAGAATCAGTACAGATACAGAAGGTGATCCGAGAGGATACTCGGATCACCTAATTAAAGAACATTGTATTTGCCTGACACTAATCTTCTGAAAATCCATAAATGCAGCTGATATAGAAATGCCTTGGTGTGAATATACATGTAATGACCCGTTTGTACAAAAGGATCCAAGAGTCGCAGGAGGTTGATTTTCTGAAAATGGCATGACATTATTCCCTTATTCTCCAGCCTTGACGCAATCGTGATCAAGGGGAGGTAAGACAGTATGCTTCTATAAAGCAACCGCCATGATGTTCATTCAAGCTTAGCACCAGCGGTCTACACATGACCAATCAGAAACCAGGATGCCATGCACTGACTATAAATAAGATCACTCCCTTGATGCTCGGGGCGGAGTCTATCTGCGGTGCTAAATCCAAATCTTTGGACACGTTTCTGGTCCGTTGAAAGTCGGAAAATCAAGGCCCAGAAAAATGCTTATTTCTTGCCTTTCCTTTGTAGATCATTTGACTTCGAAATTTCAACATATGATACGGTAGTTAAGAGACATTTAATATACTACAAAATTATGCCAAAACAGAAATTTGATGATTTTGAGGAATTTTGATGCTCTGACTTCAGCTTTGATTTTCTCGGCTCAGCCGTCAGTGGCATTCAGATCCTTTTGTCGTGGGGGGTCACTATACAGTGTACATTGTATAAACATGTAATTCTTTTTATTCTTTTAATTTTTTTTTTTTTTTTTTTTTTTTTTGGGGGGGGGGGGGGTAAAGCACATAAGATGAACTAACAGAGATGGTGAAATTAACATTACAGTGGAAACTCAAGCTTTACAGTCAAATTGTCCACACAAGGATCAATAGCCCCATTCTGCAGTGGTAGACATGGTACATCTGATTTCCAGAGGGATCCTGAAAGGAAAGAGAGTCCGATCTGGAAGCAGTATAGAATCCAGAACACTTGGGAAAAAAAAAAGGCATTCTATCAATACTGTGACTTCCTCATGACTACTTGGCTTCTTCACTTACAGTAGCTGCAAGTGAAACAAAAGTTACATGAATTGCTGCATCTTCACCCTGAACCCAAATTTGAGGTGAGATTCCTCTTACAGCAGGATGGATCATCAACCATGATCAAACAATAATCCCAACTCCACCCAAGGCCTGTATCCTGCATGTAGCCTATGCAAGAGCCACAGCACTGGATAATGCCTGGAAAACTTGTCAGATTTGAAGTGGTCTCCCCTCCTCAAATCCCCACCTCAAACTTCTATTTTTAGGGAAGGGAAGTTGTTAAGGTTTGTTTTTGTTATACGCCCTATATTAGGTTTGTTTTTATTATACACCCTATATTAACAGAAGTAGGCATTTATTGCGTGTTTTCTTTGTATGCAGTTTTGATTTCTCTTTCCCCCTTTGTTCCATGTATAGACACCATCTTCTACATCTACACATCAGGAACCACTGGGCTACCCAAGGCTGCTATCATCACGCACTCCAGGTTTGTTTGCATCATTATCTTTCACATGTGTGCTTTACACATGACCATATGGTGACTGAGGGTTAAAAGTCATGCAGTTACATGTAATTTTAGTGAGACACTTCAGTTTGGCATAATGCCTGCAAGTACATGTATGTATTATTTAACAAAGACCATCATGCTGCAAAGCAAGTTCGTTATCTATTTATCTTTTTTTCAGCCTCAGATTGATGTTGTACAGCATGCAGTTTTAGATTTGCATCATGTTATAACTATTAGAAAAGCTTGGCAAACACTGATGTAGTAGTAAATGAGAAATACAGATGAGGGGCTCAGTACCAGCATAATAATCGACAACTGTAAGTGAGCAGGCATCGGGCGAGAGTCTACCGGTATCTCCCTGCATCACAACACTCATGAAAAGCCACATCAGATCAAATGTTCTTGCGGGTCCTGCAAATCAGTATTTTAGATTTACTCAGCTGACGTGGAGAGTTGGGTGTTTTCTGATGGGGTCGTTCTCATCTGTGATAGTTTGAAGTTATGAGCTTCAAGTCAATTATGAATTGTATTCAATAGCAGTCTTCGCAGACCCATGTTTTGCACGTCTTAGGTTGTTGTTTGTTTGTTATTTGCTGTTCTTATGTATTATGTGAGTTAAAGTTCAAAACTTTGCAGCAGCTGTAAAGATAGTAATGTTTAAAGGATCTTGTTTGTATGAAATAAAAATGAGAGCATCAAGTATCCCTTGACATTCATACAAATTGTAGCCATGTTAATGATTTGAAAATCCTCTTTTTCTTCCATGAAAAGTGAAGGAAGACTCAGTTTGATTGAATAGACTTAAGCCATTGCAGCTGCTTATAATGAAAATTAGCATTCTTACATGTTTTGTTTTTAATAATTTATATTGCATATCAGAAACATCCAGGTGCGATGAATAGTATATGCTGTGTATAGAGACATATGCACATATTATATACTGTAGTGTACAAGTATATTATGCAGACACACATAATACCTTTGCATATTAAAATATGCATTTGTGTTTATGTGTGTGTGTTTGTGTAAAGGGAATATTGCATGTTATTTCAGAAACTCCTCTATACTCTAATAGTAACTTTATACTGTATATCATAAATGAAAACGAAACCCAAATACCAGTTTTACGTGTATGTGTGAATTGGGGGAATACAGCAAGTTTGCAGAAAATTGCTCAAATCATTCAAAGCTTATGAATGTTTAACATTTTGGTGCAGCGGCAGCCATTGCTGGATGAGAAGACTACAGTACACGTACTTTGTGACATCACATATATGTATGTGCAGCAATGTTAAGGAAATCAAGTCAAAGGAATGTGTACTTCTCATGTAAAATCACATTTTGTGGGATTCTTTTTATATTTTCTGTATACGTATTCTTGTCAACAGTGTTGTAGATTATGTCATGAAGTGTAGTAGTTTTCTTTTCCAGCTGCACCAAAACTTTCAATATTTATAACTTTTGAATGAATACTGTAAAAGTGGAAAGTTTGCGGTGTTGAAGTTAATTAGTACAATTTAATATATGCAAAGTCAATATTTTTCCCTGTTAGTTCATTAAAATCCCCCTCTCCTTACCAATGCTGCAAATATTGCATCATTTTCTTAATTATGGTACTCCATACTGCACCTCGTTCTTTTTTTTTCCAAAGTCTTGAATGACACAATGTGGTGCAAAAGTTGTGTGTGTGTGTGCAGTTTATATTATGACTGTTCAGCTTGTACAGTGATGCTTCCATGGTATTGCAGTTTGCCGTCAATAAATAGAGTATCCCTTGATCATTGAAATTTAGTGTTACTGCAGTTTAGTCTGACAAGCTAAACTGCAGATAATGCCATGGTTGTTGTGCACTCATGAGGTCTTCTTTACAGATAGCTGTTCATGGCTATAAACGCTATTGTAATGTCCCTTGACCATAGGAAGGCATTTCATTTTAATACTCTGCAGTTCATTGTTCATGGTATTCATACTTATTTTGGCAATGTCTGCTGTACAGAGTGCTGTCCATGCTCAAATTTATCTTACTGGCTCGTGACCTTTGACCTTTGACATGCTCTGCTGCATGAACATATTATTGTTATGGATTTTCCTACGTGAATGTCAATATCTGCTGTACAGGTTGCTATTCATGGCCAAGAGTATTGCTGTGTCCTTCGACATTCGTAGTGACGAGGTGATCTACTGTGCGCTTCCCCTCTACCACTCGGCGGCGGGGTGCCTAGGTGCCGGCCAGATCATCATCAATGGCGCCACCATGGCCCTGCGCAAGAAATTCTCTGCCTCCAACTTTTGGCACGATTGCATCAAGTACAGAGCGACAGTGAGTGATAGCTCTCCCTCCCATTTTGACTGCACTATTCTGCCCTACTTTGGCAAAAGGAAGCAAGTGACAAAAGTGACATTTCTCGTAAAAGAGCAAAATGTGTCTGTCATTTACACTGATGTCAATGGACTATCATGATGTCTTATCTAACATATCTCTTAGTAGGATGAGTGTTTCTGCATGAAATTTGGCCTGGAAGAAGAGCTCATTATGTGAATTATGAAAACATCAATAACTCAAATTCGGATGGTATGTCACTTGCTTCCTTTTGCCAAAGTAGGGCAGTATTAACCCTTTCTGTGCCAGGGACTTTGGACAGTGTGTTCAGTGCTACAGGGTTTTCTGCGCAATCAGCAGTCAAAGCACGCAAACGGTTTTAAAGGCAACTCGAACCATACCTGTCCATCATGCTCCCACCCAAATGAGTGTTGCAGGATTCATGAGTTGTGGTGTTCTGTCCAACTGTTCATCTGTCCATTTGCCTGGATCTCGTTATCACGATATACAAAGCGAAAACATTTGTAGATTTTCTCATACCTGGGTCCCGTTTTATCAAAAGATATAATCGACTGTAAATTCCCTTACCACACAGGCTGCCATAGATGTATAATAGGAATCAACTACAGTATGTAGTCAATTATGACTCTTCATAAAACAGGGCCCTGGCCTTGGTTTACGTATCTCGTATTAAGGTGTAAGTGAGCAGATTAGATTTCTGGCAACCTTCTTCGAGGACAAAGGTCACTGAACTGTGGAAGACAATTTTGGAATAAAATAATCAGTTGTTAACTTCGTCTAGAAGCGCAGAGTGCGTTTGATTCGGCAGGAAGGGGAGAAATAGATTCATAGTTGCTTGCCTAAATATGTGGTAATTGGTCAAAGGTTACTACTGTATTTTGTTCATTTTTCTGTAGCTGCTTCAGCTAGAAAAATGTCTGCATATTTTTATTGTTACCATTTGAAAGAAGGGTAGCAAAAAGTGATAGTTACCTTGTAGATGAAAGGACTAACAGAGCTAGATCAAAGGCTGAGGTCAAAGGTCACCAAAACTCAGCTAGAGTTTATTTTTCATACCATTAATTCCAGTAGGGAAGCACAGTATCAATGAGGGAAAAAGGTTTGCGGTACCACTGCACAATCTCCCTCATTTACTTCACCATGCAAACCCCCAAGAAAAACATAACCCAGTGTCAGTAGTTGTATGTGGTGAAATGGATTTATGATATCTATTTGTTTGTTTTTAGAGAGAGAGAGGGAGAGAGAGATCGAGTTCAAACCCTGGTCGGTAGTTAAGGCTGATCAACAGCAACAAAATATGAGGAGAAGGGCATAATAAAACAGTGAAATTGCTCTCGTAATTAACCCGTTGAGGACTAGTCCCGAGTAAACTCGGGCAGGTGTCTATGGGAAATGCGTGTTGTAGCAAAATCAGCCTGTCTTCAATGGGTTAAAAATGTACTTTGTACTCGGGTTCATGTACTGTGCAAAAGCACTATGGAAGCATACAGTTTATAATATGTCTCTATTCTTCCTTGTCATTTCTACCATAATTCCTTGTAAGAATGCTACCGCAGGAGTTTTGTTTTGAAGTCCAGGATCTAAGTTTGCTGTTTGTTTTTTTTTAACATCACATTGATTATTTGATGATGTGGTAAGCGAAGTGAATTGCCTTTCAGAAAGGGGCTTTCAAATATCATTTGTTATTTTCAGAGAGAGAGAGATAGAGCTGGAAGTAGAATACCAGCTAGCATTAGCAAACTGAAAGTGATGGCAGTATTCATTTTAACAATCAAGTGGCGTTTGTGGTCAGTTTGTGCCGTGGGAAGCTTTCGTTTTGTTGTCTTCAGTTTCTTCTCTGTATTGATGAAGGCTTCTGTCCAAAGATGTGTAGACTAATAAAGTAAAAGTCAGACAAAAGTTTGGTAGCTGAATGGAGATTAATAGTAATGGTACCGGGGAATAATTTTCCTGGTATCGCATCGCAATTTGCTATGCATTTTTACACCACTGCAATGCAAACGATTTTTGTGTAGCAGTTTTCTTCCATAGAAGTGTACAGGATAGAAATAAAAATGAAATGTTCATAAGCTAAAACCTGCTAATCAAATATGAGTTGGAAAATTATTCCCTGGGTATTCATGTGCAGGGCAACACTATTTGTACAATATATGTACAGTATATAAGAACATGAATGATGTGAGAAATTAGAGGGACACATGGAATGACAGCTTAATTGAAGGAAAGGCATAATGTTATTAATGCTTTTAATGATTTTTGTACTACGAAGTTCAGTTTGGACAGTATTTCGCCATGTCTTTGTGCTAAATTGAAATGAGGGCAACTTTGTTGTTTGTTTTTCCCCTTAAAGATGATCCAGTACATAGGTGAAATCTGCAGATACCTGTATGCCCAGCCACACCGTCCAGAGGAGACCCAGCACACGGTCAGACTGGCCATGGGCAATGGACTCCGGCCACAGCTTTGGAATGACTTCAAAAACAGGTTCAACATCACAAAGGTGATGCTATAAGAGATGCTACTCACTTGTATACCATCAAGAGGGGTAAATGCCTAGCTCTAAAATTCAAGCAGGACTCTTTAGAATAACGATGAGCAGAAACTCCCCGGAGCTATTGTGATGATGATTCCTGTGTCAAACCTTTTCAGGATGTCCAGCAAGATAGACATGGAAACTCTTTCAACAGTCCCACTTGAATGCACTGAACATGTTGCATGAGGAGTCATGTTATTCTCATTCTTCATTGGCAATGATTTTTAAGACATATGCAGTGTTTGATGAGCAAAGGTCACTAATAACTGTTTCAGCTAGCAAACAAGACACTGCTATTAAGAAGATAAACATGACCAATGAGAATCCATTATGCAGATTAAGAAAACCATAATCTATACTTCACTTTTGGCTGAGGTACTGGAGCAAATATCGTTATTGGTTTAAAACATGCAATTTTAATAGGAGGAGTGGTTGTGGCTTGGCGTATAAGGCTATGGACTGTCAATCACAAGTTCAGCTACCCTGGCTACAGCAGTTATATGCCACTAAGCAAGGAGCTTCATCCTCATTACTTTATAGTCTTTCATAGGGGACTTAACGCCATCAGTTTGGAGATTTGATATTTAGGTGATACGCTATCAGCGTATCACCTATTGTGATTGTCAAAATCTCTCTTTATTTTTTTTTATTCTTCTTTCTTTCTGGACAATTTTGTGTCGTCAATATCTCAAGAATGACATTACGAAATAACATGACATTTTCAGTCAACATGTCTCATGACAAAATCTAGCCACAATAAGGTTTTCATGACAGTAACATATCTATGACGTCATCTAGGCGCCATTTTGTGATTTTCGGACCTTGTCACATGATCGATCATAACTTCATAACTAGATGTCATTTCTGTATCATTTTCGGTGGACATGAAGTTCAGGTCACGCTCTATCTTACTTTTTAACGCTAGTTACACAGGTCATCATTATGCGCGCGTAAGCGCGCGTCAAAATTTTAAAAGGCTCAAAACGACTTCCCAATGGGAAATCTCGAAGTTTCAGACAATTTTAAGCGTTTCAAACATTTTCTCGCGTGCGCGTCCGTCCGCGCAATTTCGCGCGCAGAGCCCGTAAGCAACATGAAAATGCAATTTTTTTGACTGATTTGGATTCCTGATACTTTGAGTAATAATATCCATTGATTTCCGATCGATTACGACCTATAACAAAGGAATGCACTGGCGTCAAAGTTGAAATTCCGCGTGCGCGTCTTTCTGCAAATATAGTGAAAAAACATGTCTTTGTTTATTTCGCCATAGCTCTTTAAATCGTCCGTTGACCCTATATTTCTATTGCATATTACAAAAGTATATGAATTGTAAGTAACATTCCAAGTATCAGTATTGCCAGGAATACGCGATGACGTCATCATATCGTCATTTTAAATCAAAAAAGTGGAATTGATTTTTTTGAGGTACTGTTTCTGTCATTCATTTGCTCGTATCTCTGTTGTTTAAGCTCAATATTACCCCAAATTCAGATATGTTGCACTTTGAACATTTGCCTTTCAAGGCCATGTGATGGTTTTGAAATATGATGACGTCATCATACTAGAAATTGTGATTAAAGGTAAAGACTCAAAATCAGACAAGTTTACGTGTTATGTCTATGGGAGGTGATTTTTTTTCAAACCATGCATTGACTTGACAACGTTTAAGCACCTTTACCTCATCTGATTTTACTCCATTTCCACTGAAACATAAATATGTTGTAGCTGAGACAACAAGCTTTAGTAATCATGCATTTCATGTTTTCAAATCTCCTCATCAGGTTGACAATTTTGCAATTTAAAACTGAAAATGAGAATGCAATCTGTACGGAACGATTCCCAATTTTTCTTTGCAACTGTATATTGATCGAATCCACGCTGCCACTTGTGGGAAGTTGAATAGCGCCATCACAAGTCAACACTGTCACGATAGTATTTAGATTTAAGTTTCGCACTCGATCTTCAGGACAGCCATGTGGCATAATCGGTTAGCGCGCTGGTTGTTCATAACGCCATACCGGAAGGCGAGAGGTTCGACTCCCGCAGGACTTTTATCCGTTCTTTCTTTTTTTTCTCTTTTTTTTTTCGGCAGTTGAGCTTTACTCCGATGTCATTTATCGTATTACTTTATCAAGTGTACGTAACCCGTGAACACGGCTGCTCTATTTCCCTTGTTTTGTATTGGAGTTTGGAGATTGGGTTTGCTTCATTAATTTTGTCACACTTAATGTTGTAAATTGCCCCTTGTTACAGTGTCCCGCTTGCCACCTTTCGTTTGCTCTTTCCTTTTCTCTTCATTGGTTATTGTTATACTGTAACAGGATAGGTAGGAACATGTATGTTTAAATAACTTGCAGGAATGAGAGCTGAATTGATTAACTCTAGTCCAGGTGTATGGCGTCTCGCTCATCTCTTTGAAATTCCAGGTTGTTATTGTTTGACCCAATAACGAAGTTGTAGACAGGTTATATGTTGTTATAGAGGTATCTTGTGCCACATGAATGGAAAGCATCACTGTTTAGTAGTAGTAATGAACTTTTTCATGTTGTATATGGTATAAATATTTAAGATATATATATATATATATATATATATAAAGATTAAAGATAAATTTCACATCCAATCTTCGGTACAGCCGTGTGGCTTTATAGTCACTTAGCGCGCTGCATGGTCATTATGCACTACCTTAGGACGAGATGTTCGAGACCCGCAGGACGCTATCATTTTCTTCTCTCTCTTTCTTTGTGTTTCTTTTGGCAGTTCAGCTTTATTCCGATCGATGTCATTTATCGTATTATCTTATCAATTATACTACCCCACGACACACAGTCGCTCAAGTTCCTCTTTTTTTTTTTGTCGGAGGCTCTAGGTTGGATTTGCTTCATTTATCATACGTATTGTTTAAATTGCCCTTGGTACAGTGCCCCGCTTGCCACCTTTCCTTTTCCCTTTCCTTTTCTCTACGTTTGTTCCTGTTATATTGTCACAAGACAGGTCGGAAAATAATTTGCATAACTCAACTGGAGCAGGAATGGCAACTGAATGAATTAACTCTAGGCCAGGTGTATGGCGTCTCGCTCATCTCTTTGAAATTCCAGGATGTTATTGTTTGACGCAATAACGGAGTTGTAGACAGGTTTTATGTTGCTATAGAGGTATCTTGTGCCACATGAGTAGAAGGCATCACTGTTCAGTAGTAGTAATGAACTTTTTCATGTCCCTCCATGTCAATTATAGTGTGGTTTAAAGGGGTTGTGTGTCTATCTGCCAAAGAAAAGGAATAACTTATTTTCGTCATGGCTGTTTCTCTATACGTAGCCGTAGGTAATGAGTGTTGTTGGTATCTGAGCAGTGAAGAACAGAGCATCAGGCTAAAATCCCCCTTAGTTATACGCGCTAAGCGTTCAATTTGATATATCTTTCTTTATGAAGTCAATCCCTGCTAATGGAGTTACAGAATTATGTTATGACACGTTTCACTGAAAGTTTGTAAAGCAAAGTTTATGGACAAGGCAAGCAATTGTACATGAATATACCTACCATTGATTTCAGAGGGAAATTATGGTATGCATAAATGTAAGGGTATCATTGCTTTGGAATTGCTGAGACAATATGCTTGGCACGAGGGCTTCCACTTCTAATAACTGATCCCTTTGAAGATGTGTCGGTCACGGGTGATCGTCATGATTCATCTTTCACGTAGAAGCTTGCGTTCCACACTCTTGGTTCAAGAAGACTTACCATCATACTTCAAATTGTTATTAAAGGTAAAGACTCAAAATCAGACAAGTTTACGTGTTATCTCTATGGGAGGTGATTTTTTTTTATGTGCATTAACTTGACAACGTTTAAGCACCTTTATCTCAGATGATTTTGCTCCATTTCCTCTGTAACTTAAGTGTGTGGTAACTGAGACAATAAGCTGCAGTAATCATGCATGTTATTCTTTGAAATCTCCTTATTAGTTTGACAATTTTGCAGTTTAAAACTGAAAATGAGAATGGAATGTGGACAAAACGATTCCTGATTCATCTTTCACATACAAAAGTTTACGTTCCTCTTTTTTTTTCTCGTCGAAACGTATGGCCGAGTGGTTAAAGGCGACGTCTCAGAGACGTGAGGTTGCACACGTGCGGGTTCGAACCCCACAAGATCACGAAACAAAATACTTAGCTATTTTACTTTTTTTTTCTTCAATTTTGTATTACATATATCGTCCATGTAGAAATCACATTCGTATATAAACGCACCTATACACACACACACAGACACACACACACACCATATCCCTCTTTTTTGTGTTGGAGACCATATTGCTTCGACTGCTGCAAAATTTTGCAGGCTGACTTTGTCAAACTGATCATAATATGTAATGACGACGACGAAGGTGTTGTACTTTGAACAATTGTCTTTCAAGACCACATCATTGTTTTGTACTTTGATGACGTCATCACACTGAAAATTGTGATTAAAGGCAAGGTATCAAAACCAGCCGATTATAGGTTTTATGTTTACGGCACGTATTTTTCCCAAGTTGCCAGAAATGGCATAGCGACATCAGTAGTTACAAGGCCGCATTTCCGTCTAGCAATGCAATACATGTTCACGCGGCCACGTTGGTTGAGTGGGCATTGACTTTTCTCCCTGTAATATCTATACATTTCTTTTTTGCCTTACCATTTCCGTGGATGTCCCGTGGCCGAGAGGTTAGGGAAACGGTTTTGCATGCAAACTCAATTATAACTTCAAGGTGCCTATATCACATTCTTTTCTTTGGCGATCACAGATGACCGACATCTGATAACCCCAAGCGTATCACCTAACTCGTCAGTCTGACGAGTTTCATATCTCGTTAAAATTAGAATTTGAAATTTTGATTTGAATCGGTCCTACGGTTTCTTGCTTACAAATATGAGTATTCATTGTTCCCTTTGTGGGCTGTTTGGAATAAATCGGTGTAATTCAAATTAAATATCCCTTACTATACCTTGTTTGACTATTACCATTACCACATCCACTGGAGTACTCTTTTGGCCAACTGGCACAGATGTATGGAAACTTATTGCCAATCAGTGGACATTACCTAATCTTCTTATCTCTACTGCATCACCATGGCTTTTCTGTCGGGCTGGTTTACTGGGAGTAATTGTTAGGCAAAAAGTCTTGGAGGTTAACCGCGGAATTAACTGAATGCTGATTACAAAACATGACAATTTACACCAATGAGCCAGGGTGCATAAAGCATTACTGCACAAGTTTGCTTCCATTAACGTATTAGAATTGACGAACAAATAATTTTACACATAGAAATATGAATTATGTACAAAGTGTACAATGTACGTAGAATAATGCTGTGGGCTTGTCAGATTTGTTAATTCTTTTTGAGTATTGGAATCAATTATTACTGATTTACTATGGCAGGGAAGACACTAGAAAAAAAAAATGATTTGAGATATTTTTATGTCCTCATAAGGGTATCAAAATGATGTGATGGAGAGAAGTTTAAATTCATGAAAGAAGGTGACATGTCATCATCATCATCATCATATGGTACTTGTTTTCATCTGGGTCTGTCCCCGATAACGAGGGATGGCGGGATTTGCCTCACAGCTGTCAGAGCAACAGCTCTCATGCCTTTTCACCATCTCTCCTGATTTGGGGCATCCTCTCTTAACCCGTTGAGGACGAGTCCCAAGTAAACTTGGGCACTTGTCTATGGGAAATGCGTGTTGTGGCAAAATCAGTCCATCCTCAACGGGTTAAGCCAACCCTTATGAGCTCTTCCTCCATCTGTCTCTTCCACATTTTTTTTTTTTTTTTTTTTTAGGTCGCCTTCAATTTCTTGGCTCATTCACTTTTAGCTCTACCATTATCCTTGGGACATTGTTCTCATCCTTCCTTCACACATGCCCATGGCACACCTTTCCCCCATGCCAGGTGATTCACTGATTCCTTCATCCCATGCATCTCCATCATATTCCCAGTCTTCTTTAAATCCACTAGTTCCACACCACACATTGCTCCCACCATAGCTCTCTCTGTTCGTCTCAAATTGCCATTTAGCTCTCCCTCAAGCACCGTGCCACACTTTCATACATCATTGCAGTTCTCGCTCAACTTCGACAAACCCTTCTTTTCATCTTCAAGGAGAGCCTTGTATCCAACATTTTATTGCCTAATGCTATAGATTAGATTTTGCCAAGTTTGATCTTCACTGTGTCACCCTCCACACCAGATTGGGGAGTTCTACGGAGCGACGGAAGGCAATGGCAACATAGCCAACATGTCTGGCCAGCCCGGTGCTGTAGGCTTCAACTCCATGATTGCCCCCTGGGCATACCCGGTGTTCCTCATCAAGGTGGATCCGCAGACGGGCGACATCGTACGGGGCCCTGATGGCCTCTGTAGGAGAGCTCAGCCAGGTAATAATATGTTGGTGATGACGGTGATGATGATAACAGTGATGCTAATAATGATAATAACAAGAATGATGACGATGAAGATGATAATGATTATGATATCAAATGATAATAATGATGATGGTAATGATAATGATATCAAATGATAAGGATAATGCAGGGGCCCCGGAACGTTTTTCAGTTTGGGGGGGGGCATCAAGGTCAACCCCACTCAACGGAGCTTCTGTGTTCTTAAAATCAAGATAAAGCGATGTGAAGCACACTTTTTTGTGAGAAATTCGAGTAGTGTGATTTTCCTCTGATTTTTCCCCTTTCTTTTTTTTTCAGGAGCCAAGAGCAATCTGAAGCACACTTTTTGTGAGAAATTCGAGTAGTGTGATTTTCCTCAGATTTTTCAGATTTTTCGGGGGGGGGGGGGGGGGTGGGGGGCTGCAGCCCCCCCCCCCCCCCCCTTCCCATTCCGTGGCCCCTGTAATGATGGTGGTAGTGATAATAATGATGATGATGATAGTGATAATGATTGTAATAATCCAATGATAACTACTTTAATAATTTTTTCCCCCACATTTTATTGCTTTTTAAATGTCCACAAGTGACACCAATCTTATTTTTAAAGCAAACGCTTTATTACATTATTAGGGGGATAATTGTTCATATTGTGCAGTAGGCCTATTCATCGTAATAGATATTTTTGACACAAATGAAAGAACAGCACATTAGAAGAAACACAAGTTTCCCGCTTGCTACAAAGATGTGACAAAGTTACATAGGAGACAATATAGCTTTGATACCAATGAATGCTAAATAGTGAATTTTTAAACTACATATATATTTTAAACCACTTAATCTATGATTGATGAATGAAATGAAATGCGATGATGATTTTTGTCTTGTGATGGCATATGATTATATGCTGATGTTATGCAAGGTACTGCAAAGAGGATTGTGTATATGGACTGTTTGTTTATGTGCTACCAAAGATGTTAGGATTTGATGCAGTTGTAATTTCATGATTGTGATTGTAAGCTGTGATGTGAGGTTTGTTCTGAGATATAAGTTTGATGGGTAATGGTTTATGATTCTAGTGGTATGGTTGGAAGTAATATGAAGCAAAAAGGAGCAGCAGTTGAAAGGCATTGCTTCACAATGTCAGTTTGAAAATCTCAGCTGTGTAGTGATCTGTGCTTTCCATTTGTCTGATATTGTGTATTCAAAGCTATTAGTACTTGCAAGTAAAAGTGATCATTTTAAGTGCTTGGAAGCATGGAACTTTGGAGCGACTTGATTTATTAGACTACTTGTTCTTTCCTTCCCCTCCCCTTTGTTTGTGTGTGGAAATGGTTTGCTAACTAGTTTAGTACATGTAGTATGACAGTTTGTTCCATAGGCATCGTTGTAGTGACAGTGTGATAGGCAAAACTTTGTATTCCTAAGCATTTTTTCATCTGTTTGAATAACATTATGCAGCCCTGCCTCCGTAACTTGATATCATTGTTTCACAACAGTTTTGTTAGGGCTGTTTTTTTACTTTCATTGTTGTTCACCTGTTGAAGACGAGTCCCATGTATACTCGACAGGTGTCTGTGGGAAATTCGTGTTGTAGCAAAATCAGCCTGTCCTCAACGGGTTAATGGAACATGGAGCGTAATGACATCGCATGATGTGATATCTTTTTATCTATCACATACTAATACAATGCATGTAATGTTTTGCTTCTTCCTTGATGCTGCCAACAAACATGTCGAAATGAATTTGCTGCAGTAAATATAGTGCCTTGTTTTCCATGTGGACGTCAATTCAAATAGATTTGGTATAGTATTTCCAATTTTTTTTGCTGCCTCTCAGGTGAACCTGGTCAGCTCGTTGGCAAGATTCGAAAAGGGGACCCAGCGAGGGATTTCCATGGTTATGCAGACAAGCAGGCAAACAGCAAGAAAGTCGTATATGACGTCCTGAAGAAAGGAGACATGGCTTTCCTTTCTGGTATGTTTGCACTCTTTTTTGAGGTGGAAAGGGGCTTTTTCTTTGGTTTTGAAGAAAATTAGCATGAAATTAAAAAAATAACTTAACAGAGCTTTCGAAGGAAGCACAAAATTAGAGAGACTCTGCATCGCTCTTTGGTCCGAATTCTTGAAGGTGGTGCAATTGAAACCATGGTTTAAACCATGGACAAATCACAATTTGTATGGAGCAAAAAATAAAAATTTCGTTGACAAAATATTGTCATTAAAAAAAGACAAACCATAAAAAATGGTAACTACCCTGGAAGGTCTATGATAAAAAAAAAGTTACAATTTTGTGAATGACATTCAAGCGAACGGGAAGACAGGGATAAAGATTTTATCTATCTGGAAGCTACTGAGAGCATCATTAAATATAACCCCCCCCCCCCTCCTTCTTTCAGGCTGTATGAATCATGGAAAGTAGAAATCTTTGTGGACTGTCCCGCAATGTGTAGCAACAGAACGCACAGTGCATGTAGAGGGTTTTAGTACTGTGTCTTACAAAGTGAAGATGGCAAGCTCTTTTCTGCAGCCAAATTGAGACAATTGTTTCTATTCTTGTTTGCCAATTGTTTACTGTTAATCTTTAAAGAATGTCTAAAGTTAAAACTGTGGTCAGAATTAGCAGGAGTTGAATGGTAGGTTTCATACTTATCATCCTTAGTACTATGGTACTCAAATTGTGATATTAGTAGGCAGCTACAGCATGGCATTGCTTGGGTATTTAGTTCTTATGCAAATAAAACTATCAGAACTGGCGTGGTTACAATGTGTGTGGTTCTCCATGCTCATCGACTACCAGGTAACACTCCTTGACTTTAGACCCTCTAATTCTTAATTGCCTGTGATCAAGAGAGATGTTAGTTTGTAGTAGGTCAAGGTTTGTGCCCTGTGTTTACACAGGGTAGTGTTTATTCTGTGAGATACCTGTTTATTTTATACAAAGGTGCTTAATCACACAGCTTAAGTGCTTGCCCAACAACTGATATCAGATACTACAGGAAATCCAAAGGTGAATGGATAGAAATGACTTGATTATCATCTTCTATTTTCCTTGTTACAAAATTGTTTCCTTGTTATAAAGTTTTTCCATCCGTCCCACCCCCCCCCCCCCCACCCTGGCACCACACAGTGTACATGTATGCTCCTTTTATGTTGTTACTCTACAATTAGAATCCTATCGCTCTGTAAACAAATATATCTTTTTGTGTCATGTTCTGTTTTGTTTTTGTTTTTTCTGTGTACATAGTTGGAGTGTATGTAGCACACATGTCCAGCTTAGAATACAGAGCACACTATCCACTCTGTACATTATGGTTCCTGACAGCGTAGTCCCACATGCATGTTTTGTTGTTATTTTTTATGTTTACAGGGGATGTACTGGTAATGGATGACTGTGGCTATTACTACTTCATGGACCGATCTGGCGACACCTTCCGCTGGAAGGGAGAGAACGTCTCCACCACAGAGGTTGAGGCGATCATCAGTAATCTGATTGGACTGCACGATACTGTAGTCTATGGTGTGGAAGTACCAGGTAAGAACAACCCCCTGCTGAATGACCTCACAAATTTTCAAGTCTGCTTTTGAGTGGCACACCGACACAATGCTTTTATAAAGGAAATCAACATCTAAATATGAATGTGGATTGTATGAAAGCAGCTGTATTGGTAGAATACATCAGTTTTGCAGTCCTGTTCGCTAGCAGTTTAAAGTGTATCTGTACCGTATAATTCAAATTTCTGACTTTGTAGTTCAACATATTGGTAATGTTCCTAAGAATCTGGAGAGTGAGGTTGCTCCCACACAGAGATATTAAATTATGGAGCACACCAATAGAGTGTTTAAAACAAGTTCACCTAGATATACTGTATGAGCTGAAATTTTCGCAGTGTTTTATTTTCGCGAATTTTGCGAATTGCCTTTGAACCGCAAAAAAAAACAACAGGCGAAAATAACAACGCACATATAACTAAGTTCAGTTAGACCCTTGCAACCGCAAAATTCAGAACACGCGAAAATGTCCTCCAAGTAGCAATTCGCGAAAATATCTGTACATGAAAATTTCAGCTGGCACAGTATATGTTTTGTTCGGGTCATTGCAGCAATATAAGTAGAACACATCAGTGAATGTTCGTGTGAATTTTAAATCATACTGTATGAGGCATTATTATTGTAATGATGTTATTCTCCTTAATATTGTTATCATTCAAAAGTAGTAGTAGTAGTAGTAGTAGTAGTAGTGTATCATTTTCATTCTTAATTCCGTCATTGTATCTTCTTTCTCTCCAGGGGCGGAAGGGCGTGCAGGCATGGCGGCGATCGTCGACCCCAACAACTCACTCAATGTTTCGTCCCTCTATCCCAAACTGAAGGCCAACCTTCCCAGCTACTCCGTGCCGCTTTTCCTGCGCATGCTTTCAAAGATGGACACAACAGGTATGGGAATAACTCAGACGGATGATTTAGCTTTGGTTGAGATGGTGATTGAGATTTGAAATTTTGTGAGATAATTAGAAACCACTTTTTTCGAAACACTAGAGAGCGTACAATTCTTAGAAAAATTAACAATTTATTAATGTGATAAAAATTGGTTTTGAAATGGCAGAAATACATACAAAAACAAAGTAAAGCAAAGTGGTCCTAATAAAAGAGATTACGTATTCTTCCTAATCTGTACTGAGTCACCATTGTGTTTCTGTTGGACTGAGGCAAATTGCTACACCCGAGTGGGCTGGCTAACTTTACACAAAGATCAAGTTGGTATGAATTACTGAATGCTTGTGAAAAAAAACTTGACAAATTAACCCTAACTAGGCCAGGCTATTTAGGTAAATCTCGGACGTCGACCGCGCAATCGCGACGAAAATTGGCACACACATTGCCTATGATGTAATCTAAAGTCACCATAAAGTTAAATTTAAAAAAAATAATCATTTATGCTCAATTATGCTTATTTATGCATAATGATGCATGAAATCAGACAATTTGGTATAAATCACTAAATAAAGCTCAAAATGGGCACATTTTTTGTGTAAATATTCTTTTTAGTGTCCTGCAAAAATATAAGAGAAAAAATTTGTACCATCAGAAAAAAATTCTTAAGTATTTTATTGTTTTTTGAAATTCTTATGTATTTCTTTGTTTTTTCGACTTTATGTTTTTCATTTTTTTTCGATGAAACTTGTGCGTGACATTGTTCTGAACAAGAAAATATGTTATTAATTGATTTTAATCAATAAAACCCCCAAATAATCATGCTTTTATGAAATTTACCTGTAAGCACAGTTTGCATTGAAATTGTACAAGAATTCACGTTTTTGAGCAATTTTTGGTCTGACATGCACGTACGTGTACATATTTATGCGCAACTTCGGAACTGGGCACCCGGGCATCGCAAATTTGGTGTCAAAAGATGCGTGAGACTCGAAAGAAAAAAGTCGTGAAACGTCGCGATGATAGCTTTTCGCATTAGCGATACATCGCGAAACGTCGAGGGGGGGCCTCGGAGGCCCCCCTCCCCCGGCCTAGTTAGGGTTAAAGCTACATTGTATGTGCCTGGGCACACAAAGAGTCAACATTAACTCATTTCCCACAAATTTCTGAAATCACCAGATAATTGGTTACCGAATCATTCACAAAAAAATTTTTGTATGTTTATTGTATATCATTTTGACTGATGTTATAATTACGGTATGTATTATTAGCTTATATATCAGTATAGAGACGGTCAGTCTCATTATTAGTGCTATAGGATATTTAGTAGTAGATGTGTCATACTAGTCATAATTCATTTCAAGAGAAAATGCAGCAAAACGAGCTGGTGCAGGATCATCGGTGACTCTTTTTTTCTCAGGCATGTTTGTTTATCTTCACACATCTGATGGAGTTAAGAGTCTTTTAACTAGAAAAGCATTCATATTGGAAGAATATGGCGAGAGTAGGAACTGTAAACTCATTTCAAATACTTACATGTGGGAAAGAGAGAAGAAAAATATAATCTTCCCAGTTTTTGTATTAGTGCAAGTAAAGTTATGATTATAATTTGTTTCGTTCACTCTTGTGTATTTTTATCATTCTCATAATTTTGTGTGTTCTGTTTGCCTTTCAGGAACCTTCAAAATCAAAAAGGTGCAGATCAGGAATGAGGGCTTCAACGTACACCAGGTCAAAGACAAGCTCTTCTATCTCAATGTGCGGGCAGGGAAATACGAAGAGATCACTCCTGCTGTGTACGCTGACATTCAGTCTGGCAAAATCAAGTTATGATGCTCGTTCATCGTCTGCCCATCTCCTTTTTGTTGTGTAATTTCAATCTATTTGGCGACCGTAGGTAATTCAGTGAGATATATGCAATAAGAGAGAAATTGTGTTTCTACCTTGTTATCTTTATTGAAATATTCTATTTTTTTATGAGTGCAAAAACTGTGATTCCCATGTTTATTGTGTATTCTGTCGACAATCACGAGACGTCGGGGAATGTTATTGACCGATTCTGTGACGCGCTATGTGTATTTTTGGCATGGGCAGCGCCATTACTGCGGTGTCTCAGCCGACCCCCCCTTCCCACTCCCCACCCCTCTCACGCGCGCTTAATGAAAAACTGATGCATGGTTGCTTTAGCCAATGGGCATCTCGTACTGAGTGCGCGAATGCTTGCTTAGTGCGCGAACCTTTGTTACAAGTGCGCGATAAACATGTTGCCCGTGGGGTGGGGGAGAGCAGGGGGGGTCGGCTGAGACACCGCAATTTGAGCTCATGGTTGCGCCCAGTGCCATAAAATGTCTGCTGCCCTCAACGAACCCGAATCGGTCAATACGTGAAATTACAGCTGTGAGGATGAGGGATAGAGAGAGAGAGCTTGTTAGCTGCATGCAGATTATCAGGGAAGATTTGGGGATAAAAGAAGAGATGATTTTATTTGGTATTTGAATCATAGAAAGCTTTGTAAGTCAAAGTCAGATAGTTCTGCAGGGCAGTCCTATTTTGACCCAAAAAAAAAAGAAAAAAAAATTAGGAATCAGAAAGTGATGACATTTGTTATGGCATCCTTCACGTGTGTATTGATGAAGTTGTCAGTATTAAAGTTCCAGTATCCCTATTATGCTTTGATTGATCACCCGTTTGTGATCCTACATTGTTGTGTGCACCGAAAGAACGATTCAAGGAAGGTGTTCCTTAAGAACAATGGGAATGCTGATGGAGCCCATGGGCCTCACATGTGCTGGTGTTTTTCTTCTAGGCACATCTTCCTTAAATTGTATGCGTTATGTCTTTCTTCTGAGCACACGATGATAATCAGATATGACAATTGTTATCAAGTCTTCTCATAATTTTGTTTGCATACAAGTGAGTTTAATAAGACTTGTATGACCGATGCAGAACACACCCTTTCTGTTTCTTATTGTCTTTCAAGAAGCAAGCTGTCTATCCCTGCAGCCAAAACACTGTAAATGTGAAATAATTTGCAGTATGGAAATACTGAAAGTTTCCACTTTTCAACAGTACATAGACTATCTGTTTAACTGTCAGAGTATGTGATGGACATGTGCTGGTGAAATGTGATGATTTTTAGAATTGTTCTTGTAAATGAAAAATCAGATTGAATACCCTATTACGTATCCATGCAGAAAAAATTCACTAATTTTAGTGATGCCATAAGTTCCATATGGGTTCATCAAAGTTAAAGTTTGTCGGTTACAGCAAAAATGGCACAAATTTTTATCTCTAGTAGCACAATATCCATATCGACAGCTTCAAATCATTCTTGCAGTACTTCTCCCTGAGATATTTTACAGTTTTGTTCTGTGGCTGGGTAATGTGTTGTGTTGTTTTGTTTGTTTGTTTGTTTGTTTGTTTGTTTTTTTTTTTGGGGGGGGGGTGAGGGAGGGGGGCCTGCAGGGGTCAAGAGCTAATGATCCCCCCTCTTTCCCCCGGCCCCTGTTGATATGGGCTAGTACGTGTGTAACGACAGGCTTCATGCTCCAAACTTTGTGTTGAGCCAGGAACATAGATTTCTTCATTTTGAAGATTTCATCGCAGATCCATATTGAAATAATTATGCATAAGATCATACTGTTTGCAAACATGTATTTTGCTGCATTTCAATCTGATCATCCTCGTACAACCCTTAACGAGTTGATCCTGATTTCAGGATTGTTAATTATGTGCCTTAGTTGCTGTATTCTTATCAATCGTTCCCTTCCCATCCGTCGCCGGACAATCTGTTCACGTGAGCATCAAATCTGCTTTGATATACCATACCAGGTTATTCAGTGCGACAAGCATGCACTATCTCAGCTGTACATGTTGACAATCCCAAGTGGTCTACAATAGATCATCCCTTGCACATTCATTTCCTTTTGTTTGTTTGTGTATCTATTTGTTTGTTTGTTTGTTTTTGTTACTGGTCGCATAGTTGAGAAAATCGCAGGACAATCTCTTTATTGCAAGGTGATGGAGTTTGATTGTTTAGAAAAAAGAGAACATGTACACAGACAGACATTTGAATTTATTCTTTACAAAGAGAGTAGCTTAAAAGTATAAAACAAAACAAAACAAAACAAAGACAAAGTCGGTGAGATTTATCAATTATACAATAATGCTCCTGTCCAAGACCTTTTCAATCGTTGATTGTTCCTATGAACCCACTGTGTGTAGCATAGGCAAACTATAAAGGTAATTACTGCATCTTGTTGCTACTTGGGTGAAAACGGGGAAGATTCCTCAAGCACAAATGGTGCAACATTGCATATAACGTGTAGAAACACCAAATATAGTTTTGTATACATGTGAATGTGTGTGTATGTGTGCGTGTGTTTGTGTGCAAGAAACACTTTCAGCAATTAACCATGATTGGACTGATGTGCCTTTGAAATTCTTACTTTGAGCTCCTTTGTTTAGTAGGAATAAAAATCACATTTCTCATTAGCTACATATTCTAAGCATCAAAACAAGGTGAATGTGTGTGTGTGTGTTTTAAATATTAATTTGATGTACTTTGTATAACTGTAGCAGAAAAAAGAATTATGGCGATTTCTGTAACTTAGCAACTCTGGTTCATTGTAAAAAAAAATAATAACTTTAAGTGTTGGAGATTTTGTTTGTCAGTATTTGTTTACTCTATTTTACATGAGTGTTATTTTTGTTTTTACCTTGTAAAGTTGGTAGCATAGCATGACTGTGATTCTTTGTATGAAAAGACATGTTTCAAATGATGGCGCCTGTCACCACTTGTCTTGCGACACATACTGCAGGTGCAATGGAAGCCTTAACAAAAGGGGCTGTCCTCGTGAACACCTCGAATCTTGCACTATATATCTATAACTATAGATAACCAGTGACTCCTACATGACGACCTAAGCCTTTAGATTCAAAGGCTTTGGCCTGAAGTCAACAAGTGTTATAACTATGGACACAAGTCTATTTGAATCTTGTGAAGAGGAAAGGAAGTACAGTGGAATCTCGTTATATTGAGGTCAGCCGTACAAACCATTTTACAATGGGGTGAATTTTTAGGTCAGAACTCTTAAAATGTCCTTGTATTTGTACCCTGATTTTTAGTAAGAAACGGGATATGACAAGGTAATTGTCAATTAGAAAGAGGTTTCACTAGTCAGCGTCAAGTCAAGTACAAGGGTAATACAAGAGCAAACAAAATGGTTGGTGTCCTCCAGTCTCCTACAAATGAGAGTGAGGCTAAACTTGATCTGGGAGTCAAATAACTCCCACTAGAACCCATGTGAATTGTCTTCCAGGATGTTCACATGTTTTATACATGTACCCTCCTGCAGCATTTTTCGTGAAGTATGGTCAGGGAGGTGTTAGAGAAGGAGAAGTATTAAGAATCTCTCCTTTGTGCCCATGCTTAAGTTACGATACGCTTTATTGCAGGTTCTGATATATATTGCTTTGACAAAAGAGAGCATTTATGTTTAATTATGCTTCAATCCTCACTAATAGCAAACCTAGGGATCAGTAGCTCGCTGTCCCTATCAATATTTTCGGCAGCAAGTATTTTGTGCGCACACGACACACGAAGAAACATGCACTAACCAATTTCTTAATCCTAGAGATTCAACATTTTGGTGCCAAACTTGGTGAACAGAATTATGCTCAAATGTTCATAAGATGGTTAAATGTTATTTTTTTTTGTGACATTTAAAGTGTCTTGTTTTCCCCGCCTGTCCTGAGGTATTAGTAACAAGAAGATTTGAAGAAAAACGGGAAAGATTTGTTCTGCATTACATTGCCACCAAGTTCCATTCAGGTTTGTTCCCTATTTCTCTGAAAGACCCTGTACAGTTTATTGTTATAATCAAGAACCTCTAGGTTAGTCTCCATATCCAAACTGTATGGAAGAGTGGATTGGAGCATGAAAAAACATACAAGCCATCTAAAGCATTCAATGGTCATGCTATTGAACCTACGCATAAATTTTCTTAAAATTTCGAAGAGATTCCACTCCTCTAACACCTCCCTGGGTGATACAATTGCTATAGGAACAGAAAACGCATGACAATAAATTGCTCTTTACTCACCAGTCTGTACATTCCATTCTTAGTCACCTTGTACTGTATATTGAATTCATTGCATGCACGGTGTATTAAGTGCAACTTTGCATTCATCCAGGTATTCAAGTTCGAAAGAATGCAACTTTTATACCACCTAGATATAAGCAGTGATTAGAAATGAAATGTTGATCTTTGTGTAGGCATGCCAAATTAATACATGTTGAATAGCATGCTCGTTATAACACTTTTTACATGAAAACAGGACTAGAGTACCTGTATTCTTTATCATTTTGATAACTTACGACTTTTAGTGAGATGGATTAAAAACTGTTTTACTTATGCTGTAAACATTTTAAAATCAGATTGCAGTAATAATTGATTCACATTGCTATAATCTTGTGACTAGTGAATTATTACACTGTAATAGTCTTAGTGGTAAACTTTCATTAATTATCACTTGCTAGACACAATTCCTGTGTGCTTTAGACATAAAGTTTGCATGAAGGTAGGTTTTGAGGTTTTATATACAGAATATGAACACGTTTTACAATCATCTTATCTCATTTGATACATTGGAGTGTTAGATCTCTTCTATGTAATTATTTATGCATGCCTATCTAGTGCGAATGATTTGCATGTGTGGTACAATTTAATCTTTCAGAAGAACGTTTATGCTGAGATATTTGATTGTGATAGTTGAGATCTCTTTGATTGTGATACAGGGTTTTATCTTTCTTTCTTTTTTGTCATACATTGTAGTTTTCCAAAGAATTCAATGTTGAGAGTTAATGTGCAGCAGCACAAATATGATTTTATTAGTGACATCTAGGTCCCAACTTCAATCAACTTGACCCTTTGTGCCAATATATAGTTACAAGTGTGTTTGCTCTGTTTTACAAATTATTTTCATTTTTTGTTTGTGTCACATCGTTCTGTTGAGAGACATTTCCTATAATGTCCATGCAATACTGAGGATGATCACGTTATTACACTGCGTTCATACTTTTGTGAATATAAAAATGATTTTATAACTCATATTTGCAGGGATTGATTAAATGAGTGAAACAGATCAGCAAGTTTTAAGCGAGAAACTTCTGTAAGAAGTGTCGTGGTTGGAGTTTGTACGTGCGTGAGTGTTATGTGTGTGTGTGTGTGTGTGTGTGTGTGTCTGGTTGTTTGAACATACACTGTGATTGTCTCTCTTATTACTGTGAATCTCCTCCCTCCTCAAACCAGATCTGAGGTATTGTATCAGGGAGGTGGAAAGATTCTCTTTCCACCTCCCTGGTCTCATTTTGTATTTCCAGCAACACATCAACAACACCTACGTATACTTGACATACATGTAATACAAAGTACAAGTGTATGCATTTGTCAGTTTATGTCTAATATTGAGTAATTTGACTTTATACGATATACAGATCAAGACATATAAAAAGAAAAAAACATGAGATAATTATAACAAGTACACACCTTATCTGGAATAGAAACCAAGAGTACAATACATGTAAAGCGTTGGAAAAGAGTGATCTATATTTATTTAGTAGGAAGCAAAGCTTGTAAAACGTAGATCAATCGAAAAACAAACAAACAAACAAACTAACAACACTGTACAAAGAGTATACGTATCCAATCAATGATAAAAGGAAAACATACCATAAACGGTTCTTGTAAGGTATTATACAAATACTTGGCCTTGAAAGTTTCTTGTGAAAACTATGGGCAGAGGTGACTCCAAAAGAACTACAGTCAATTTCGGATACTAAGTACCTCGAATTTGTCGGGACTGAAGAAAATGGTTCGACGTACGCGAATTTCGAGGTACGCGTACGTCGAATTTTCTTCGACTTATCCGACGTTTATGGCTGTTCAACGTGAATCTGTTATAGTGCCTACTGATTGTTTGCATGCTTGTCAATCGGAATTGAATCGTGTTTTTTTTTTATATGAATGAATTGAATGAAAATCGGAATTGAAATCAAAATTTCAGAAATAAAGATTTTGGTGGACCGATCACGCCACCCCCCCCCCCCCCCCCCCCCCCAAAAAAAAAAGTCGGATGTTTGCGGTAACAATCGGCTCCGTAAGATGCTAAAATAAATGTCAGATGTTTGCTTTTAATTTTGGAAATGAATAACGGTAATATTCGACTCGGTATGATACTAAAATAAATGTCGGATGTTTGTTCATACTTTTGGAAATGAATAACGATAAGACTCAGCTCCGTATGGTGCTAAAACTAAATTAAAATGTCAGATCTTTGATTTTGCGTTCGGAAATGAATAAGGATAACATTCGGCTCCGGAAGACGCTGAAATGAATGTCGAATATATGCTTTGACATTCGGAAATGAAAACCAATAATATTCAACTCCGTAGGATGGCTAAATAAATGTCAGATGTTTCTTTATACTTTAGAAAGAAAATAGCAATAACATACGATGCTAAAATAACTGTCTGATGTTTGCTTTTAAATTTCGAAATGAATAACAGTAACATTCAGCTGCGTTCAATGGTAAAATTAATATTTGATGTTTGCTTTGACGTTCGGAAATGAGTAACAATAATATTCAACTCCTTACGATGATAAAAAAAAAATGCTGGATGTTTGCTTTTACGTTCGAAAGTAAATTGCAATAACATTTAGCTCCGGAAGATGCTAAAATAAATGTCGAATGTTTGCTTTGATGTTCTGAAATGAATAACAAAAATATTCAACTCCGTACAATGATAAAATAAATGCCGGATGTTTGCTTTTGCGTTCGAAAGTAAATGGCAATAACATTCAGCTCCGGAAGATGCTAAAATACATGTCGAATTAATGATGCGAATCTTTGGAATCAGCTTCCCGCTAAAGTACGAATGGCCAAGTCACCTACATTCAAACATTCATAACCATAACAGTATACATATCTGTCTTGGAGAAGAAATGGGTTAATTTGAAAACCCATATCTATGATGCCAAGGATATCAACATATGTAAAATAATGTAATCTATCATAATAGAATGTGCGTGAAAATAAACAAGCAAATAAAACTTCATGAGACAAATCTGCGCTGTACACATGCATGTTTTTTTTTTTTCATTCGTCCAATCTTTAATGTGTATATTTGTCTTTTGTGTATGTGTGTGTGTGTGTGGGGGGGGGGGGAGGGTTCTTGATTTTGCCTTATCTGCGAGTTACTGTCACATCGTTGTCGTTTTTCCCCTCTCTATTGCTTCTGCTATTTCCACATCATTTCCACATTATGATTAGAGGATGTATTTCATTGTATGAGAAATAAGATGGCAATTTACACGGCAGAGTTATTCAAGTGTGAATAAAACCTGAAACCTGAGGGCTGAAGGCATGGGGTGGGTGGAGGCGGGGGTGCATGTTGGCGTTGTGTGGGTGTGTGTGCATGTGTGTGTGTGTTTCCTCGCAAATGGCCTCGTTTTTTCTTTTTTTTTTCCTTTCGAGTTGCAATGTAATATGCCACTTTTTTTTTCTTTTTTTATAGCAAATTATCTATTACGTTCCCGTTCTGCCGGCTTTTTGCGAGAATATGTGTTTAAAAAAACAAAAAGCGGATTTCGTTTCCTTGGTTAAAAGAGTTACAATGTAAGTTTGACACTAGTTTGCACAATGTTGGTGTTACTGCAATTTGTCTTTATATAGTGTATGATTGACGTTATTTTGTACAATGTTTGTGCAGTTTGTCTTTGTATAATGTTTTGTTTTTGTTTCTGTGAACGCTTCTGTATCTGTCTTATATAATTGAACGAAATTCGAATAAATATTATCAAAAAAAAATACCAATGGGGTTGCGATCTTTGTCCAATTGGGCTTAAGGTATATAGAACATGATGCCATCGTAATACCCATCCAGAGTTACGGCTCGAATTAGGAGCGCGGTCAGCATCACGTAAGGAAAGAGGGCCGTGAAATATACCATCTGTAATCAAATAACATAAACCATTAAAAGTCATCCTATTGCCAGTCATCCGTAGTGGAGTGAATACACAGAGCGGATTGGACAAGACTCACAAGACATTCGAAGTCAGAACGAGGCATATTATGGGCATTTGCACAGAGGCCGAGCTTGAATTTATCAATCTCACCGTCGCGACGTTAAAGGGACATTCCGGACGATTTTCATAATTTCACATCATGTAGTACATAAATCAACAACTCCATGTATAGATTCGTGGAATTTGTTGTGGTCCTTGAGCAGAGCAGCCAATAAATTGAAAATCTTAAACAAATTACAGTGAACAGTGTTGATGACATCAGAGCCTCATATATTTCAGAAATGTAGCAGTGCAATTCTATTACAAGACCACTTGCTCAAGAAGTTCACCTGTGAAGAATCTATGCATGCCTTCTTCTTTTGTTCTGCTTCCGTGAGCCCCGAGTCATGCATTCTTATGGTGAGGCTGCCATGTCATCATCCTTGTTCATTGCACTTTGTCATAAATTTTGAAAACATTCTCATTCCTCATCCCAATCACTATAATTTCTGAAAGTCTGTACTCAGTTTAGCTGATTTATAGTTGTTCAAATGTAAAAGTCTGAAAATCACCCGGAGGTCCCCTTTAAGCACTGCATAAGATTTTGGGAAAGATTTAATGTATTTTTTTTTATTACACTTTATATACTGAATACTTAAGCACACAAATTTCAATGCATATCTGTATCACAAGTCAGATGAATCAAATGAATGAATTACTGCGCTGAGTTGTTTTCATTGCAACTGATTTGCAATATAATAAAGGAGCTCGAATTTTCAGAACAGTACAGAACATGTATTTGTCTACTTGATTGCATGCTTGATGCACTTGTGATCAATTTTTGGCCTGTCTCCATGAACAAAAAATAGCGCCTATTTCGACGATCTGTCAAAATTGCGGGGCCGAGCCCTTGAGCTGAGAATATCGCAAACAGGGCGACAGCTCGGCCCGCATTACCGCGTCTCCAACAAGCTTGGGTCACTGTCTGAGCTTTGGTGTAAGCGAGGTGGAGGATGCATATCGAGGATGTCAGGGCACTGTGTTAAGAGTTACCATGAAGGTGATAAATTCAGATAATCTGAAAAATAACCACAAGCTTTAACTCTTCACTTTGTTTGCATTTTCATTCACGGGTTTACAAGGATTCTAATGCAGCATGTTGTTTCTTTAATGTTTGCCTATTAGATGTTGCTCTCACAAGTTGCTTCCTGCAAACCGATTAACATAAACATTAAGTATTCAAGCTCTTCGCGCTCCATCAGGAAGAACGTACAAAGATATATATCATGTTGCATTAGGCAATTCCACTCTGCTCGATTCATCCTTTTAAAAGTGCTTGAAGTCAAATACGAGGGCTTGTGAAAGTTCAATAAAAGTCGTTCAATTACGAGAATGTGTTAACCTACATCATTAGCTCACTTTGCCAGAAGTCTTTATACCCTTGGCGATGATGACAAACACGGTAACCCACACTAAGAGGTTGCTAAGGGCAACCTGCCAGACCACACCCCCAACTTCAGATATGCTGGAATTCAAGACTGCTTCAAAAATTGGTTCCTGGTATGAACAAGAAAAGGAAAATATAGTATAATGTAAAAACAACACCTGCATACATCCTGGCACATTAAATATTTTGCATTTGAAATCACCAAACAGTCAGACCGCGGCACCCGATAATTCGCTCGTATTTATTCAACTCGTATGCAAGCCCGCTCGAGGCTTGCATACGTAATGAGCTGCGGAAGGGGATTTTGTCCTTGGCCTTTCGGCAACCAAAATACACTTTATATTCACAAATTTGGTATCAAATTCAAGGAAAATATGTAAGCTATCGTCACATGTTACTCAAATTATTGTAAATGAAAAATATCATAGCGTAATTTGAGCTTGAAAATGATGAAAAAAGTAATTCGTGTAGTACACGTTCAAGACGTCACAAGAATACCAAATTCACCATGCGTCTCAATGAAAATGCATTATTTGGTAGTCCATCTCTTAATCGTTGTATCTATGTAAATATCTTTGTTTGTTGCTTAATCCGGTCAGGAACCAGTAAAATACACATCGATGTCAGCGCTGGTCAGCTTGAAACCGTGCAATCTCAAGAGTAAGCTCTCTCACATTGGACAGCGCTTGCATTACGTCATTACGCTGCTACGGTTTCATGCCAAGTTCAAGCGCTGAATGCAAGCACTGTCCAATGAGAGAGCTCTTTCGCGCCACTGTACACTTTGTCACAGTCATTGGGCAGGTTTTCGCATTGCCTGGAACAGCCTTGACTTAAACTGGTATATCTATAAAGTCACTATAGTCTGTCTGATGGTCAAAAAGGACACGAAATAAAAACAAAATGCTTGAATAAGTTTAACGTGTTATTTTTACCCAGTGTCAGTGTTCGATTACAAAAAGGACCACCTGCACTCCCGGGAGAATACCGGAACGCGAAGATGTTTTATTCTGTTTGTTGTGTGTTTGTTTCAGGACGCGACACGGCCACAGCAGGGCCATTCGCATCGGGCTATCTACAAAACACATGACACACTTCTTTCTGTTAAAGCAAAGGAAAAAGTCAGGGACTGAATTGGAAATACTATAGCCAAATGGGAAATTCAGACCTCTTTAAGCGTGAGTGTGTCACTAATTTTCGTCCCTTTGACATTCACCCTTCCACAGGCAAGACAGGGCTCCTTATCAACCAATATTAAAACTATAAAGACATACAGTATGACTTTGATGATAAACGATATCGATTCGAAAATAGCTGGCTTATCTTAAAATTTGTATCTTGAAAACAAATATACCAGGAGCTTGAGACAATACAAAAGAAAGAAGTACACCATTTTTCTTATTGTTCTGCTGATATCTACGTAACGTCTGCATTAAAGTATAATGTGTGTGGGATTTGTGAAGAATAAACAGTACTATACTTGCGCGGGTGTGCCGACATTTCACAGTACGGTCAAGAGATCACTAGGTCTCTGCAGTGGACTGACAAAACTATGCATATCATTATGGACATGCTTGTTTAGTCCAAACTATATCGATACATAGTAACTGAAGTCCAAGAAAGTCGTTTAAGTCTTGAGCACGTGATAAGACTCTAAGACTCTACATATAGCTGCGTACTACAGGCCTCATGAAAATGACGAAGAGAGTCTTGCAGAGCTTCAACGATCCCTGTGTAAATTGAATCGCGATCATATGGTAGTCATAGGAGGTGATTTTAACCTACCTGGATGGGATTGGGAAACCAGACAGGTGAAAGCATGTCATCACCCAGCGCTTCATCATGCTTTTGGTTCTATGCTTGATGACCATGGGTTAACGCAGGTAGTTACGGAAACAACCAGGAAAGAAAACGTCCTTGATCTATTCCTAGTAAATAATCCAACGTTAGTCACTGATGTCTCAGTTGTACCAGGCATTTCAGATCATGATTGCCCAATTCTCACGATTGCTGGTTGTCCAACTCGCCAGAAGCTAGTAAGAAGGAAAATCAACATCTACAGCAAAGCGGATTGGGAGAAATTTGCTGATTTCATGCAAGGTGTAGGCAAGGAAATTGAAGATAAGCTTGACTTTTGCTCAGTGAATGAGGCATGGGTTATGTTCAAGAATGGAATAGAGAAGGGAATGACAGAGTTTGTTCCACATAAGATGACATCCAAAAAGAATGACATACCTTGGATTTCAAACAAGATTAAAAGGTTGATCAAAAGGAGAGATAGGTTGAACAAAAAATGTCGGAACATGAAATTGAGAAACCACGGGGTAGTCCCTTTTCAATTGGAGGAAGAGTTGAAAGCAGTTAAGAAATCACTGCAACAGGAGCTAAGGAGGGCTTATTGGAATTATGTGGAATCTCTTTTTTCTATCGATGAAGATACCACAGAATTTGAGAGTATGAAGAGATTTTGGGGCTTTATCAAACACAACAGGACTGATAATACAGGAATAAGAGAACTGAAAAGTGATGGTATTACGATTACTGATCCAGTTGCAAAAGCTGAAGCATTGAATCAACAGTTCAAAAGTGTTTTCACCAAGGAAACTCCCATACCGAATGACTTACTACCGGAAACCTCAGACTTTGAAGAAATGGAGGATATTTTGTTTACATCAAAGGGTGTAGAGAAGTTGCTTTGTGGTTTGAAGACATGCAAGGCCCCTGGACCGGATGGTATAACTCCACGAGTCTTGAAGCAGCTGGCAAAAATTCTGGCTCCAATTCTTTGCAATATATTCCGGTTGTCGTATGAATTAAGTGAAATACCAAATGATTGGCGTGAAGCAAATGTTGTACCAGTCTACAAGAAAGGTAATCGATCTACTCCTGTAAACTACCGCCCCATTTCGCTGACATGTATTTGCTGTAAACTAATGGAGCACGTTTTAGCCAGCAAAATTATGAAGCACGGCTACGAAAATAACATCATTCTCCCCCTGCAATATGGCTTCCGTAAGAACATGTCATGTGAACAACAATTACTTGGTTTCACAAGCGATTTACATAGGAACTTGGATGCAGGGCGTCAAACGGATGTTATAGTCATGGATTTTTCAAAAGCTTTTGACAAGGTTGGACATGAGCGGCTTTTACGTAAACTGGACTACTACGGTATCAGGGGGAAAAATCTGAAATGGATTCAAAGTTTTCTCAATGGAAGAAGTCAGAGGGTCGTTTTGGATGGTATTAAATCTTCTTCAGTAGCGGTAGGATCTGGAGTGCCTCAGGGGTCGGTTCTTGGGCCTTGCCTCTTTCTACTTTACATCAATGACTTGCCTGATGGTCTCGCGTCAAAGGTTCGCCTTTTTGCCGATGATGCAATTTCTTACATGACCATCGACAATCAACATCATACGCAAAATCTTCAAGAGGACCTAAACAAAATTGGTGACTGGGCGAAAAAATGGATGATGGATTTGAACACAGATAAGTGTAAGGTTTTGACAATATCCAGGAAAAGAAGTAGGGTGCAACACGTGTATCATCTAAATAACGCCCCTCTTGAATCTGTTGAATCCGTGAAGTACTTGGGTGTAACCATCACTTCTGATTTGAAGTGGACCCAACACATCAACAATACTGTCAATAAAGCCAATAACGTGCTTGCATTTCTACAACGCAATCTTCGCATAAAATCTTCTGATGTTAAAGCCACAGCTTACAAAACGTTGGTTCGACCAATTGTTGAGTATGCTTCCACAGTTTGGGACCCATCTACCAAGAACCTAATCCACCAAGTGGAAATGGTCCAGAGAAGAGCTGCGCGATTCACTTTAAATCGCTACCATAACACCTCGAGTGTCACCAAAATGCTACAAGAACTTAATTGGATCACTCTGGAACAGCGCAGAGAAAATGACAGGCTAATTTTGATGTACAAAATACACAATAATCTCACTCCTCTTTCAGCACAGGACTATATTATCAAACAGGCTACTCAGTTAACGAGAGCCTCGCAACCACACTCCTATCAGGTACCATATTCGAGAACTGAATCGCATCGCCATTCGTTCTTCCCAAGAACTGTAAGGAACTGGAATTCCCTGTCGTCAGAAATTGTTTCAGCGCCATCTGTGGGATCATTTCGAAACCGTCTAACGGTTGATCACAGTGGCTAGTTTTTTCGTCAAATTGTCTATGTGCTTGTAAATATCTGTAAATAAATTGTATTATAATGTAAATAGCACCAGTCTGCAAGAATCTTCAGTCTATTGAAGGAGGCAGACTTAATCAGAAGAAGAAGAAATGAACGTAACCTTTTGATACACAGTGCCATCTTATAATCACGCAATCCCACTTTCCCACCTTTTCGTGTCAAGGAGAGCAGCAGTGGGTCGAAGATTTCGTTGATGGCATTTTGATTTGTAGTTGTGCGTCCATCACTTTCTGCACATAATTTAACTCCTTTTTGTGTTTGAATTGCTATAATTTCAACTGCACTTCAATACTGATAAAGCCTGAACTCTGCCAGCAGAATGTTTTCCAGGTATTCACCAACTGCGGATGACAAGGAGCGGCCTCATATCTTTGGATTCCATCGGTACCAGAACGTGTCCTACCCAAACGTTTTACTGGATGCCAGCATTGATGCCCTGAAGACGTTTGAAGTTCGGCCAGATGACGTATGGATTGCATCATTCCCTAAATCAGGTCACTAATATTATTTGCTTTATTTGGGGAGATAATAATAATAATAATAATTATTATTATTTTCTTTTTTTTTTTGCAAAGCGGTAGTAATCAAGTTTAACGATCGCATTAGCGACAAAGTTATTTATTTCCTTTTGCCCAGGGTGGCCTCCTAGTTATGTCTTACTCTTTTAGAGGGCCCTGCCGTAACACTGGCCAGGCCATGGAGAGCTTGCTTCCAAAAGGCACTAAATCCACTGGAAAATGATGGATTTAGCACCTTTTGGAAGCAAGCTCTTCTTATCTTTATACATATATATATATATATATACACACACACACACACACACACACACACAAACAAACAGTTCCGGGTCGGTTCTGACTCGGATGTTTTAAGAGTGTACAACGTATATATAATAATACATACGCATCATGGGTGCTCTTCGTTATTCCGAAGGTTCGTTATTCCGAAGATTCATATTTCCGAAGGTTCGTTAATCCGAAAATTATAAGGTTTGTTATTCCGAAGGTTCATTAATCCGAAAGTGAAATAAGGTTCGTTATTCCGAAGGTTCGTTACGGACCCTATTTCATTTTGGATCAACGCACCTTCGGAATAACGAACTCTATTTCATTTTCGAGGTAACGAACCTTCGGAATATCCCACCCTATTTCATTTTCGAATAAACGAGCATTCGGAATAGCGAACCCTATTTCATTTTCAGATTAATGAACCTTCAGAATAACGAACCTTCGGAATAACGAACCTTCGGAATAACGAAGAGCACCCATGATGCGTATGTATTATTATATATACGTTGTATATACAATCATAAACTCAATGATACATGTACCTGCTGTATTTTGCTGTTCCATGTTTCCTTTTGATTTATTTTCCCCCTTTTTCCTTACGTATTGCCAGTCGGCCTTCTTTTCATAATAGCATGACCATAAATATGACATATGAAATTATATTAATGTAATTTTGAGTTATTGGCATGCAGAGAAGAAATCGCTTCATCCAATGATCTACTAGGCTTCATTAAGTAACGCAATTTTTGCGTAAAGCGTGTCAAACATGATTTCCGAAATTTACAGTCGTGAATAGGTATAAATACAAGAAGGAAAAAATCATATTCTATAATCGCTTTGCAGTCAGACTTGGAGTGACAATCATTTCCGCAGACAAAGTTTAGGGCTATATTAGAGAGTTAGTATGAGATTTGGGGAGTATGTATAATTCTCACTAGGTTAAGCTTTTGTTATGTTACAATTTAGTAAAATTTTCGCCATACTTGGAAGAGGTCCTATACTCCCATTTAGAAAAAGAAAAAATATAGAAAAAATAGAAATGTTCCAGATGCACAATTCAATCCAGTGAATAGAGGGAGATACTTTGTATCATTAATAACCTGCAAAAAGTAATAGAAGAAACAATATAAAGTTATAGTCAAACAATGTTTTTCTATTGATTGTGATCAATTTAAAAAAAGGAAAGCCTAGTACAGGCTATTCTTAGATGCTGTTTAGTATACCCACATATTTGATTCAGTTTTTGTTTCGAAAATATATATAGTCGTACGCTTATTTCGTGGAGAAGGAAAGAATGTATGAAAACTGTAAATGTCACCATACACAAACCATAGAGAAACCATTCATGGCATTGAAACATTGCTTCTTACTTCAGGCAGCCATTGGATGATTAAAATAGTTAGTCTCATCCACGCACGAGGTATCCCCGAAAACATGGATAGAAGCATTACGGGGTCGAGATGATAAACCTGCAGCAGCGCTTTCATCTCTCTTGCAAAGAGGAACATTATAAGTCCAGGGGACATGACGCCGCATCTCGGTAAAGTCGCCATTGCTGCCTCGCCCCGGGTCATTCCCACCCATCTAAAGATTGACTTATTGCCACCTCATCTCCTCCAGACTGGGAAGGTATATTCTCCAATTCAAGTTTCAGATATTTGATGAGTAACGGTGATGATTGATTATCAATACTGCCACCTGATCTTACTTTCATAAGGTAAGCTCTCACCGATGTCGCAATTGAAGTATGTGATTTTCAGTCCTCAATACATAATACATTTTTTTTTTTATTCAAACCATGTGTAGTCGTGTAGTTATCGTGTACTTATCTTTTTTTTTCTTCAAAAAACATATGCTTTTTTTTTACTCATTAGGCAGCCTTTTATCTCACAATGAGGAGGATCGTCCTGTTCAATATTATTCTTAATATCCAATAAACACGGATTCCAAGAACTTGTTATACCTTATATGAGTTAGTAGATATTATGCATAAAGATGTACCATGTCTGGCAAATACAAACATAAACAATACATACACATATCAATAGGATAATTATTCATACGAATCCGGGGTTATACACAATACACCTCATATTGTGGCTGTCATAGTATCTGTGTATGCAACGCATATATTCATTTTCGTATGTTGATATTTTGTATGTCTAGGTCATATATGTAGCTCGCAATCCGAAAGACTTGGCCGCATCTTTTTTCCATTTCTTTGGGAATTTGCTCTACGGGAATTTCACCTTGGAAGCGGATGTGCAGGGATTCATCAACGACGGTATATAGCTAAAGCATAAGCATTGCCTCGTTGTATTCCGGAGACATTGAATAGATAATAGATGTAAATCTTGTACCAGCAGTGTGAGAAATTAGAAATGTGTTCCACACATTCATTTCGATAATCACAGACAGATTATTGTGAAGCTCACATTATAAGCGCATGGATGGCTGATAAAACTTAAATCTCTGGCTGTTATGATCGGAAATATGTATTTTTCAGCACTATTGCATTGAAAGCTGATGTGCATTATAATTTCACATAAGTCCCAATACTTCAAGAAAAATAAATCCTTTATTTTCTTTTAGCACTTTGTTCGAGTGTTGTATTTATTTGTAAGAACCTGAAAAAAAAAATCCATATACTGATAAGTATGACGGGAAAGCTGCAGAGTAGCCAACGAAAAGTCACCAAAACCTTTTGGCAATTCATAATTTTGAGTGAAACAAAAACACGTCGGACTGATACCTCCATGGGCCAATACTCACCTACTTTACTCAGTGAAAGAAATTAAATGTTGGCATTTTGAATATGAATACCTGCACATAAGAACGACCCAAGTCCAAATTTGGCTATCGCCTTTGGAAACCATTTACGAAGTCATGCAAATGCAGAGTATCATTCAAGTGACTGTTTTATTTTCAAATTTGAAAAACATCCCAGTAACTGAAAACACTAAAAGCAGTAGGAAGTTATTCATTCATTTCTATATTTCCTAAATTTTCTCTAATGGACTTAGGTCGTTCTTATATTCAAGTATTCATATCCACTTGAGAATGTTTCGTTTTATGAATTTTCACACAGAGGTACCTTTCGGTCCTTGGTTCTCGCACGTACAAGGGTATTGGAACATTCGCCACGAGAGGAATGTTCTTTTCCTCTTCTACGAAGACATGAAAAAGGTATTGTGGTTGTTGTTAACATCGTAAAAAAGAGTTTTCTCCTGCTTCCACAGAATATGTATTAATCATATCAATTATATTCTCGGACTTCAAATTTGATAATCTCATAATGGCATAAGATTGAGGGGACAGGCACTTAACAGGTGTGGCCAGTGGCTAAGATGGGGAAATTGAATATTTTACTCATTCTTACTCATTTTCAACAGAATCCAGTACACAGTGTTCGCCAAGTGGCGGAGCACCTGGGTGTTGACCTATCCGACGACGAACTCCGTAGCGTTGTCGATTACAGTTCCTTCTCGGGAATGAAGAAAACCTACGATGCTATCAAACAAGAGAAGGGAGAATACGTGACGAAGCTCTATGGAAAGCTTTCCTACATGTACAAAGGTTAGATGTAGTTACGAGTGGTAATGTAACATCATACAGATGGCACGATAATCCCATATGTATACAAAGTAAACTCATATTGCTTATATTAAATCATGACAAGTGTCATTATTGTAGCTATTTCAAGCCACATTTTAGAGCAGTGTAAATTATACATAGTATTTATTTTTTGACATAATATTTCGTCAGCCATTTCTAAATCTTATTCAAGAATCGGCACCCCCTCCCCCTTTCTCTTTCTCTCTCTCTCTTTCTCTAATAAAGGAGGTCTGGATATCAGTATACAAAAAAAAAAGATGTATTATAGTGGATTTTTATCAAAAGGCATTTTGAATGTTAATTGTCAACAAGAAATGCTAGGACCTGACCTCTGTAATTTCTTTCTTTTTCTTTTTTGTTTCATGAAAAAAGACAAACAGTTATCATATACAGGTATACCTTAAACATGCTAAAGAGATATCGAAGCATTATCAACCAAGAGTACATCAATAGAAGATGATAACTTCCATTTAAAACGGAGTGCGTTCAATAGGTAATTCCTGATCATGCATTTAGGGGAAAAAAACAAACAAACATCGTAAGTCCATTTTGCTAGCAGTATACTAACTAGTCTGAACGTTGCCCGACATCATGAGGGTGTTTCATCAAGTTAGTCTGCGCTGACAAGTTGTCAGTCTCAGGCAATATCCATGGTAACAGTCAGTGAACAGAGCATCTCGGCCAATCAAAACCAAGGATTTTACTGAAATTGTCAGCGCTGACTAAATTGATGAAACACCCCCATATAATACGTTTGATTTCTTTTATCAAATGCCCATGTTGTCAACAGGTCACGTCGGAACTTGGAAGGATTGTGGCTCAGAGCGAAATGATAGACGAGTGGATCCAAGAAAAGACTTCAGGGAATGACATCAGCTTTCAATACGAATAGAGTAAAATACAATTTAGAGCCTCATTCACAAAAGAAGAGTTAATTTAGGGGGAAAATGTTTTTATATCACCAACAATGGAGCAATTGTAGCGTCTATGTTTAGCAACTCCGGAGAAAACGCAGGTCTCAATGCATGGTTATAATCACCTGCTGATATGTTGAGAACACTCAATGGTATGACCCAGAATACTTGTCTGTATCTTTAGATGATCTTTCTCACCCTTATTCTTTGCGTTTCGGAAACAAACTTAGTTTACCCAAACCATATACTGAATTTCTCAAAAGATCATTTACACATCGAGCGGCATTTATATATAATAACCTACCGCCGGCTGCTCGATCAGCCTTAAATTTCAATGTTTCTCCTAGGATATGTACAAATTCATGAATGCATTGCTTGTTGTGACAGGATAGCCGGGTTTATTTTGTTCTGTTCTGTCATGTAATGTTTAAGTGATGTCATGTATGTAATATGTTGTAACCTTAAGCTCTGTATTTTTTTTTTTCATTCTCTTTCCAATTTTATCTCTACATCATTCTATTTTTTTTTCTAATTGTAAATGCTTGTTTGATTATTATGTAACTGAACCCCGTGGAAGACCAGTGGTACCATGGTGGCAACGCTAAATATGGGCATTCCAGCTGTTTCAAATTGTAATTTTTATATGTTTTTAACGGAAATGAATACCGACTTACCATACTAAAGTTGCGTGAGAAATGCCGGGCGCCATGCTACTGTACACGAAAGATACTGCAGAAAAGTTAGGATACTTCTACGAATAATTATATTTCTGTAATAATCTATATCCTAAGGAAGTGTCAGGTTTTCAAAAGCTGTTAAACAAATAGCGCTCTATGTATGAAAATTTTGTGTGATCTAAACCTAAAATGGCGTGCTGTCAAGAAATAAAAAAAAAGTCGCGTCTTTCTTTGCGAGTTTTCTAATTCCTGGCTTCCTCTTTTCGGAAGGCTTAAATCCGTACAAAACAAAAACAACAACAACAACAATAACAACAACAACAACAACAACGAAACACAATATTATTTTCTGTTATTAGTCGTATAAGTTGTTCTTCCCATTGATTTTTTTTTTACCTTCGACATTATACCCTCCACGCCTACAGAAATTGGCAGCTCTGCATTGTTTCTCGTATATCTACGAATTCGCACACCTAATAGTGCACCTTTCATGGTATACATGTGGGATACCACAAGCCACATCACTTTGTCTATTGTATGTGACGTGTTCACTTTAATAACCATATTTTTATCGTGTATTGATGTGTTGTAGTCTTAAACATTAAAGAGTGTTACATATAATTTTCTGTAATGAGAAAGCAAACGGTCAGACAAGAGCATCATTGGGCCACTATTTACGTTAATGCTCATTTCCTCAATGCCAATAACGTTGTACGCACTCACGTACACACACTTAGACACACACACACACACACACACAAACACACACACGGAGACATTTTAAAATTCCAAAACAGTGGGTCTTGAGAATTGTAGTTTCATGATACAGCGTTTAATATCCTTTGTCAATAGAACGTCTAATCACATTTTTTCGTTTTGAACACAGTCACTATTTTGGTCGCAGTACATCCAACGTCGAAAAAAAAAACCTTTTAAGTCCATAAAAACATACACTATTCATATCTTAATTTTTCTCTTCCTTTTTTCATTTAAACTGATATATCATTAGGCCCTCAAAAGAAACTGAAGAAACTACAGGTCGTAGTAGATAACAATATTAAAGTAGCTTGAAGTTTGGATTAGTAAATTATAAATTCGAAATTCGAATTTCTGTACGGAAACGTTGTAATGTGAAGGAACTTAAGAGCAAGTAGAAAATGTTAGTAGTACCGACAACATGTTGGAATCAATGTGAATACGTACATAATAAAGCTACATAATGATAAAGGTAATTGTACAGCCTCTCATACACAAATTGCGACAAGGCATCTGCTATTTCAATCAAAGGAAATAAAAACTTCCGACCTGTAAACTTTTTATGATGTCGGTTTTTTTCTCTTCTCTTAGCTTACAATTCACATCCCAGCAGCAGGAATGAAAAGAAACTTAGGGTTATACATCCAGAATGGTTGCTTTATGGAATTTCTACATGTGCTAAAAAAAGAAAGAAAAAAAAAACCTTGCAAATACTTACTTGCAACTTTAAAGAAATATGTCGTGCTTTTTCACGAAGGCAAATCTAATGATGTAGGCACATTCGAAAGAGTATTTCACTTGAAAGACTCCAAAACTTTTCACACCTGAACTTAACTTTCACCATTCACACGTTCAGCCGCATTCAGCGGGTGGAGCTCGGTCCCTAGCGGGTCCTTGGAATACGGTAGCGGGGCCTTTTCGGGATGAAAGCTGCCCCCCATAGTGGTTCCATTTTGAACGTGCACCCAGTAGGCTTCGATACGGTCCTCGAGGTTAGAGGGTCCCCAGTCGTCCACCGGTCGGGTGAGGACGCGGAGGCGCTGACGCATGATAGAAATTATACAGATTGCATTCGACATACTTTGAATTTTGACATCGCGAAAACATCGTTCTCGATTGGTCTGGTTAAAGGCACGTTCTTCATTTCAGTTATTCTAAGAGCAGTGGCGGGCTTTCAACAAGAAAAAAAAAAAACTTCATTATTGTTACCGATTCATTTTGTCGAGTTAGATTACCTCATGGTTCATTTTGCCTAGTTAATTCCAATTTGATACATAAAAAACCGCAATGTTTTCTGTTCTTCCATTCACGTTAAATTCTCCAAGAAGTATGCGCGAAAATCTCTACAAATTCGTTATGGAGTCATAAAAGAAGAATCAATATCTTAATTCACTTATAATTTAAAAAAAAAAATCCAGAGCTTTACTAATGAAGCTATAGTGACTACTTCAACGAGGGAATATCAAGCCATTGTTGAACTTTTTTGTGTGATACATGAATTGTGCTTCCGTCTGAGCCATCGGGGCAATAGTGAGGCAATGACATCATATCCTTATCTGGTTTGAGTACGATAGTTTCCTGAAAACATCTAACCATAATCTGCGCTAGGGAATTTGGACAGTGTTTACAACGCTATGCACTCAGAGCAAATTCATAATTAAGTTAACTTTCTCATTCTCAATCCGATCTAACGAAACTTACAGTAAATATAATCACGGATAACTTCATTATGGAGTTGAGTTCTCTATTCTTGCTAGTCTCAGCAGTCTCTATCATGATACATTGCTTATGAATATACCCACCTGCCGAAATGTTCCCCGTGTCCGCACTAAGTCATAGATCCAAACACCTGGGATGAAGATCATTGTTCCCACAATGAAGAGCCAGCCAATCACGTGACACCAAGCAGGAAATGGTCCGTTGTATTCCGGCTTCGACCAGTTGGTGATGTTGTAAACAAGGATGATCTGTATTATCGCATGGATTAATAACAGGGCGGGATTGGCTGTAGCAACAATTCTCATTACACTGTGTAGGGAGACTGTGACTACATTACCCCGATCTCAATCATCTTTGCTTTTGAAGTCTTTAATGTGAAAAGCCAGGAATTTGAAGATGTGTACACTGACGTATTAAGGAATTAAGAAAAGGAAGGAGAAAATCTTCAAAATAATCAATGCTCAACAAGAGATCAGCAAGATGAGGAACATTTTTTTTTTCAATTCCGTTTTATTTCATATTTCAAACGCAATATTTGGTCGGTATCGCCAGTGGCGTGATAGGTCACAACGAACTCGCAATGAACTTCTGGAAAGGATTTGCGTAAAACAAACACATGAGCAAAACGTCCGTGTTATCAAAAGCTGGCAGCATTTCTTTTTTGTAGCTTGACTTTACCAGTAGAATGGCAGGGGTGAAGAAAAGCCACGAGAGCTGCCAGTACATGAAGGACCAATGATCCACGAGCTTGCCGCCGAGCATGGCCCGTATGTCGTTCTTGAGGCGTCGTATGCCGTAGACCCAGCCGAAGGAAAGCGGGAGAGCCAGTCCACTGATGATGGAAATCCAGCCCGAGGCGTAGCTGTCGATCAGTGCTACCCAGTAGGGTCCGGCCTTCGGTCGATAGTAGCATGGTGAAAATAAGTATATGAGAAAACGACCTCATACAATACAAGACCATGCAATATATTGTAATTCCGTACAAGAAAATATAATGCGAAACGACAAAGCACATTGTAAGAAAAAATAAGAATTTATTATGGTCTTCCGTACCCAGGGTAGCCTCTTCAGTATTGCCACTCTCTATACCAGATGGCCCTGTGATCAGTATTACCGCTGGTGTTGCCAGGTATACCCACTTAAATATTTAGGTCGAGAGGGACAGTAATTGTTGGCAAAGACATCTTGTCCAAGTACGTAAGCACTGCACTGGCTGGAATTGAACTAGGGTCCTCCGATAGGGAGTCGAGAGTCTTATCCACTATGCCACAGTGACCCCACCATGCAATGCCATGATTAAATTATAATACTGAATTAAAAAAAAAGAAAGTATGCAAGGCTATTGGTATCGTTATGATTTCCTGCAATTCCGCACTACTACCAACTGAATATCATTGGTATACAATAATTTATATGTAAAATTCGACATTTGTGACTGCTTCGGCGCGTTGTAAACAGTAGTGCACATACAGAAACACTTTGAAAACAAAGATGTCATGTAGTCTACTTGGATGCCAAATTGCAAAGAAAAACTCCAGGTTGAAGCCCTTTCATGATTTTGTTGTCAATGGGAGAGAAGGTACATTGCCAACAATGTCCCTCTCCACTCTATAGTGTTTAAGTGGGTTTCCCTAAATCTAGAGGTAACCGATTTTAGGGTAGAATTTAGCACGTGTGCGCCAAAAGCCTCGTTGACATTAAAAGCATGCTAAACGAAAGCTTATTTGGAGGAGGGTCGCGGGGCCATAAGAGAAAATTTAATATTTCATTCGTCAAATATTCTTGACCACGTGCTTATACATGTAGTACATTTCCAAACAGGTCTTTACAGACAGGAGAAACGACGAAATTGCCCAAACTCACCATGAATCAAAGTGAAAATGGAAGGGTGTCGAGAAAATTAGTACTAAGTTCAATTTAGAACGAACCCCACATATCATATTATCATCGTATATCATACATCTCTCAATGTGTAAAACATTATAGTCTCTCAAATTTACTTTCCTAGTAGGCCTACATGTACTCTCATAAAAGTAGTACACTATGCAGTTATAAGATCATCGTGACTGAAATACATGTACATTGTGTAATAGTAAACACATTATTTCACGTATGTTTTATTTTGTTTTTTGTTTGTTTCTTCGTTTCTTCGTTTTCTTCTTACATATCGACTTAACTTTAGTCTTTCAATTTCAAAGCGATTTGTTCATTTTGTGCATCCAATCCTCATTAATTTGTATTTTACCGGTGCGACTTCAAGGTTCAGCAGACATTGATTCAGCACTCCATCTGCAAGTTGTGAACATTGGTATTCGGGACTATACCGAAGTGGCAGAATTTATTTTACCAATTGAAGCGATTAATGTGCATATCTTTGATGGCGTGACTCTATTGCACCTGGGCCAAGTAGGTTTGTTGTAATACGCTGCTCATATTCAAATATAGAAGGTGATGCTTGCTCACATTTGTCATGTAGCTGAAGCTGGTCAGAAAGCAGACGATACAGGAAACCGCTACAACAACCACGCGCCATTTTCGCAGTTTGGGAAAGCGGTCCAGAAACACTGTGATCATGGCTTCCAGGCAGACAAACTGCAGTAAACGGCGAACGAAGCAGAACAAATAATGAAATTGTTATTTTTGTCTATCAAATCTGAAAAGAAGAGACATAGCCTGTGCTACTTAAGAACAACTATTCTAATTGGTTTTTGAGTACGATGAGGAATTACCGGTCATTCACAGCTTTGAATTATTTATTTCATTGTTTTTTTCTATGAAAAGAAGGTTGAGAGCGGTCTCTGCAAATGGATTTAAAACTCCACGTCTTGTGATATAACATTAATTTTGTTATTTCTGGAGTTTAGAAACGTCTTAGTGCGGAAAAATTTCACTACCGGAAAGAGGCAAGAGTCATTAGTAATGAAAAGGGCTTACTTTATCCAATTGTAACTTGTGAATAAACTGAAACGATATAGGCCTAATCATTTATGTAGGATGGTCTATCCTGATTATTTTTAAAAATTAACGTACCTGACTATCCAAAGCAAGAAGAAACAGCATGACGAAGAAAAGCGCCGACCAGGCAGGAGCACCGGGGAACTCCGCCAGCGCAGCGGGGCAAACCACAAACACCAGCCCGAATCCTGATACACACAAAATATAGGAAAATAAGGGATGATTAAATTACACGAAGTTGCTAACTTTCACACACTGCGCATTTATAATAGAACCAGGTGACCAAGTACAAGTACAGATAAAGCACTTTAAGAAAAGAGTCAGATATACGATGCTGACTTTTTCAACAAATGTATAATTGTTACATGCTCTAACGACACAAAGATTATTTTGGAAAAATATAGGGATCCAGCTTTAGGGAGACAAATGGTCATAATCACCATATTCGAGGAGACATGCGACCTTAAAAAGGACAATGTACGTCTCCTATAAATTTCAACAATATTATCTAAATGCAAGCTTTACTGCTGATATTATTTAGTACACACTTCACACACGCTGTCTCCCTACAGCTGGATCCAGAGTTATATATATATATATCTATATATATATATATATATATATATATATATATATATATGCAAACATATTCTTTTTTTCACGATCCACGTCGTACAAGCTGCGCTTTCCAATAGTCCACTCTTTTCCATCGCTATATTTATCTTTCTGTTACTATTGCATATTGTACACTTTTTCTTTCTCGTTATACATCTGTTCCTACATATATATTTTGTATTACACTTTGTGGCATATACTTCATCAAATTGTTTAACAATTCGAATTGACAATGTATACTTTGTACTATGCATTAACTCTCGTTTGATGAAAATTAAACACAATTGAAATAAAACAACAGCAACGAAGACACACAAACATGTTTCCAACAACTAGAATCTTGAAGTGCAGATGAAGTGAATCAGTGGAGGTTATCATTTTGAGGGAAACTGAACATTCTTATTTACTTCATGAAGCAGTCTTCCGTTCATTACCAGTCCTACATCACTATCCGCGCTTCAACTACCCCTACCTCCTCTGACGACGTCTTTGATTGGGGTCCCACTTTGTTTGGACATGTACCCGAGAATTGCAAAGACTGCAAAGCCACCGTAGAAGCTGGTGAGACTGTTGCCAACTGCAACAAGCATTGAATCGCTGGAAGGATGGATGGATGAAGAGACAAGGTTGGAAATTGAGGAGATTAAAGAACAAAAGGAAGAAGGTGGGACAGGATACACCGAAAGAAAGAAACATATAAGAAGGACAGAACATGTAGGTAAAAGTAGGTGCGACAGGTGTCATTTCGAAAAGTGAAATTTCTTAAAGAACGAAACAAAATTCACGCATATTGGGTTTGCAGTCCTGGCTGACCCATACATATTTATTTCAAATGTATCTCATAAACACACACCATTACAATGTATGACAGCCACTGGTTCATTCCCATACGTAAGAGAAACAATAGTATTTCCCATTCATACAGGCAAGTTAAATTTCATACCGTATATCGTTATCTATTTTATCTACTAATTATATCCAAATATACAATTTGCATTCATGACTCGGACAAAGGTACTTTAAATGACAGAACATGCTCAAATGACTTCGCACGAGGTGAAATTTTGTTAGGAGTTAAAACTTTTTTTAAACACCATGTGTAATCATGAAATATCATGCATATAGACAGTGTATTGCGCGCGCGTCCAAACACACAGACACACACCAAACATACATGGGCACAAAAATAATGTGAATTTGCATGCACTCCTTCAAAGGAAGAGTTCTATTGCAAGATTGTCTAAGCACCATTTCAAACATTTCTAAGTAAGTCCATCATCAGAGTAAGATTAAACCTTTCCAGTAATACCTCACTTGTAAAGTAACGAAGAATATTCTAGAAGTTATGATAAAGAATGTCCTGTATTTTGTTATCAAAATCATTCTTTGTTTTTAGCAGCTTTGATTATAAAAACTCAACTTACCAAAATAGATTTAGCTCGTTTTGGGATAACACTATTCAAGTGTTAATTTGTATGCACTCCTTCAAACGTTATTTCATTTCATTTCATTTCGTTTTATTTCATTCTTCTCCTCTTTTCCAACAGAACATAACACAGTACAAATTAGGAATCATATCACAATCGTATACATACATCTTGCAAATGATATCAAATGATACAATAATAAAGTTACATATATATATATATATATATATATATATATGCATGTATACGCAAAAAAATACAAGGTTATGTTTCAGTTGAAAAAAAAAAAGAACTGAGAGGTCCACTAAAAAGCAAGCTTGTAGATTGTGAACCCCTCAAGAAAAATCTAATGAAATACTTATTTGCATATGCTTAGCACAAGTATAATTTAAGACAAGACGGAACAAAATATACGAGACACACAGCAACATGACACGACTCGACAAAATAGATGGAAAAATGGAAGGAAGGAAGGAAGGAAGGAAGAGAATGCCTACACGCTGATCAAGGAAACGAAAGAGGGAAACGAAAGAGGGAATTGAAGAGGGAATTGAAGAGGTGCTTCAAACAGCTGGTGGCTGCATACAGCCGTGCAGAGATTATGATGGCTATTTCATTATAATAAATTCAGAGATTAATTGATTGACGGTTGGATGATGAACCCTGTGGTTGTTGGGACTTGGTTAATAAAAACGAAAAATCAGAGATTTTAACTTCCGCTTAAAAGAATACAAAGAAGGAGAATTTTAATTCCAGAATCTAGGGCCTGTGTATATAAATGTATTCTGAGCCAATAATGTTCTCAGAAGGGGTAAATGAAACTCAGAAGATTGCCTAGCGGGATAATCATGGATTGAATTGAATATACAGGGAAGTTGCGTTGAAGTTAAACATAAACTGTCAAAGTTGAAAAAAAAATACAAATACAAAAATGTATTCAATCAGTTCGTGAAACTTACAGGTTAGATCACATATTACTGAAGGACTGTTTAAAGCGGTATTTGTACTAACTTGATAAAAGTATTGTGGAAATTGCTGAAGGAACTCAGAGTGAGTAAGCTACCACCGCCAGCCCCGGCCGAAAAGAAAACCTGTTGCGCAGCATCTTTCCACGGCTATAGAAAGTTGGAAGAGAAGGAGTGAGATGAAATGATGTTCTTTCATCGCATGGAAAATGATGAAACAATTGTGGCAAGGCAATATCATATGGGAGAAACGCATGATGAGGTCACACTTGTTCTTCCGATAATCAAAAACATCGAATGACAAACAAAAACAAAAACAAAAAAAAAAATCGGTTATGTAGTACACATTTTTGGAGAAAATTCTAACAGTATTCGAAATGTACCACGGACAAAACATATAGGTTATAAATTACGTAGAGTCGAATCAGACATACTTCCTCTGAAATGTTTCGTTTTTAAATGATATTGCCATGAATTCTCTCAGTGTATCTCTACCTGCAGCTAAAACTCTTGTAAAATAGACCATGAAATACATTTAAATTCTATGCAAGCATTGCTTAGAAGAGCTTACAACAAAACTTGCCGGAAACTTCCCCTATCTATCAACTATAACGTTCTTTTTTTTTCTGCTCAAGGAACTTAACGGGGCGGGGGAAAGCAGATTTGTAACGCGTCGTTTCTGTGTAAGGTTACATACTGAAAAAGAAATTCGGATCAATCATTAATATACATTACAGAAACGGTCCATTTGGTTCAAGAGATGAGGTCTCACCAGTTTCATTTCATTTTAATCCCATGTTTTATGCCACCACTCGATTTTTTTTTTTTTTTTTTTTTTTTTTTACATTTGGCATACTGGTTCTGCCACACGGATAGGCAGTCAATGGATCCATGTCTTACAGCTACACTATTTTTGTTATGTACATGTATTCAAAGATACATGATTATATAAACATGTGCTATAAACATGCATACTTTTTATCTTCTCTTTCATTTGCTCCTTATCGTCTCCGTGCTTACCAGTGGGGATGCGATCTTTGTCCAGTTGGGCTTAAGGTAGAAAATAATACCTTCGTAATAACCATCCAGAGTTACAGCTCGAATGAGGAGCGCTGTCAGCATCACGTAAGGAAAGAGAGCGGTGAAATACACCACCTGTAAAAAGAATACAGACCATCACATCCATCATGTCACAAAGTAACTAGTTGTATAGCGGATGTGTACTATATTTCTGGTGCCACTTCCGGGTTTCATTAATTTTTTTTTCTTTTTATTTCTTTTGCTTTTAACGAAAAATAAAGGGGACGTGGGCCGGTTGCGCCCCCTCTGGATCCGCCACTGATAAGTGGATTGCACAAGCCTCATATTTAAGTAAAATTTTGTCCAGAAACATAGGAATTTTAAATAAGCTGAAATATTTTTCCCCATACATATACTCAACAATGATTTCCCCTTACCTCAACTATGGAATTCTTGCATGGGGTAATTCGTCCAGATTTTTGCTTGATTCGCTTTTCCTTCTCCAAAAACGCGCCATCAGAATTATCAATAACGCCGGATATCTATCTCATACAAATGATTTTTTTTTTCACAAGAATAAAATTTTTAAATTGACTGACTTGTTTGATTACAATCTAGGTATTTTCATGTATAAATACTCCACGAATGATCTTCCTGATATTTTTCTTCACATGTTCAAAAGAGACTACTCAGTTCACAATTATCCCACCCGCCTACGGGACGCTTATCACCTTCCACGTACTCGAACAATTTTCGCGATGAAAACAATTATGTATGCGGGACCGAAATACTGGAACGATCTCCCCTCTGAACTCACAGGTTGTTTATCACTATCATCCTTTAAATGCAAATTAAGACAGTATTTATTGAATAATTACACTAATTCAGCTCATTAAAATCTGTTTTGTGCTGTACAGGAGTATCATATGCATATTCTTCCTTCTTTAAGACAGTTGGGGCGAGGTAACAGCTGGTATTTCAATTCCCTCTGCACTGTAACTGGTTGTTGAATGTCTTTCTTTTTTTTTTGGGGGGGGGGGATTTGCAGGTGCATGTGTTCCCTCCTTAATACACGCAATGTATAAATTTCTAATACTTTTTAACCGTATCATTGTTATCATATATTGAGTCATATTGTTATTATTGCCAGAACGACAATGGTTCATCCGCCTACAGCATGTGGCTTATCCGACCCCAAATCTGCATTAGAGAAGAATTTGCTATAAAACTGTATAATTGTACTTTTTTTCTCTATGTTTCGGTCATTTTGTACCCGTGCTCCCCATCTTAATCTTTAACTCGATTTGAACTGGGACCTACGCTCAACAAGCTCCCTTTTAAGTAGGTTCCTTCATATTTCTTTAGCATTCATTCACAAATTCCAAACTTCATAGATCGACCACTATATGTTTTATATATTTGCAATATTCTATGTATGTCTCCAGCTTGATATCATGTACTTCATTTTATTTTGTTATATTTGATGTATTTTTTTCATCGAGAAATATGAAAAATAAATCGAAATCGAAAATCGAAATCATAAAAAATAAATACTTAAAAAATGCGCTCACCTGACAGAAAGAGGCAGTGGTGTTATCCACATTGTTATCCCTGGAGTCTCCTTTTAACAGAGCCTTTTAACAAGAGCTACCGCGACAACGTCCAGGTAACATCAGGGTAACTTCCCCCCCCCCCCCACCCTACCTGTTTAAACGGTCCAAGCATATCGTCGCACGTTGTCACGGTAAAGTTTGCCAGATTCTACCCGAGCCAGTTAAGGTATACAATGTAACTACAGACACTAGACTTGCAACTTTCTATGAGAACGCGGCTGTGGTAACATTCATTTTATATCCTCAACCTGCATGCGTACTATTACATTACCCTTCGTGGAAACCTACTTTGTACACTGGTAAGGTTTTCGGTGAGTGTCTGTACCCCTCGCTCTTTCCGGCGATTTTATGGGAATTTTAGAAGAATTTTGTTTTCTGGACGTTGTCGCGACACTGTCGCTGTATAATGTCCAGACCTGGTCGAAACTAGTGACTGGCATGGCATACTTTATGGAGTGGATGACGATTCATGTTCATGTCACATGATTGGCTTGTCCTGTCAAGTGATCGCTTAGTGTCTATTGGGACAGAATGTTGGGACAGAATGTTAGTGGGGGCGATGTGGCATAGTGGATGAGACTCTCGACTCCCGATCGGAGGACCCGAGTTCGAATCCCGCCCAGTGCTATACGTCCTTGGACAAAATGCTTTTACCCACCATGTCCCTCTCGACCCAGGTGTATAAATGCGTACCTGGCAATGCTAGGTTAATAATAATGGCAGGGCCCTCTGGTAGAGCAGTGGTAACACTGAAGAGGCTACCCTGGGTAAATAATAACCTATTATTATTGTATTATAATGTTAGTGCTCACTATCTAGACATTCGGGCCCGAATTCATGAAGGTGTTACAATTGAAACCATTGTTTAAACTATGGACAATTTACATGGAGCGCCAAGTGTCGCATGGCCTATTTCGTTACGAAATCAGTCATTTCGTCGACGAATCAGTCATTTCGTTAAAGAAATGACTATTTCGTCGACGAAATGTTGTCATTTCGTTACGAAATGACTGATGTCGTAACGAAAAAGGCCGTGCGACACTTGGAGCTCTATACAAATTGTTCACGGTTTAAACCATGGTTTCCATTGTATCACCTTCGTGAATTCGGGCCAATGGGTTTCTTATGCTTAAAACCCACTCTTCTGCTAGATTTAGACATGCGAAGCTCACAATTAGAAAAAAAAAAATGAAATGGAAATAGTGACTATGTCACCAAGGCTGACCTTATTTTTCAAGCTTTTTTCTTTCTTCTTTCTTTTTCTTTTTTTTTTGCACAGAAGCCGAGCTTGACCTATTCAATTCCGAAATCTTGGCGCACTATGTAAAATAATTGTTCTACTAAGAATTGAATGTATGAGTGTGTGCGTGTGTGTGTGAATTTTAAAAACTTCAACATTCACATTTCAATTCATATCTGAAGCGTTTATAATTCTACAACATCTAACAATAACATCTACAACACAAGTCTCATAAAGTCTGCAGTATAAAAAAAAAAAACAAACCATTAATGGACCTATCTAAAGAGGAAGGAAACCACAAAAGCTGCGATGCATTTATGATAATTATATAAAATTTACTACTTATAGTCAATAAGTAAGAGCAAAGATACTTCCAGAATTCTATATCCCATCTCCCCAACATCCACTCAGGTCTGCATGGGAGGTATGAACGCCATGTACACCTCCCCTACCTCAACATTCACAAGTACTTCCAACGAACTCATGACCCCCACCCTTAACACACACACACACACACACGCACACACACAGGAATTTATAAACACATAGACACCCTGCATGCGTCCTGTTCCTGTTATCTGTCTGCACATGCAAAAGGAATCATTTTCCTCAAAATAGCAATTCATCGATTTATTCCCATTATTTTTGTTAATCCACCTATGTCATTCCTCCTTTTTTTTTAATAGCTTCCTAATTTTCTCAATTGCTTCATTTCTAACTAATATGGATCCATCTCCAGTTATTTATCTACGTTGGCTTTCTTTGTAGTTTTTATCTCTGTAATCTTTCATCATATTTATTACTTTTATAAGGTTGCAGGGTGTTTGTTTGCTAAAATTGAAAATGATGTGCATTTTACTGAAGACATCAGACAAAATTTCACCCATATACAGTACAGTTTTGTCGGATACTCGCATAAAGATGGATCGCAGTCATCATAGCCAACTTATTGATTATAGAACCTCCTACCATACACCCTGCCAAGATTATTATACATCTAACATAACATCCACAACACAAATCTCATAAAGTTTGCTGCCATAAAAAAAATAAAACATTAATGGTCCTACCTAAAGAGGATAGGAAGCTGCGACGCATATTATTACTTTTTTCCCCGTCACATAAAGAGCCTGATGATATTTTAGCCAAAGTCATGTAGAAAATAAGATGCTTCTCGAAATGACAGCGTGTCATTTTTTTTTTTTTTTTTTTGCGAGAATGTTTCAATGTTAGCATTAGCTCACTTTGCCAGAAGTCTTGATACCCTTGGCGATGATGACGAACATGATAACCCACACGAAGAGGTTGCTAAGGGTAACCTGCCAGACCACACCTCCAACTTCAGATATGCTGGAAGACTCCTTTAGAAACTGGTTCCTGGCATGAGACAAGCATAGGAAGGAAGCGAATGAGTGAAAAAGTAAAATAATGAGCAACGTCTATATACTTTAAAGTAAAGACGATTAACTTTTTGGGGGGATAATTTGATATCACGCAGTACATGAATAGCTCCATGTATAATGTGTGGACTTTATTGTGGTCCTTGAGCAGAGAAACTAATACTCTAAGACCCCGTTTACAGTGCGAGGCTCGGCCGCGGCTCGGCCGCGGCCGAGCCCAACCCCGCTTCAGTGGAAACGCACAAAAGGCCAAACGCGAGGCCAAAATTGGCCTCGCATTTGGCCTCGCATTTGGCCTCGCTCTGGAGGTGGTCTCGGCCGCGGCCGAGCCGCGGCCGAGCCCGGCCTCTTCTTGGTGTAAACGCAAACTGGGCCAAATGCGTGGCCAATTTAAGTCTGGCTTCCAGACCCTCTGCCCGTACTATTTCGCTATTCACGATATTAACCCCCTCAACGTGGGAAACTAGTATAGTTTAAGGTGGTTTTGTCCTGCAAAGGATTTTTCCTTCGGCAAAGGCCTTTGCCCGAACGGCGACTTCGTCGCCACGGAATCCAGTTGGCAAAGGGTCTGAAAACCAGGCTATACCAAATTGCGTTTGTTTACAAGCAGAGCGCCATGCACTACGACATAATATTGAAAGGTTTGAATTAAAAGCGCGGCCGAGCCCAGCAGTGTAAACGGACAAAATTGCGAGGCTCGGCCGCGCAATTGAGCCCGGCCCCGCACTGTAAACGGGGTCTAAGACCCCGTTTACAGTGCGGGGCTGGGCCGAGCCGCGGCCGAGCCCAGCCTCAATTGCGAGGCCGGGCCCCGCAATTTTGTCCGTTTACACTGCCGGGCTCGGCCGCGCTTTTGATTCAAACCTTTCAATATTTTGTCGTAGTGGCGCTCTGCTTGTAAACAAATGCAATTTGGTATTGTCTGGTATTCAGACCCTTTGCCAAATGAATTCCGTGGCGACGAATTCGCCGTTCGGGCAAAGGCCTTTGCCGAAGGAAAGAATCCTTTGCAGGACAAAACCACCTTACATTATACTAGTTTTCGACGTTGAGGGGGTAAATATTCTGAATAGCAAAATATACATGCAGAGGGTTTGGAAGCCAGACTAAAATTGGCCGCGCAATTGGCCGCGCATTTGGCCCAGTTTGCGTTTACACCAAGAAAAGGCCGCGCTCGGCCGCGGCTCGGCCGCGGCTCAGCCGCGGCCGAGACCACCTCCAGAGCGAGGCCAAATGCGAGGCCAATTTTGGCCTCGCATTTGGCCTTTTGTGCGTTTACACTGAAGCGGGGCTGGGCACGGCCGCGGCCGATCCGGGGCCGAGCCTCGCACTGTAAACGGGGTCTAAATCTCTTAAACGAATTACACTGAACAGTGTTGATGACATAGGACCCTCACATATTTCAGAAATGTAGCAGTGTAATTCCATTACAATATCGCTTGCTTAAAGGTACTAGCCCACATTTGCAAACCCACGAAAATCAAAACTGCATAAAACAGGTCCAATATGACTTCAAGTACAAGTTATAACAGTAACATACCTCACCTGTCGTTCTTTGTCTATACCATTCGATAAAAGAGAGAAAATCATCGTTTTAAAATCAATAGACCTTATGCATATGACGTCACACGGTCTTACTAACTGAAGGGCGCCCTCCCTCAGAGGGCAAGCGATGCTTTGCTGGAGCGTGCTTTTACACGCGAGGCAATGGGCATTTACACACAACATCGGGGTTTCTTTTACTGTCTTTTCTATTGCATGTAATCTACAGCCCTAGATCGGGAAATTCAAGCTTGTATAGCAAAATCGACATTTGATGTATGCAGTGCACTCACCAGGTTAATGATATATCCAACATTTTGGCACAATTTTCATGAAAAAAGATGCAACTACCAGCGGTCGTAACAGCTCATCAATCTACGAATCCGTTAGCCAATCACATGCGAGGTAGATTTCTACGTGTGTTTTACTAAAACACGTACCTCGCATGTGATTGGCTAATGAAATTCAAAATGGCGACATACATTCAGCGAACGGCGGTGTTGCGCTATGGATACAAATTTCTGCGATATAACCTAGGAATTCTGTAGTTACTGTGAGTATTTCGATTGCACAATGTGAGAAAATTACCCAAATATTGCTGCATAATGTGTCATGTCATGTCAAACTTGTTTGATGGTAAAAAAAAACCTGCCACTAGCCTGGGGACTGGCGGCGAGTGAGGCGATCGCCGCTAGCGCGCATAGGAAAAGCACATAACTAGCTGCACTCCTCTGCGATGTCAAGGACTTCGCTTGCCCTCTAAGATGGCGTCGCGAGAGGTTGTCAAGCGAGTGATGACGTCAATGCATAAGGTCTATTTTCAAACCGGGTCAACCCGACCCAAAATCGAATTACGAGCACGGGCTATAGCTACGTACATTGTACATGTAACACGTACGTGGACTGGAGCTAGCGAGCGTTATACGCATGCATACGGATTACGGTGCATTTTCATTTATTTTTATGAAAGTAATGGACTAATTGGAACGAAATTTTGCACAGGTGTTACTGCAATCATACCCAAACTCCATGCTAACTATGAGACCAATTGCTGCAGGTTTACAAATGTGGGCTAATACCTTTAACAAGTTCACTTTTGCATAATATATATGCATGCCTTCTTCTTTTGCTATGCTTCCTCGAGCCCCGACCTTGCATTCTTTTGGTGAGGCTGCTATAAGCTGTGTTCAGACGGAGGCAGTTTTGGTCGAAATAACTTCGGAGGAAGGGTCGGAGGAAGCTTGGTCGGAGTAACTTCGGAGGATAGGTCGGAGTAGTGCCCGTCTGAACAAGGTCGTGGTAACTTCCTCCGATCGGAGGAACTTACCACGACCTCTTCCTCCGAACAAGATACTCCTGAGTTTTCTCAGGAGTATCTCGCTACCACGACTAGCCGGTCGGAGTAAATTGCCCTTGCGGACAAGCCCTCGGAGTATCTATGAACTTACATACCTTACGACCTAGGTAAAACTTCCTGGGTCAAATCGCAATGTTGACATTTTGCGAGTACACGTGCGCGTGTAGTGCAATTCTAACCTAATCGATCGCGACGAAGAAGCTGCCGCTCATGCCAAAATTTCCATCAACAAGAATGGAGAAGACAAATGCCACTGGTAAAAAACAATCGCATGGTCGACGTGCGCAGCGCTAACACTTCCGGAAGTTACACCGACCCTCGCACATAAATTGTTCGGAGTTTCTTCCCACGCCCGTCGTGTGGACACAAGGGTCGTGGTAAGATATGCATTAATTTGAATTTTAATTGCCGAGCCATGAATTTTTACTCCGACTAGAAATACGTCTGAACATGGCCAGAGTCATCATCCTTGTTCATTGCAATTTGTTTATCAATTTCTAAAACATTCTTATTCCTCATCCCGATCAAGATAGATTCTGAAAGTTTGTAGGCCTACTCAGTATAACTAACAGATATTTGTTAAAATGTAAACGTCTGAAAATCATCCGGAAGTCTCATTTAACCCTAAAAAGGCAAGGGGGTTGAATCAACCCCCCTTGACATTTTTCGCGACTACTCCGCCGCGTGAATTTTTTTGACCGCGCCGTTAGCTGACTTTTTACTTTCAAGTCTTGCGCATCTTTTGACACCATTTTTGCGAAAATCGCGCATACCGTTACGACGCTGCGCGACCTTTTATACATGCCTGTCAGACCGAAAATGGCTTAAAAACGTGATTTTGTGTATAAAGTCTATGCAAATGGAGTTTTCTCTTCTTATTCATAAAGATATGATTTTCACTTTCAGAGGCTGAAACTAATTAATTTTAGCATAATTATGCTTGAAATAGGTTCTGTCAAAAATTTTGAGAAAAAAATGATAAAACAAAAGGACGAAAAACAAAGAAATACATAAGAAATTTATAAAACAATAAAATACATAAGAAATTGATTTTGATACCAGATATTTTTTCATGTACATTGTTAGGAATGCTACAAAGAATGTTATCACCAAAAATTAGGATTCTAGGAGCTTTAATTTCTGATTTATAGCAAAAAGTAGTACGCATAATTATATCAACATAATTAATCATTATGATGAAAATTTCCATTTTTTTTTATAGTTTGGTAGATTACGCGACAGGTAATGTATGTGCCAATTTTCATGGTGATTGCGCGAGCGACGGCCGAAATCTCGGGGGGGGGGGGTTTGAATCAACCCCTCCCCGGCCACAGAACACCCAAAAAAGCCCGGCCTGGTTAGGGTTAAGATCACCAAAGGATTCTTAGATTCTGGTTTTACAAGATGTACTCGAAGCAAACCGGATTTCTTTTCTAAAGTTGCATGATTCGTGTACTGGGTTTACAACTCCAACACTTCAGCAAGGCATTTTGTTGCCGGTGTGTCTTTGTGGTCTTTCCATTTTTCCCCTCTGTGTAAGAATTTCGGGTCACTAATAACCTTGCAGCACCGTATCCATGTCTAAGGCCATGAATTCTTAATGTTTTCTTACCTTTTCTGCTTCCACCCCTATCTTTTCTTCTTTTTTTTTTGGAGGGGGGGGGAGGGCCCTCTTTCTCTTGAAGCTTTCTTGAAGCTTTTTGCTTGAAGAGAATGTTGCCAGAGTCTGTTGTACATAATTATCGCATGGTGATTATATCCAACTATACTTTATTCTTTGTGAACGGAAGTAGACTCTAATACTGAAATACTATTAACACTTACGTCCAGTACTCCTCACTCGGTAGTCGTCTCTTCATCTTTAGGGGGTCTGTATAGTTGCCGAGATCCACAAAGGTCTCATTATGCACAATAACGTTGTATTCTCCGAGCTCATCTTCTGTGAGCATCGTCAGGTTTGCGCAGCTGCCATTGGCAATAATGATGCCTCCATCTCCCAGACAAGCCCCCAAATGTTCGCTGCAGTACGGTGTATTCCACGAGTGGTCACATCCCACCCACGGCAGGTTGCGCGTGAAGGAGGCGAAACAGTAGTAGATAGAATAAGCGATGATGATGTTGTAGTAGCCGAGGGTTACCGAGTACGACAAGAACTGGCAGTAGGACAGACCTGTGTGTATGTTTGTATTTTGATATTGTGATTTCTGTCTTATCAGAGAGAACGGGACATGATTTATACACAGCATTCCATTGCAAGGAGAAGGAATTATGATTGAATTGCCTCTTCATTGCTTCAAAGCACTGTAGACGACTGCCACTTTGAGGAGTGACAAAGACTATGAAAGCCAAAGTACAATAGATTAGGCAGGCATTCATTTCTTTTTCCTGACTTCGAGTACCTTTCTGTGCTCACCCTTTGCAACACCCTTTAAAAGGGCAAGAGAAAGGTTTCTATCGATGACATGTATTGCTACAGTCCTGGTTTTAAAGAGTTTTAAAAGGGCATTTTACCGGTTTTTTTATTTTTTTATATGTTGTTCTTTTAATTCTAAAAGACCCAGCGGTGCAAACAGAATCAAAATTTCATAAGGATTAAGTCCGTAATTTAATGTTAAAAATGGAACTTTTTAGGTGAGAATTATGCTAATGAGCTGACGAGCCCGGATGTTATGATGTCACAGGTACTCTCACTATTACTGATTACAAGAGCTGGCATACGCGTGCGTTAATTCGTATCGAGTAGCAGACGACGCTTAGGCCTAATTTAGCTAGCAGGCGGCGCTTGTGTACTGTTCTATCCATGTAGATATCTCAAATTTTACTAAACCAAATCGCACCAAAATTACAGGATATACTTCATAGCATATTTCAAAGTATTCTCTTATATTTGAACGAAATCAGTATTCGAGAAGTATCAATATTGACGTCGACTTTCAAGTCGTCACTCAAAAAAAAACTCACTCTTCGCGAGAGATCTTGGTGAACGCAAGATGCACAATCTAGAACTGAAGTTAGCCGACTAGTACTGTGCGAACGGGTAATTTACGCGAGAACTAAACTCAAAAGTGTAATGATTTTTGCGACTTGTGTGATATAGGAACTACATTTTTCAATCAACTTACCACAAATAATTTGTAAATTTATTTATTGCCCCAGATTACTTGAAAGATTTGTCTCATGATATTAAATGGCTAACTTCAGTCTGTGCGTGCGCAGCAGGTAGGTAGGGCCTGGCCGCAATCACTCGTGTTAGTCGTAGAGCAGATTATTTTTAGCGACGCCGACAGGAAAGTCGACATCTACACTTACGCTTCCCGACATGTGATTTGTTTCCAATTAACGTGAGCTGTTGGATATGAATCATAAAGTATTTCCTGTGAGTTTGGTGCCATTTGGCAAGGTGAATTTTGAGATATCTACATGGATACGGACGTACGCTAGCACTATACCTACACCAGCGCTGGGATTGCGAAGCGGCGACACTGTGTTACGTGTTGGAATCTACGTGGTCAGGCCACTCTTCCGAGATATATGGGTCCTATGTAGGCCTACTGAAACAAACTGTTAGATCTAACATTAGTCCTTGGTGTAAATAACACCACTATGAGATTTATCTCGACTACAAAACATCGGAAATCCATAAAGCAGATACCTTACCTGAAAAATCCAGCACAGGAACAACAGTGCCCGCAGGACAAGGGTCCAGATGTAGATCTGGAGTCTGGACTTTCGTCTGGACTTTCTTCAAGTTCTGGCAGCAGGGCCAGGGGTATGTAACGTTACGCTGTGCCTTATTAGCGCTGTGCACATAGGGCCTACAGCTGCAATGTCGACGGTGAGTGAGTGTAGGGCCTACTCATCAAAACTTGGACTGCCACGTAGAACCTACTCCTTGACTGCTCAGTAGTCCTGGTCCTAGTTCTAGTATTTCAGAGTCTATGTGTACTGGGTACCGTTTTCATCTTACTAAGCGTAAATCGTGCGTGCCGTTGAAGAGAGTCTAGAAACCCTATCTACATTTGGATTTAGATTCACTCAGCCCTCATCTACGTTAGATAGTTTGAACTGGCGAACCATCGCTCGATCATGATCATCAATGCGTAACATCCCACCGGAATTCCTTATTCACTGCGGGGTCAAATGTCAGAAATGGTTAACAGATTTCTATTCTTGCTGTTTCACCAACCAAGTCATCCCTAAGATATGGAGAAAAGCCACTGTAATTGCTCTCCCCAAACCAAACAAACCAGTTGATGACCCCAAGAGCTACAGACCAATCTCCCTTCCCTGTGTTCCTTACAAGCTTCTGGAACGTCTCCTTCTGGCGAGGATAGAACCTGTGGTTGACCCACAATTACCAGATGAACAAGCGGGCTTCCGCCATGGTCGGAGTACAGTCCACCAAATTGTCAAGCTGACCAATGACATCGAAGACAGCTTTGAGAAGAATCACAAAGCTGGCGCCATCTTTGTCGACCTCACTGCAGCCTACGAAACTGTGTGGCACCAGGGTCTGACTCTGAAATTATTAAAGACAATCCCTGATCGCCACATGGTGAGGTTCCTCTGCAACATTCTAGCCAACAGGAGGTTTGTTCTGAAGACTAGTGATGGACAGTCCAGCAGACCACGCCAACTGCGGAATGGAGTTCCTCAAGGCTCTGTACTATCCCCCTTGCTCTTCAACATATACATCAGTGACATCCCCTTCACAACCTCACGACAGTATGGCTATGCAGATGACCTTGCCCTTCTTCACTCTGACAGAGCCTGGTCAAAAAATGTAGAGAATACCCTCACTGCAGATATGTCGCAAATCGCGAAGTACTTCAGGATCTGGAGACTCAAGATTAGCATGTCCAAGACAACGGTAACAGCTTTCCACCTGAACACCAAGGAGGCTAATCGGCAACTCAGTGTCATTCTTGATGGAACACCTCTTCCATACAATGCTACACCAACCTACCTTGGAGTGAAGTTGGATAGGCAGCTGACCTACAAGGAACAACTCAAGGCCATAAGTGCAAAAGTGTCTTCAAGGAACAACCTCCTTCACCGACTTGCAGGCTCAAAATGGGGTGCCAGTGCAACCACTCTCCGCACTAGTGCGCTAGCACTTGTATACAGTGCCGCGGAATACGCCTCCCCTGCGTGGTGTAGGAGCTCTCACACCAAGAAACTTGACTCAGTTCTGAATGACACCATGAGATTAATAACAGGATGTCTCCGGCCTACACCAACAGAATTCCTACCTGTTCTCTCAGGCATCCCTCCTGCCCCCATGCGCCGAGAACATCACACACATAGGCTGGTAACCAAGGCCTCCAGCAACCCGGACGACCTCCTCCACGACGTAGTTGAGGGCTCTGTAACTCTGGGTCAGCGGCATCGGCGACTGAAGTCTCGCCGCCCTTTCTCCCGCCATGCAGCAACGCTGAGAGGATCAGACTTCAACATCTGTCAGACATGGAGAACAAGCTGGGAAGACACCCAACGACCTGCCCAACTCGTTGTCACGCCCAATACATCTGTCCCCCCAGGAGCAAACCTCCCAAGGAGTGAGTGGGTGTCTCTAAATCGGATTCGAACGGGAGTTGGGCGTTTCAATGCAGCCATGCATCGTTGGGGGCTACGCCCGTCAGCAGCTTGCCAGTGTGGTGCACCAGAACAGACTGCTCAACACATCTTGAGTGAGTGCCCTGATCTCCGACCTCCTGACAACATGGACCTGACACACCCTACTCCACAGACTGTAACTTGGCTACAACAATTGAGGGACATTACTTAGCTGTTGCTGCCTCATAAGCAAGAAGAAGAATGCGTAACGTTACTTACACACAGTCTTCTATGGGCAGCACGTTCGGATAACGATGCCAATTTCATTTTGCATATCTGGAATTTCCCCACAAGTTTTATCTAAATGAAAAGCTGTTAAAGAGATTGCTTTTAAAGATTAATAGATATTGTTTAACATGTTTATTATAGCTCCATATTGCAATTATACTAAATAACAGCTTTTGCAGTACTTCGTGTGAGATTTCATCAGTAAATTGGCATTATGTAGTTCGTCTTGCTAATGTCGGAGTTGTGCACCAAGAGCACCTGTGACGTAGGCCAAATTGTGTGGATCGTTCCATGGCTTGCTCGTTTTCATTTTTTAAAAAAAAAATCATTACAGGCTTATCCTGGGTTTTACAATCCTCTCTTTCCAGTAGTAGGCATCAAAAAATGTAGATTAGAATTATCAGACAATTAGAAAATGTCAGTACAGTTTTCTTTTAAAGCTTACCGTACATGCTGCGGTACGGTTGCCATACTATACACGCTGTGAAAAATCACCATACCATTAATGATGTGATTGATGTGGTTTTCAGGTTTACCTCTCATGATGGGCAAAGCTCTCCAGACAGTCACCATGTTGCTGCTGCTGTACTGACCGAGGGCAAACTCCAGGACGATGAGGGGCATGCAGGCGAACATCAAAAGGGTGCAGTAGGGAATAAGGAAGGCTCCTTTGTGGAAATAAAGTTAACATTAAAAAAAAATAATACTTTGATAAAATGATACAGTGGACGGATCGTGAGGGGATGACATTATTCACATTTCTAATTCCACGACACCAATGTCGCCGATCGATATAACACTTGTATATTTATAAAAATTACGTCAACCCTTATACTCCCTAAATGTCGAAATAGCGAAACAGGTTAAACTCGAGTCTTAAAAGGTGCCGCCCGTTTGAGCGGATGAATCATATCAAACATTGGAGTGAACCTTGTCTCTTTGCATTGAGCTTGACAAAGAAACTGAGTATTTAATACTTTCTGGACATATTCATGATATAGGCGTGCAGTGCTAAAGATTGCTCTGCTTACAACCTATACAAAAATATAAGTCATGATCCCTCAAATCATTGTGTATCATGGATATGGATTTGGATCCTTTAAAGCAGGAGGTGGATTCCTGTCGTGGAAGCCTCACTCGAGCCCTCCTTTTGGATCCCCGATATTTTTTTTTTTTTAATTATTGAAAAGGAGCATTTTGCTACTTTTGGTCAAGGCGGTTCAAGAGATGGGGTCACGATAGTTTTCTTTGCTTTGATCATATTTGCGCTGCCGGCACTCAAAAACAACATTTAAAGTATGTGTTAAACTGAAGCTGCCCCACAGATGCAGACGATGGATTCCTGTGCCACTGTATAATGACTAGCCACTATCTGAGGAAGTCTTTTTTTTTTTTTTTTTTTTTTTTTTTACATGTAACTTGCTTTTCGCTGCCCCTTGAGAATAGATGAGCGGTACATAGTCCTACTGGTACAGACACGGTAATGTGCGAATAAAACAATTGCGCGAAGGCTGATGCAAATCAAAATTACTCTACTTTAAATGTCTCAACATTGATGTGACACATTACTGAACAAAGATTAATGCTTGAAGAGTACCCCATATCCTTTTAAAGGGAACGCAAACCCAAAGAGCAACGTGGATTGAATGAAAGGAGCAATAGTAGAACACATCAGTCAGTCAGTGAAAGTTCTAAGAAAATCGGACAATCGATACAAAGGTTATGAATCTTTAAAGTTTTCGTATTGGAACCGCTGGACGAGGAGACTACTAGAGGCTATGACATATGAGCGGACAATGATATACAGAAAAAGAAAATTCCACTAAAAATTCATTTTCATGAAAATTACAAATTCCATCAACTTGATACTAACATATGTTAAGGATAGCTATAACACACTATTATCCCCCCTCCTTTCTGAAAGTGGTTAGTCAAGTGCTCTTACATAATGCTAGAAAAGTGAATTTTTGTTGAATTTCCTTTATATTTCCTTTGTATTGTTGTCCACTCATACGTCGTAACCTCTATTAGTCTCCTCATCCAGCTGTTCCAACACCAAAACTTTAAAAATTCATAACTTTTGCATCGATTGCCTGATTTCCTCGAACTTTCACTAATATGTTCTACTAATGTTTCTGCTTTCACTCAATCCACATTGCTTTTTGGGTTTGCGTTCCCTTTAATTTGATATGAAGTGATTGGGCAGACGATAAAATCGGCTTTTCAATGAGGTTACGGTTGCAAATATTTTCATAACATATGGCTCACATTCACAGTTCTGCACATCTCACTTTTGTTTCCGTTGCTATGCTTTATTGTTAGGTGATATTCCATTTGATTTGACAGAATAAAAAGTAAAATAAAGCCGACATTTTGTTAAACTGAATCTTCAGAATATTCAGAAATATGGTGGCATTGAATTACAATCAACAACGCACAAAATGCCCCTGCGAAATTTTGTCTGTGCATCCATAGAAAACTGAAAAAAAAATACAGCCGTTTGGAGCTCCTTCTCTTGAACCCCTTTAGCATCGTGTTTAGTTTGGGTTATATTGAGGTCAATTCTTTTGAGGACTGGGAAGGCTAATCTAGATAAATCATATCGTGTTCCTGACTATTGTGACGACAAGGTATAACACAAATAGTACGAATGGTATCATCACTATCGTAACTTTTTTTCATAGCCCGTTATGAGGTAGCAATTTAATCGGGGTGCTTGTTATTGTCAATGAAGCTGAAGAATAATAAAATATTATTGAGGGAGAGAGGCCCGCGTGTTATTCAGCGATAAAAGAAAAAGGATCTTAAAAAGAGGAGAGTAGAGGAAAGAAGCCACACAGGGAGAATGAAAGAAGAAAAATAATGATACACGAAAGGTAGTGTTGAAGGGAGGCAAATAAGGACAAACAAAGGGCAGTTTTTAGCTGAGGTTGAGGTTACACTATAATGGAAATGGGACAATAGGAGACAGGGACAGTTGTGAGAAAGACTAAAAATCAGGTATACATACAAGTGACATAGTTCAGAGAACAGTAGGAGGGAAAAAAGATAAACCAGAAAGAAAGGAGGGAAAAGGGGGCAAGTTGAAAAATCCTGAAGATGAGAAAGAGCAGTGAAAACAAAGTTAAATTTCAAACGATGTATTACGAAACTAGGCAAGAGGGGGAGAGAGAGAGTGAGGGAGAGAAGGTGGGGGCAAATAAAGAAAAATCAGGTAAAGAAAGAATAATGGAGTGAATCCGAGGACTCCTGTGGGAAAGAGCTGTGAGAGAATAGAACTTGCAGCCAACTGCTGCCCTTCGGCTGACACTACTTACCTTCCCTATACTGTAGTCCCCACGTCGCTTAATTCCCTATCTGCTCTTTCTCGGCCTTCTTTCGCCAAATATCTTTTATCTCAAAGACTAAATGTAGCACACACACACACACACACACACACATACACACAGAAAGAAAAAAAAAACTGTTGTATACAGCTTATCCATTAGTAGCGAGCCAATAGAGTAAAAGCCAGTTGAGGCAGTGGAGTATATCAAGGACTATACATGTAGATGGTGTTCAGGCAAACCTCTATTCCCATTTACATCACTATGCAAACTTTCAAACAACACACAAATAACCACGGAGGTGTTATCTATCTTCTTAATCCCCACGTTCTAAAGCATTACGATGGATGTCAAATATACTAGATAGTATTGCTCGACTCCGGTTTAGCCTCAAGACGAATTTTGGAGACGAAAAATGCATCAATTCATGAAATTACAAGTTGCATTTTAACGCAAGATTTGAGGGAAATACTGTAATTTATTAAGAAAGAATTATTTAGAAGAATTGATGGTTATTTATTTAGGAAAGAATGTAAAATCATTCACATGCACATCTGTAGTCCTTTATAATTCCATATTTCTCCATGATGAGCACATTTGTGCAGGCTGGTTCTTAACCTTTTAACATGACATATCTGATTTTTCAAATACACTTGTTTGCACTAGATCGTGCTTTACTTATTTTTGCTGTTAAAAGTGCAAAGCGGAGACGTTGAGGAGTCTCGAGTCAATACAAGGTCACCAAATACTAGATAGTCTGCAGCCCAATGAGATACAACCTCTTTAGTTATGTTAGAAGGCAGTAGTACTTTCTCCATGTATAATGCCTCCCAGGTACAATACCTCCGCCGTTCTTGTAACATAGGAATGGGAACCTCCAAATGTTTGATAGTCCCACGGCATATCCAAGGCAAGAAACGGCAAAGTCGAAGCGCCCTCTCCACGTCTGCCGCTCCATCACTTCCTCCGTGTCATTCTCCCGTCGCTATAACGATAAACGATAAAATGGAATGAAAATTACTAACCAACTTAGACTTTTAAGAATGAAGGTAATATACGAACACAGCGTCGTTATTTGGCAATTCCTGGCATATGTAGGCATTCAAGAGTTGAAAACCCGAGACAGAAGTCATCCAGTACATTGTACAAGGAAGAAAGGACATTCTTTTTCTTAGCACTAAAATCATCCATTAATCGGTTACAAGCATACTGTCAAAATTATGACGAGAATGTACATGCAGCATATGATCCTCCCTCCTTTTTTTTTCTCTCAGTATAATGTGGTGTGATACATCCTAATGCAAATGCAGACATTGTAAGTGAAAAAAGAAGAGCTTGGAGGATATTCATGTCACCCATCAGAAAACGAAAATGACAGGGGGCCTAATGCACAGCAATTTCAGAAGAAGAAGAAGATAAATTGTGAAAAGTGTTCAAGCAATTAGTGTGAATTGATGTGGTTTATACATTACATGTGACAGGTGAGGGAACGTTGTTACAGAGGGATGGAGAGTGCATACATTGGAATATCATGATGTAGTGAAAGCCAGTTCGGAATTATTTATGTGCACATTTCGGAAAATGACTTCTCTTTTTTTTTCTCGGTTGGCTATGCATTTGACTCGTTTTTCAAAACATGAACGTACTACACATGGACTATGAACGCAGGTCTTCCGTTGATCCTATCATCGCCACCGCCACCTGTGCATTTTAAAGAGTACATTCAGGTGTCTGGACAATAACGATTGTGTACTCATGTATCGTCACTAACAAAAGAATCGTTTCCCTCATTTCAGTCTTCATTTCAGACGGAAATGTCTTTGAATAAATACAGATGATGAGGAGCGCAGCAAAAACCTGACAAATTTTGTGTCAAAAGATGGGGAATTGCTGATTCCCACATTTTCGCACACGGATAAGACCTTCTCTAATGGCAAGATATACCTGTTCTAGCTCTACCATTACCTTCCCTTTTTGGTCTGGGATAAGCAGCGGAAAGTGAAATTAAGATTACAAATGACAATCATGCTGCCAAAATGTTCGCTTTCTTTTAAAAACTGCCTGCCTTTCCCAAGCGAAATTGTTTGAGGCATAATTTCCTAACATACACCACAGCTTCACATTCATTTTATTTGATGTTTGTGAGTTATTTCCTTCTGCGCATATAGTTTTAGATTTCCCAAATCTCCGTCTTGTTCTTTTCCCGGCTTGCTGGCGGTGACGATCATGGGATCAAAGCAGTGAGGCATGTTAAAATATCTTCATGGCGCTTATGAGATATACAGGTGCATGAATTGATTAACGATACGATGAATGTCCTTGTACAGTAGGTCCATGTTCAATGCAACTTTGTGCACAAACTTCAATTTCAATTTCAATTTCAATTTATTTTCATGTTTCTCTATGAAAAATTACATCAAATATAAAAATATTAAATGAAATACATGACATACATAGAATATTGCAAATATGTAAAACATGATAGTGGTCGATCTGTTAAGTTTGGAATCTGTGAATGAATGCTAAAGAAGTATGAAGGAACCTACTTAAAAGCGAGCTTGTTTAGCGTAAGTCCCGGTTAAAAACGAGTTTAAGATTGAGAAGGGAGATTTTGAACATGTGAAGAAAAACATCATTAAGATCATTCGTGGAGTATTTATACATGAACATACCTAGATCGTAATCAAACAAATCAATCAATTTCAAAAATTTATTCTTGTGAAAAAATTCATTTGTATGAGATAAATATCCGGCGTTATTGATAATTCTGATGGCGCGTTTTGAAGAAGGAAAAGCGAATCAAGCAAACATTTGGACGAATTACCCCATGCTAGAATTCCATAGTTGAGGTAAGGGGAAATCATTGTTGAATATATTTTGTAATACATGTATGGGGAAATTATGTTTCAGCTTGTTTAAAATTCCAATGTTTCTGGACAAAATTTTACTTAAATAGTTAATATGGGTTTTCCAGGATAGATCACTATCAATGTAAAGTCCCAGAAACTTGATACTACATGTATCTACCTGGTTTAAATTGATACCATTGATCTTAACATAATCAGAAACAGAGTTCAGAGAATTGCTGGACAGCATATAATGCGTCTTATCAATATTTAGTGACAACTTATTTGCGTGGATCCAGGACTGAACAAGTTTCAGTTCATTGTTTAACATATGTATAAGCGTGTTTGAGTTACGATGTGAAAGAAAGAAATTTGTGTCATCAGCAAAGCATATGAAAGAAAGAATCTGGGACGAATTTTGGAGGTCGTTTAGGTACAAGATAAATAATAACGGGCCAAGTAGGGAACCCAGAGGGACACCACAAGATGTTGTTTTCAAGAGAGACTCGTATCCATTTACATAAACATATTGCTTTCTCGACATAACAATTGCTCGACTTGCTCGACATAACAATTTATGGAATTCACGTCCAGACCAGGAATGATCTTGCGTAGACCACCAGGTGACAGAATGTTCTGTTTGTGGAAACTTGCATAAACATTATTTCATTTGTTGCTTAAAATGCATTCGAATTTTGTTCATTATTATTCAATTAGTATAGGATTAAATGCATACTTTATTATCATCAGGTTAATTACATTAAAAAAATGCTTGTCTTAATGAATTCAAAACAAATATGACCGTTATGGCAAATTAACTGTATCTGCATGATCGCAAATTGGCGCTACAAACTGGCTTACTAAATTGCTGAGGTCAGTGATCGCCAAAACAGCAGGCGACTAATGAAAATGATACTAGATAAATTAAGATGGGGTCGCAACTCGCCATAATCCATGCAAACATAATAATTGGGTTCTAGAGCGTTGCAGAGGGGTGTTTTACCATTCCTCCTCGCTTTGAAGTCATGCTCGGCGCCGACCTACAGATGTACTTCCAAGACAACATTAATGGTATAGAATTGGAAAAAGCTTCACATTTCATTAAAGTGCAACCAATATTTCAACTCAAATCTTCAATGAAATTCTACAATTTCCTTTAAAATGTTTAAGAAAAAATGCAAAGACATTAATTTCTAAAGTCAAATACTTCTCTATAACGCGCGCATTTGCGCATGTTACATTTTTTATCTTTCAATAAAAATATTTGTATGAATTAGATCTTCACCATAGCGTGAAACCGCGTACTTGCATGATTTTTGCTGTTAAAAGCTTATTTTTTTAAGGGGAACTCCAGACGATTTTCATAATTTCACATCATGTAGTACATAAATCTACAGCTCCTAGTATAGATTTATGGAAATTATTGTGGTCCTTGAACAGAGAAACCTATACATTGAAAAACCTAAAACAAATTACACTAAACTATGATGCTGACGTAGAGGCTCACATTTTTCAGAAATGTAGCACGGTATTTCCATTATAATAGCGCTTGCTTAGCAAGGTCAATTGCGCATAACCTATCCATGACTTTTTCTTTTGTTGTGCTTCCTCGAGCCCCGACTCATGCATTCTTTTAGTGAGGCTGCTATATCATCATCTTTGTTCATTGTAATTTGTTATCAGTTTTTAAAACATTCTTATTCCTCATCCCGATCATTTTAGATACTGTAACTCTGTACTTAGTATAACTAATCTATAGCTGTTCAAGGTAAATGTCTAAAAATCATCAGGAGGTCTCGTTTACCAGTGCCTTTTAATACTCTGCGGCCATTCAAAGCGCACACATTCATTGTTGCCCACCCACTGAAAAGATAATTGAGCGAACTGCAGGGCGATAGGAGTAGGGATCTGTTCTGTTGTGAGAGCACTACACAATCTAGTTCTGATTATTAAATGCTTTTTTTTTTGGTTAAGCATCTTGATAGTTCATCGCATTACTTCTCGGTGGGGTCGAGCATGACTTCCAAGGAAAGCAGTAGTACTTTATTTCCCATCTGTAACAACTCCTTGACGATGCTTGATACCGCGAACGTCAGTACTTTCACACATGAGATTATACCCATTATTTTCATTGTGTCAAGGGCCATCTATTCTTTACAACTTCTTCAGGGGCGGATCCAGGAATTCCATAAAGAGGGGGCGCGTTTACAAAATTAAAGGGGGGGGGGGCGCACGCACCCTTCCCTCCATTTTTTCTTTTTATTTCTTTTGTTTCACAAAAAAAAAAAAAAAAGATAAGGGGGGGGGGGGGGGCGTGCGCCGGTTCCGGTCCTCCCTGGATCCGCCACTGCTTCTTCTATTAAAGACGCTTCAGCACAGTTGGTATTCAGATGAATAACTTTTGTGGGGAAAAAGAGAGATGATGACGAATACTTGAATACACTGCCTTGAAGACATCATTAGTATTCAAGTGTGTAAGGAGATAAGTATCCCTACAATGGGCCATAATCAATTTATTTTACCCTTCGGCATGATATGCGTCCAAAGCAAAAAAAATAAAAAAAATTAAAAAAAAATAAATAAATGAATGAAAAAATACTCTTGCTGCGCAGAGTTAGCATACCATACACCCAAATTTAGTGTTCCACTTAATTTCATATTTGATGTAATATCATTTGACTTGCAACAAAAATCAATACCTGATAGAAAAAAAAAATGTTTTCATTTCATAGAGGATTAATACTCCTTCATGAAAAAAGAAAAACAAGTTTAAAAATTGAGTACAAACAGATGCAAACGCGAATAGCGTCAGTCGATATCAAAATTGTTATTTGTTAAGATCGCCCGTTTATCTATCTAACAATCTGAAATGTAACACTACTCTCAAGGTTGAATAAACAGATAGAACGAGATATGAAACTCGTCAGACTGACGAGTTAGGTGATACGCTTGGGGTTATCAGATGTCGGTCATCTGTGATCGACAAAGAAAAGAATGTGATATAGACACCTTGAAGTTATAATTGAGTTTGCATGCAAAACCGTTTCCCTAACCTCTCGGCCACGGGACATCCACGGAAATGGTAAGGCAAAAAAGAAATGTATAGATATTACAGGGAGAAAAGTCAATGCCCACTCAACCAACGTGGCCGCGTGAACATGTATTGCATTGCTAGACGGAAATGCGGCCTTGTAACTACTGATGTCGCTATGCCATTTCTGGCAACTTGGGAAAAATACGTGCCGTAAACATAAAACCTATAATCGGCTGGTTTTGATACCTTGCCTTTAATCACAATTTTCAGTGTGATGACGTCATCAAAGTACAAAACAATGATGTGGTCTTGAAAGACAATTGTTCAAAGTACAACACCTTCGTCGTCGTCATTACATATTATGATCAGTTTGACAAAGTCAGCCTGCAAAATTTTGCAGCAGTCGAAGCAATATGGTCTCCAACACAAAAAAGAGGGATATGGTGTGTGTGTGTGTCTGTGTGTGTGTATAGGTGTGTTTATATACGAATGTGATTTCTACATGGACGATATAATTATGTAATACAAAATTGAAGAAAAAAAAGTAAAATAGCTAAGTAATTTGTTTCGTGATCTTGTGGGGTTCGAACCCGCACGTGTGCAACATCACGTCTCTGAGACGTCGCCTTTAACCACTCGGCCATACGTCTCGACGAGAAAAAAAAAGAGGAACGTAAACTTATGTATGTGAAAGATGAATCAGGAATCGTTTTGTCCACATTCCATTCTCATTTTCAGTTTTAAACTGCAAAATTGTCAAACTAATAAGGAGATTTCAAAGAATAACATGCATGATTACTGCAGCTTATTGTCTCAGTTACCACACACTTAAGTTACAGAGGAAATGGAGCAAAATCATCTGAGATAAAGGTGCTTAAACGTTGTCAAGTTAATGCACATAAAAAAAAAAATCACCTCCCATAGAGATAACACGTAAACTTGTCTGATTTTGAGTCTTTACCTTTAATAACAATTTGAAGTATGATGGTAAGTCTTCTTGAACCAAGAGTGTGGAACGCAAGCTTCTACGTGAAAGATGAATCATGACGATCACCCGTGACCGACACATCTTCAAAGGGATCAGTTATTAGAAGTGGAAGCCCTCGTGCCAAGCATATTGTCTCAGCAATTCCAAAGCAATGATACCCTTACATTTATGCATACCATAATTTCCCTCTGAAATCAATGGTAGGTATATTCATGTACAATTGCTTGCCTTGTCCATAAACTTTGCTTTACAAACTTTCAGTGAAACGTGTCATAACATAATTCTGTAACTCCATTAGCAGGGATTGACTTCATAAAGAAAGATATATCAAATTGAACGCTTAGCGCGTATAACTAAGGGGGATTTTAGCCTGATGCTCTGTTCTTCACTGCTCAGATACCAACAACACTCATTACCTACGGCTACGTATAGAGAAACAGCCATGACGAAAATAAGTTATTCCTTTTCTTTGGCAGATAGACACACAACCCCTTTAAACCACACTATAATTGACATGGAGGGACATGAAAAAGTTCATTACTACTACTGAACAGTGATGCCTTCTACTCATGTGGCACAAGATACCTCTATAGCAACATAAAACCTGTCTACAACTCCGTTATTGCGTCAAATAATAACATCCTGGAATTTCAAAGAGATGAGCGAGACGCCATACACCTGGCCTAGAGTTAATTCATTCAGTTGCCATTCCTGCTCCAGTTGAGTTATGCAAATTATTTTCCGACCTGTCTTGTGACAATATAACAGGAACAAACGTAGAGAAAAGGAAAGGGAAAAGGAAAGGTGGCAAGCGGGGCACTGTACCAAGGGCAATTTAAACAATACGTATGATAAATGAAGCAAATCCAACCTAGAGCCTCCGACAAAAAAAAAGAGGAACTTGAGCGACTGTGTGTCGTGGGGTAGTATAATTGATAAGATAATACGATAAATGACATCGATCGGAATAAAGCTGAACTGCCAAAAGAAACACAAAGAAAGAGAGAGAAAAAAATGATAGCGTCCTGCGGGTCTCGAACATCTCGTCCTAAGGTAGTGCATAATGACCATGCAGCGCGCTAAGTGACTATAAAGCCACACGGCTGTACCGAAGATTGGATGTGAAATTTATCTTTAATCTTTTTTTATTTATATATATATATATATATATATATATATATATATTTATCTTAAATATTTATACCATATACAACATGAAAAAGTTCATTACTACTACTAAACAGTGATGCTTTCCATTCATGTGGCACAAGATACCTCTATAACAACATATAACCTGTCTACAACTTCGTTATTGGGTCAAACAATAACAACCTGGAATTTCAAAGAGATGAGCGAGACGCCATACACCTGGACTAGAGTTAATCAATTCAGCTCCCATTCCTGCAAGTTATTTAAACATACATGTTCCTACCTATCCTGTTACAGTATAACAATAACCAATGAAGAGAAAAGGAAAGAGCAAACGAAAGGTGGCAAGCGGGACACTGTAACAAGGGGCAATTTACAACATTAAGTGTGACAAAATTAATGAAGCAAACCCAATCTCCAAACTCCAATACAAAACAAGGGAAATAGAGCAGCCGTGTTCACGGGTTACGTACACTTGATAAAGTAATACGATAAATGACATCGGAGTAAAGCTGAACTGCCGAAAAAAAAAGAAAAAAAAAGAAAGAACGGATAAAAGTCCTGCGGGAGTCGAACCTCTCGCCTTCCGGTATGGCGTTATGAACAACCAGCGCGCTAACCGATTATGCCACATGGCTGTCCTGAAGATCGAGTGCGAAACTTAAATCTAAATACTATCGTGACAGTGTTGACTTGTGATGGCGCTATTCAACTTCCCACAAGTGGCAGCGTGGATTCGATCAATATACAGTTGCAAAGAAAAACTGGGAATCGTTCCGTACAGATTGCATTCTCATTTTCAGTTTTAAATTGCAAAATTGTCAACCTGATGAGGAGATTTGAAAACATAAAATGCATGATTACTAAAGCTTGTTGTCTCAGCTACAACATATTTATGTTTCAGAGGAAATGGAGTAAAATCAGATGAGGTAAAGGTGCTTAAACGTTGTCAAGTCAATGCATGGTTTAAAAAAAAATCACCTCCCATAGACATAACACGTAAACTTGTCTGATTTTGAGTCTTTACCTTTAATCACAATTTCTAGTATGATGACGTCATCATATTTCAAAACCATCACATGGCCTTGAAAGGCAAATGTTCAAAGTGCAACATATCTGAATTTGGGGTAATATTGAGCTTAAACAACAGAGATACGAGCAAATGAATGTCAGAAACAGTACCTCAAAAAAATCAATTCCACTTTTTTGATTTAAAATGACGATATGATGACGTCATCGCGTATTCCTGGCAATACTGATACTTGGAATGTTACTTACAATTCATATACTTTTGTAATATGCAATAGAAATATAGGGTCAACGGACGATTTAAAGAGCTATGGCGAAATAAACAAAGACATGTTTTTTCACTATATTTGCAGAAAGACGCGCACGCGGAATTTCAACTTTGACGCCAGTGCATTCCTTTGTTATAGGTCGTAATCGATCGGAAATCAATGGATATTATTACTCAAAGTATCAGGAATCCAAATCAGTCAAAAAAATTGCATTTTCATGTTGCTTACGGGCTCTGCGCGCGAAATTGCGCGGACGGACGCGCACGCGAGAAAATGTTTGAAACGCTTAAAATTGTCTGAAACTTCGAGATTTCCCATTGGGAAGTCGTTTTGAGCCTTTTAAAATTTTGACGCGCGCTTACGCGCGCGTAATGATGACCTGTGTAACTAGCGTTAAAAAGTAAGATAGAGCGTGACCTGAACTTCATGTCCACCGAAAATGATACAGAAATGACATCTAGTTATGAAGTTATGATCGATCATGTGACAAGGTCCGAAAATCACAAAATGGCGCCTAGATGACGTCATAGATATGTAACTGTCATGAAAACCTTATTGTGGCTAGATTTTGTCATGAGACATGTTGACTGAAAATGTCATGTTATTTCGTAATGTCATTCTTGAGATATTGACGACACAAAATTGTCCAGAAAGAAAGAAGAATAAAAAACGAGATATGAAACTCGTCACACTGAAGACGAGTTAGGTGATACGCTTGGGGTCATCAGATGTCGGTCATCCGTGATCGACAAAGAAAAGAATGTAATATAGCACCTTGAAGTTATAATGAGATACTTAGTTGAACTTTTTTGGGGGCCTACATTTATTATTCAGATCACATTTGTTTTTCTGTCACACAAACTATGTGGAAATTCTGTGCGTGTACGACTTAGTCGATTTACGGACTTTTTGAGCCTCAATTGCGCGGCCGAGCCCCGCAATTTAGTCCATTTACACTGCCGGGCTCGGCCGCGCTTTTGATTCAAACCTTTCAATATTTTGTCGTAGTGGCGAAGTCGCCGTTCGGGCAAAGGCCTTTGCCGAAGGAGAAAATCCTTTGCAGGACAAAACCACCTTAAACTATACTAGTTTTCGACGTTGAAGTGGTTAATATCCTGAATACCGAAATAGTACAGGCGAGTGTTTGGAAGCCACAATAAAATTGGCCGCGCATTTAGCCCAGTTTGCGTTTACACTGAGAAAAAGGCCGGGCGCGACCGCGGCTCGGCCGCGGCCGAGACCACATTAGCATGGCCTAATGCGAGGCCATTTTGGCCCCGCATTTGGCCTTTTGCGCGTTTACACCGAAATGAAGGCGGTCTCGGCGCGGCCGAGCCGCGGCCGAACCTCGCACTGTAAACGGGATCCAAGTGATCCTCGGCACGTACAAATAAAACATGACAATTAAGTGTTTATAACCATCCTGGCTTTAACAGTGGCCTTTTAAAATATGACCTTTGACCATTATTTACATAACCAATATGACTCCCTCTCATCTTGCTATCATAGTGATCAGTTCAAAGAGCTCTTACAGCTATATACAAGCCTGTGAGATTTACAAGCAGTAAATCCAATGAAGCCTCCGATACAAAACAAGGGATATAGAGCAAGTGAGTCTGTTTACATGAGAATGTGATTTATACCTGGACGAAAGTGATATCTCAATTAAAGAGAAAAGGGCAAAAGAAAAACGGGCCAAACGTACGGCTCCAGCGAAAGAGACATCGCCTTTAACCATGTAACTATAGGTCTCCTCCAACTAAGAGTACACTTCGAACGTAAGCTTATACGTGAATGATAATTTATGACGATCTCACATGATCGACACACATTCATAGGGGACAGTTAGAAGTGGAAGGTGTGCTTAATCGTTTCATTAATTCCTAATCAATGACAATCCTACTATAGGCATGTCATAATTTCTCATCTAAAATCAATGGCCTATAGGACTCATGCACCATTACTTGTATCGTGCATATACTTTGTTTTTTAAGCTTTGAGTGAAACGTGTCATAACATAATTCTGTAATTCCATCAGCAGTAATTGACATTTAAGAAAGCTATATCACCGTATTGAACGCTTAGAACCTAACCGGGGGAGGGGGGTATTATAGCATAATACTCGGTTCTTTACTGGCCAGATGCCAACAACACCCATCACCCACGGCTACGCATAGAGAAACAGCCATGGCGAAAATAAAACTTTGCTTTCTCATAGGCACAATGACACAAAACCCCATCAAACACACTTTTATTGGCGGGGATGGACATGAAAAAGTTCATTACTAATACTAAACAGCGTATGCATTCCATTCATGTGGAGCGAGATACCTCTATAGCAACATAAAGCCTGTCTTCAACTCCGTTGATCGAACAATGACAACCTGAAATTTCAAAGAGATGAGCGAGACGCTATATACACCTGGCCTAGAGTTAATTTATTCAGTTCTCATTCCTACTTCAAGTTGGGTTATGTCATTGTAATCATTCCCATCTGCAGTATAACAAAACCAAAATGAGGGAAAAGGGGAGAGAAAAACGAGAGGTGGCAAAAGAAAAAATGCATGCACAACTGCAATCCACATCATTGCGTGTGACAAGTGAAGCAAATGTATTAGTTGTTATAGCAGTGTTTTATGAGCATAAACAGGCAAATTGCTTTATAGACAGACAATGTCAAATTTAAAAACAATCAATTTAATGTCAGAGAAGATGGTAAACAAGATGCATTGAAACTGTAACTAAATCGCTGCTCTTTTACTCGGTCACGGAACGTCCAACTTTATATCCAACAAAAAAAAAATGTTAGGGGAAAGAAACAAATTTAGATATAACATTCTTAAATTAAAAACAAGGAAAAGAAAATGTCCACGTCAGGATTAAAAAAAAAAAAAAAAACTCCGCACGAACATGCATTATATTCTAGATGGGAATACGGTCTTGATGCAAAGGTCCAATGATTGTCTCATTACTTTAAAAGCAATCTATGGTTCCCTTACCATCACCAGTACCACACCACAACGACGTCTCTAAAATCAATGGTAGCACATTTATCATTGCATCGTGCATTAACTCCCTTTTCCTAAACTACCAATGGAACGTGTCATATTATTGTGTATTTCGATCAGTAGTGACTGACTTTGAAGAAGAAAGATAATGCAAAAAATTGAACGCTTACCACATTACTTATAGGGCTATTCCAGTTTGGTACTGATCTGTTCTATTCTCCCAAATGCCAACAACATATGTCACCTATGGCTAAACTAGTGAAACAGCCATGACGAAAATAAACGACAGAGAACCCCGTCATAATCACTACGCTTGGAAAGGTGTTGCCCAAAATTCCTCATTATGAAGCAATATCAAGTCACTTCCTTCCCTGCCTGTCTTTAACTCCGTTATTTGGTCAAACAATAACAACCTGGAATTCCAAAGAGATCAGCGAGACGCCATGCACCTGGACTAGAGTTAATTAATTCAGTTCCCATTCCTGTTAGTTATGTAAACGTACACGTTCCTAAATATCCTGCTACAGTATAACAAGAACAAATGAAGAGAAAAGGAAAGAGAAAACGAATGGTGGCAAGCGGGGCACTGTTTCAAGGGGCAATTTACAACATTACGTGTGACAAAATTAATGAAGCAAACCCAACCTCCAAACTCCAATACAAAACAAGGGAAATAGAGTAGCTGTGTTCATGACATCAGTGTGAAGCTGAACTGCTGAAAAAAAAAGAAAAAAGAAATAAAAGGAAAAAGTCCTGCGGGACTCGATTAACTTCTCTCCTTCCGGTCGGGCATTATAAACACGCAGCGTGCTAAGCGATTCTGCCGCACGGAAGATCCGAAGATCCTGTGCGAAACTTAAATCTATCTATGTATGCTATACACAACACAAATTTACATTGATATTCAGTTTTTTGGCGATATACGTAAAGTGACTGATAGCGCTATTCAACTTCCCACGAGTGGCCGCGAGGATTCGATCAATATACAGTTGCAAAGATAAATCGGGAATCGTTTCGACCAGATTCCATTCTCATTTTCAGTGATCGACAACGAAAATAATGTTAAGTTGCGACTTGAAGTAATATTGAGAAATATTCGTGAAGTCCAATTCTTTATACAGTCCTATATAATTCAGATGAAATTGTTTCTGTCATGCAACCAATTGAAAATTTCGTGTGGTGTCACCGTGTCCAAGTAAGTTGATTGGAAATGATATGTGAATGAATATTTACCAATAGGTCTTCATATTGTTAAAAAAAACCAAGCATGGCCATGCTGTCTTTTAAGAGTCATCTTCACTTTGTAATTTCAAGTCCAAGTTGCCAGTCAAAGCAATGTGGTCTCCAACACAAAACAAAGGGATATTGTGTGTGTGTGTGTGTGTGTGTGTGTGTGCCTGTGTGTGTGTACGTTTACATGAAAACGTGCTTTCTACATGGACGAAGGTGAATACTCCATAAAAAAAAAAGATATACGTATTTTGTTTCGTGCTCTTATGGGGTTCGAACCCGTACATGTGCAACCTCACGTCTCTTGTGACGTCGCTTTTATCCTCTCGGCCATGTACGTCTTGACGAGAAAATATGAGGAACGTAAGCTTATATGTGAAAGATGATTCAGGAATCGTTTGGTCCACATTCCATTCTCATTTTCAGTTTTTAGCTGCAAAATTATCAACCTGACGAGGAGATTTGAAAAAAAATAAAATGCATGATCACTGCAGCTTATTGTCTCAGCTACCACATACATAAGTTTCAGAGGAAATGGAGCAAAATCAGCTGAGATAAAGGTGCTTAAACGTTGTCAAGTCAATGCATGGTTAAAAAAAAAAATCACCTCCCATAGACATAACACGTCAACTTGTCTGATTTTGAGTCTTTACCTTTAATCACAATTTGAAGTATGATGGTAAGTCTTCTCGAACGAAGAGTGTGGAACGGAAGCTTCTACGTGAAAGATGAATCATGACGATCACCCGTGACCGACACATCTTCAAAGGGATCAGTTATTAGAAGTGGAAGCCCTCGTGCCAAGCATATTGTCTCAGCAATTCCAAAGCAATGATACCCTTACATTTAGGTATACCATAATTTCCCTGTGAAATCAATGGTATTATTCATGTACAATTGCTTGCCTTGTCCATAAACTTTGCTTTACAAACTTTCAGTGCAATGTGTCATAACATAATTCTGTAACTCCATTAGCAGTGATTGACTACATAAATAAAGATATATCAAATTGAACGCTTAGCGCGTATAACTAAGGGGGATTTTAGCCTGATGCTCTGTTCTTCACTGCTCAGATACCAACAACACTCATCACCTACGGCTACGTATAGAGAAACAGCCATGACGAAAATAAGGTTTTCCTTTTCTTTAGCAGATAGACACACAACCCCTTTAAACACACTATAATTGACATGGAGGGACAAGAAAAGGTTCATTACTACTACTAAACAGTGATGCCTTCTACTCATGTGGCACAAGATACCTCTATAGCAACATAAAACCTGTCTACAATTCCGTTCTTGGGTCAAACAATAACAACCTGGAATTTCAAAGAGATGAGCGAGACGCCATACACCTGGCCTAGAGTTAATCTATTCAGTTGCCATTCCTGCTCCAGTTGAGTTATGTAAATTATTTTCCGACCTGTCTTGTGCAGTGTAACATGAACAAACGTAGAGAAAAGGAAAGAGAAAACAAAGGTGGCAAGCGGGGCACTGTATACCAAGGGCAATTTACAACATTACACGTATGATAAATGAAGCAAATCCAACCTCCAGTCTGCGACAAAAAAAAAAGGGGGGGGGGAATTGAGTGACTGTGTGTTGTGGGGTAATGACATCGGAATGAAGCTGAACTGCCAAACGAAAAACAAAGAAAGAGAGAGAGAAAAAAATAATAGCGTCCTGCGGGTCTCGAAGGTAGTGCATAATGACCATGGAGCGCGCTAAGCGACTATAAAGCCACACGGCTGTCCCGAAGATTGGATGTGAAATTCATATCTTTATATCATTTACAACATGAAAAGGTTCATTACTACGACTTAACAGTGATGCCTTCCATTTATGTGGCACAAAATACCTCTATAGCAACATAAAACCTGTCTACAACTTCGTTATTGGGTCAAACAATAACAACCTGGAATTTCAAAGAGATGAGCGAGACGCCATACACCTGGACTAGAGTTAATCAATTCAGCTCCCATTCCTGCCAGTTATCTAAACGTACATGTTCCTACCTATCCTGTTACAATATAACAAGAGCCAATGAAGAGAAAAGGAAAGAGCAAACGAAAGGTGGCAAGCGGGACACTGTAACAAGGGGCAATTTACAACATTAAGTGTGACAAAATTAATGAAGCAAACCCAATGTCCAAACTCCAATACAAAACAAGGGAAATAGAGCAGCCGTGTTCACGGGTTACGTACACTTAATAAAATAATATGATAAATGACATCGGAGTAAAGCTGAATTGCCGAAAAAAAAAAAGAAAAAGAAAAAATGGGAAAAATCCTGCGGGAGTCGAACTTCTCTCTTTCCGGTATGGCATTATGAACACCCAGCGCGCTAAGCGATTACGCCACACGGCTGTCCTGAAGACCGAGTGCGAAACTTAAATGTATAATAATACTGTCGTGACTGGTTGACTTGTGATGGCGCTATTCAACTTCTCACAAGTGGCAGCGTGGATTCGATCAATATACAGTTGCAAAGATAAATTGGGAATCGTTCTGTACAGATTGCATTCTCATTTTCAGTTTTAAACTACAAAATTATCAACCTAATGAGGAGATTTGAAAACATAAAATGCACGATTACTAAAGCTTATTGTCTCAGCTACAACATACGTATGTTTCAGAGGAAATGGAGCAAAATCAGATGAGGTAAAGGTGCTTAAACGTTGTCAAGTCAATGCATGGTTTAAAAAAAAAATCACCTCCCATAGACATAACACGTAAACTTGTCTGATTTTGAGTCTTTACCTTTAATCACAATTTCTAGTATGATGACGTCATTATATTTCAAAACCATCACATGGACTTGAGAGGCAAATGTTCAAAGTACAACATATCTGAATTTGGGATAATATTGAGCTTAAACAACAGAGATACGAGCAAATGAATGTCTGAAAGAGTACCTGAAAAAAATCAATTCCACTTTTTTTATTTAAAATGACGATATGATGACGTCATCGCGTGTTCCTGGCAATATTGATACTTGGAATGTTATTTACAATTCATATACTTTTGTAATATGCAATAGAAATATAGGGTCAACGGACGATTTAAAGAGCTATGGCGAAATAAACAAAGACATGTTTTTTCACTATATTTGCAGAAAGACGCGCACGCGGAATTTCAACTTTGACGCCAGTGCATTCCTTTGTTATAGGTCGAAATCGAGCGGAAATCAATGGATATTGTTACTCCAAGTATAAGGAATCCAAATCAGTCAAAAAAATTGCATTTTCATGTTGCTTACGGGCTCTGCGCGCGAAATTGCGCGGACGGACGCGCACGCGAGAAAATGTTTGAAACGCTTAAAATTGTCTGAAACTTCGAGATTTCCCATTGGGAAGTCGTTTTGAGTCTTTAAAAATTTTGACGCGCGCTTACGCGCGCGTAATGATGACCTGTGTAACTAGCGTTAAAAAGTAAGATAGAGCGTGACCTGAACTTCATGTCCACCGAAAATGATACAGAAATGACATCTAGTTATGAAGTTATGATCGATCACGTGACAAGGTCCGAAAATCACAAAATGGCGCCTAGATGACGTCATAGATATGTTACTGTCATGAAAACCTTATTGTGGCTAGATTTTGTCATGAGACATGTTGACTGAAAATGTCATGTCATTCCGTAATGTCATTATTGAGATATTGACGACACAAAATGTGGCAGAAAGAAAGAAGAATGAAAAAAAAGAGAAATTTTGACAATCACAATAGGTGATACGCTGATAGCGTATCACCTAAAAATAAAGAGAGATTTTGACAATCACAATAGGTGATACGCTGATAGCGTATCACCTAATAAAGTATGCACGCCTCTGCATAAAGGGATCGAGCAAGGACTAGTATCGGGACAAAGCAGAAAAGTTGTGCTCAGTGATATTTTGTAGGTCAACGTTCGACCATGGAGATATACTAACAGAGTTAGTAACTCCATGGTTCGACTCCAGCGATGGACTAAACACGCGGTAGCTTTAAGATGGAACAAACTCCTATGTTTATCGACTAGCACCATAAACAATGTAGTTTGCTTTGTTCTTCTTTTGACAAATATCTTGAAAACAAATGGCGACCGATTCGTAGTCGATGCAATATCATTATCACGAATATTGTCGGAAAATATTCATATTATTCCAACCTTTAGGTTTTTGTTTTCCTCGTATAGACTATTATTCTCAAAACTTTCCGATAGCCTTTCTCCTTGGCAGCTGAAATCCTTTGAATGAAAAATGGACTTGCTCACCATTTATAGCTCTACCATGTGCATTCTATAATCAGACTTAAAAGTTACAACAGGTATAGTTGTTTAAGAAGGGGAGTCTCTTCGTGATAGTTGCAAATTTTTGCAAAGGTTCTATACCCTTCGCTCATGCTGTTGCTATCCCATCTTTTCCTTTTCTGTATCCCTCTGCTGTTCGTTATCTTGTTTAATGTTGCCTCCCTATTCATCATTTTCCTTCACAGGTTGCCCCTTATGATCGCTGGGATCATAACTGACCCACCTCTTATCTGTCCACCTTTTGTTTTTAATCCCTCTCCCTTACTTGTTGGATTACCTGCCCATGACTTCCAACCCTTCCCTTTCTTTGTTCTGTGTCCCGAGCCCTCCCCTGATTTTACTTGTTTTGTGTATTCTGTGTATGTGGATGCGTTCTCTGTTTTGTCATTTTGCCTTTGACAAAGAATTTGTCAGGATCGAAAGCTCAGGCCCCTTTTGACTCCATTAGTTTGCCACTATTGGATAAGCAGTTTCCAGCAGCTTTTCGTTGTTGTTGTTGTTGTTGTTGTTGTTGTTGTTGTTGTTGCTACGAAGGTTCTATGGCGCGACAATCTTTTTATTGCATTGTATTGGTTTTGACATCTGTTTGCATGCTCAAACCCGCTTTCCCAGAGAGTATGAATGTGTTAACAGAAAGCAATGGTCCTACAATTCTAAAAAGGCAAAGTTGTGTTTCAGAGAGAAGGTTAATACCGTGTATGGGACTTATTGGCATTACTGAATGAAACAAATCCTTCACTTTTTTTCTCTCTAAATCCCCTAGACTGTCATTAATATCCCAGATCTGAAAGGGGAAATATTACTAGCTCACAAGAAGTCTATATTCAGTCATCTTGTCTAGACTTGTCAGGTTAGAACTTTAATGTTGAATCTAACAGATTAGGTGATTAGTTGAAATGCCCATTTCTGCGCATTTAGTTAGCAGTTTAATTTACCTGTTCCTTTCTTCGCACACCAAATAATTGCTGCCTGAATTATTGAAAGGGAAAGTGAACTGCTGTTCGGTAAGTTTGTTGCAATTTGGGGTTTTAGGGCAATTACTCCTGGACAATTACCCAAGAGCCCCCCCCCCCCTTCCCTTAACCATAATACTAATCCGTAATCTTTATTCTAACCCTAAACCATACTCTGATAACCCTAAACCTAACCCTAACCTTTACTCTAACCCTATCACTATCCGGTATTTACCCCGTAAGGCTGCTTTCACATAGAAGTTTTCGGTATTCGCTATTCGCTATTCGCTATTCGCTATTCGCTATTCGCTATTCGAGCACCGAATACACCATCACCCGCACCGTCAACTCACCATCCCATGTAGTGAGGATTTCTTCCTCCTACATCGCAGCAAATCTTATAAACAATTTCTAAACTGCATCAGAATGTCGGTCTACATGCTTATATTTGCTAACGGGCAAATCCAGACCAAAAGTATCATTATTTCATAAACGAGAGACGGTATACGCTGCAAGAAAATCGAACAAGCTCGATTCCCACTTTGCTATACTTTTCGCAGGTATTCGGTACTTTCGAATAGCGCCCTCCTATGTGAACCGGTGTGAGGAAATCCTATCGTTCGATTCAAGCTATTCGCGTGCCCTCGAAAAACGAGCCCGAATACCCGAATAGTATACTTCTATGCGAAAGCAGCCTTATGTCCTCGGAGGGTAATGGAAGGCATTTCGTAGTTCAAGTTTAGGTGTGAACAGAAAAACATGTCATTTGTACCAACAGGCGTAAGGCTGAGTTCACATAGAAGTATTCGGTATAGGGTATTCGCTATTCGTTATTCGCTATTCGCTATACGCTATTCGGGCATGGCGGGTCACGACATAAGATAGCACGCGTGTCCTACTTTAACATTCTTTTGGCGCGTGTCCTACTTTAACATTCTTTTGGCGCCGTCTGTTCAACCCAGTACACAATCACCCGCACCATGAACTCCCTATCCCATGCAGGGAGGAGTTCTTCTTCCTACACGTCCATCCCATCAATGTTATTATCAGTTTCTAAACTGAGATTACAATTGAACGTACCATTTTTGTTACAAGAGAGCTGTAAATTGAGTATAATAATATGAATTAAAAAAAAAAAACTGACCCAACTGCACTGGGGGTCATTTTGGGTAAATCTATTAAAATTGATTATCTTTAAACTGTTTAATAACATTATATTTGATCATGATACAAAACACTGCATCAGAATATCAGTCTACGTGCTTATATTTGCTAAATGGTAAATCCAGACCGAAATTTTCATCATTTCATAAACGAGAGATGGTATACGCTGCACGAAAATCGAACAAGCACGATTCCCACTATTCTATACTGTACGCAGCTACACGGCATTTTCGAATAGTGCCCTCTTATGTGACCCGGGGCCCGTTGCTAGAAACTTTGCGTTTAAACGCAACTTGCAACTGATTGTCACTGGCCAATCAGAATCATTGTTGCATGCATGTCTTCTTAGTAGGGCAGACCCTGAGCCAATCAGAATGGTTGTTTCAAAATTAGCAATTATTTGCAATTGATTGCAACTTTCTTGCAACGGGGCCCCGGTTCGATTCAATTCAAGCTATTCGCGTGCCCTCGAAAACGTGCACCGTATACCCGGATAGTATTCTCCTATGTGAACGCAACCTTATGGTTTTTAAATTCATTGAGATAGGCATCTGTGATGTAAAGATTATTCATATCATCCTTACAAATGGTAGTTGCAACCACATACACCTAAAAGTAGGCCTGGTATTTGGCAAGATTAACATGAAAAGCCTGCCAATGCATTCTGCGCAAAAGAATGAAAAGGATGCTATAAGTATCACGTACGTACGGTCCATTCTGGTCACCTGGTATATACGCAAGTTTTGTTGGAATATGAATTCTACGAATTGTTACGTCGGACATGTTTATGCATTTGTGTCACTTCTAAAACGAGTGAAGTGCCTTACCAACGAGAAAAAAAAAAGAAAGGTTATTTTTATCGAATGAGATGTACACATGAGCTATGGTTTATTGTCCTGAAAAAAGGATCGAGGAATATAATTTATGCTTATTAAAACAAAAGTGCTCTCTTTAGACTAGCAAGTTATTTACACTTGGGAGAAAGCTATATAGAGCGCATAACTTCGCGGCACGGAGCATGTCGGTTAAATAAAGAGAGATTTTGTCTTTTTCTCCTTCCATAACACCTCCCTGGTTATGCATTTTATATAATGCATTGTTTGTCTGAGTGCTTCTACAAGTTGTATGTTTACATGTGGAAATCAGACACGAATATATTTCAAATTTTATTGATAGATCGCAGCATAGTTGTTTCATGTTTCCTGACAGCCAGGAAGCTTAACATAATAGGCGTTTTCACATCAGCCCGATGTTTCGAAATAGCGCGCTATTTTCTGACTTGGGAAATTAACCCAATCACGAAATGGCGCGCTATTTGATATGAGGCGTTTTCACATCAGTCCGATAAAAATCCAAGCTCGAAATATTTTCGCGATTGCGAACTAGCGCGCTATTTCATTTCTTATTCACATCAGCCCGAAGAGACTTAGCCCGATTTTTTTTCGAGCTAATTCGACAGCTGAGCATGTCAAACAGCATAAGTAATGTGTGTGCCCTCTCAAAAATTCCTCATGATTTGTGTTCAGTTTGCCTCGATCGATGGGGTCACACACGCTAGGCATAATGGGATGCGTCGCGCTAATTTCTCGAGTCGTTTTCACATTATCAAGAATAGCGCGCTACTATCCCGCTATTTCAGAAATTTCCCGAGTTGGACTCGAGAAATTTTCTCGATCAGAGCGATACAATTAGCGCGCTAATTTGTGTTCACATTATCAAATAGCGCGCTATTTCGCTATCGGGAAAATTTCCCAAGTCAGAAAATAGCGTGCTATTTCGAAACATCGGGCTGATGTGAAAACGCCTAATGTGAACACAAATTAGCGCGCTAATTGTATCGCTCTGATCGAGAACATTTTTCGAGTCCAACTCGGGAAATTTCTGAAATAGCGGGATAGTAGCGCGCTATTTTTGATAATGTGAAAACGACTCGAGAAATTAGCGCGATGCATCCCATCATGCCTAGCGTGCGTGACCCGATCGATCGAGGCAAACTGCACACAAATCATGAGGAATTTTTGAGAAGGCACACACATTACTGATGCTGTTTGCACATACTCAGCTGTCGAATTAGCTCGAAAAAAAAAATGCGGGCTAATTCTCTTCGGGCTGATGTGAATAAGAAATAAAATAGCGCTCTAATTTGCAATCGCGAAAAATATCTCGAGCTTGGATTTTTATAGGGCTGATGTGAAAACGCCTAATGATAGACTAGCTTTGCCCGGCATGACAATAATTCATGCAAACAGTCTGAATAAGCCAGTTCACAGTTAGCTCATGGGCACAATAGGCGTTTTCACATCAGTCCGATAAAAGTCCAAGCTCGAGATATTTTTCGCGATTGCGAATTAGAGCGCTATTTCATTTCTTAATCACATCAGCCCGAAGAGAATTAGCCCGATTTTTTTTTCGAGCTAATTCGACAGCTGAGTATTATTGTACCTTTCTTTTTTCTCAATTGAGCAGCAAGATGCATAAACATGCCCACAATTTATGGAATTCACGTTCAAGCAAAGAATGAACTTACGCAGAGCAGGTGGCAAGAATGGTCTGTCAGTTGACACTTCAGCAGGCAGTCATTTTATTGTTTTTTGTTGAATGCATAAACAAACTTTTTCTACCAACATGGCTAAATACCAGGCTTGCTGTCAGGTGGATGTGCTGGTAAGCACCATTTATAAGGGTTGCATGAATACTCGTTACATCAGGGATGCTTGTACAAATGACCTTTTCTGCTCATGCACAAAGTGGAGCTGTAAACTGGCCTATTTCAAGTATGTATTTAACAAACTTTGAACCTATTTGGGGAGATCCACTGAAGACAGTGCGAACGCAGAAAATTGCAAATAGGCTAATTCCATTTCACTTACACAGCTTCTTAGAAAATCTTCCATAATGATATTCGTGAATTTTTTGTTTGAATGAAAGTTATGAAATTTACAGCTTTGATACAAATTGCATTATAATTTCTACAGTAATAAGCAAGTAAAGGAGGCTTGAAGTTCTTAAAAGAACACCAAGAAAGCGATTGATGCCTGTTATTAAACAAGGCTTGAAATTACATCGCAGTAGTAAATCACTTCAATCATTTTGAATGCTCTGTACTCTGAACAGTCAATGTGCTTGATAAGTCAAAACTGGGTGTACCAATGAGACCTAATTGGAGCAGGATTACTTTTTAATAGGACACCGCTTTTTGCGGTGATGATAGTATGTGACTATTGTCCAATGGCTGGTAACCTCACTCTCTGAACGTGGCGTTGTAAGTGGAATCTGGCAGGTTAGTTTCCTAAAAAGATAAAAGGGAAACATTAATTCACTTACGCAGTCTTCGGCCTTGTCACATGTCTTTTGGGAAGTCATGACGTTTGCTCTGTGAGGCGTAGACCTTTCCACAGTACCAAGAGCAAGATCTAACGGTGCGCGATCTAATCTGCGGTTTGTGATCAGGCTGTTCGAAGACGCCAGGTATGCCGGAGGGAAGAGAAAAGTGATCGGAAAATCCGTTTCACGTCGCTGCACACTGATCCACTTGTCGCGTGAGTCAACAGGGACTTCTCACCTCCCTGTTGTGAATTAATCAGCTGTGCTTGTGTGTGACTTAAAATTGGTCCAGTACTCTCAGTCTATACTAGGGACGCATCTCTAACTGGAGTCCACTTCAGAAAAAGGCAAAACAACAGCAAAAGCAACAACAACAACAACAACAACGACAAAACATAAGGGTGAATTGCGGTGACTGAACAACAAAAGAGAATTGTGCTTAAAATCCTTGCATTGGATTGTGCGTCTCCTAAATTCCTGCACTTGAATTTTGTCGTTGAAAATAGGGTCGTTTTTGTCAAGGATCTTCCAAAGTATTTCTTCTGATGATGAATACGGAGCTCTTGCAGCTTGTTCACTTCCATTCAAATGCCACTCCTCGACAGGGTCATTCTTCATGCAGACGGGGTTTAGTATTTCCAACTAGTGGCTACTATTCATCACCTAGGGACACCACACTTGCCTACAGTACATGCAGACAGACACGGTAATCCGTAAACTACTCTCAGAACAACGTAGCATATATCAGATAGTGAAGGTTTGACTGATTGCTTTAAATAGGTAAATTGAATACATTCACGAACTATGACGCCGTAACATAAATGCTGACACTGCAAGAATCATTGCCAATAAATAATATACACGACTGTGTCTGTTCTGTAGAAGAAATATTTATTGACAACAAGGTTCAACGTTCGAAGGTTAGGTCGTTTTTAATTAGGATGTAGGTGTAGAACGGACATGATGCTTTGTGCAAGGGAAGTTAAGTACAACGGATCAGAAGTTATGATTCTATTTTAATACCATGCGTCCCAGCGTTTAATTGGACTATGGTTAGTTGATAGGGTTGTATCAAGGGCATGTTTCTCTGAACAATGATGAACACTGCGAATGCGAAGAGATTATCAAAACACCCAAATGTGATATGCTATATCATATACATTATAAATCTACAGGCAGTTGCCACTCCCCCCCCCCCCCGCGAAAATTTTAATCCCCTGTTTTTCTTTGAACTTGGAATATCAGATTTTGAAATGATTCGATCTGAATAATTCAGTAATTCAATTGAGTAATTTGAATTGGTTTTTATTTTTTTTTGGGGGGGGGAGGGAGGGGAGGAGAGTGATTTATTTCTCGTGTTTGTTAATTACATTTCTGCCACTTAACAGCATATAGTGTGAGATGACATTCCTACTTAAGTATCGCTTATTTTCAGTTCTGAAAATGCAAAATGTTCCCTCGCGTGTGAGGGATATATGTCCTGTTACACACCCTCCCCTCCTCCACCTTTCTCAGTCCACCGCCATAAGCTCAGCACACAACGAAATATGATTCATCCTTTCACTTCGACTTGAAAACGTGTATTATTTTATTACTTTCTGGATTTTTTTTTTATTATTGCCCCCCCCCAAAAAAAAAAGTGCAGCAAATCGTGGCATTTCAATTCTAAAAGTTCCAAAATATATATATATATATATATATATATCCCTTTGGGGAGAGGGACATTTGTAACCCATCTACAAAACTTACCTCACGGAGGAAAAAAGAGGTGACAGATACATTATCATTAAGACAATCTTATTTTTCTCAAGTGGGAAATGCTGGACAAAAACTTTTCTAAAGAGAATCAGTAAATTTTAGCAAGAACAGCAGTAAAAGTGTGATCAAAATCGAAAGATAATTAAGGACGTTATAAAATCGTGAACTTTTGCTAATTGTCACACATGAGCAGTTGATGCAATCATCTACCATGATTCTCCATACAATTTTTGAATGAAATCATTTAAGTTCGAGAGGTTTTATATATGTATAATGTACATACATATATAATATATATGTATATATATATACATATATATAAAGCTATTAGGCCCCATTCTGAACCTGATATTCTGATTGATCATTATTTTGAAGTAACACAACCAGAAATATCATTATTTTTTTTTTTACTTGTAGACAAGAAAAAAAAATGAATTGTTACAATTTTCTGCGTACACTATCGATGAAATATTTCTAAGTGATTAGGTGATGACATCATCAGCTCACTCAATTAAATTCTCCGTGTGAGAATATGGTCAGGTAACCCATATTCTGCTGCACTTACAGCTGGTCATCGTAAAATCCAGTCATATGCGAGGCGGTACCACTTCACCGGCATGATCGGGTGTTGCACCGTGCTTTTTGCGATGTGGCTGCGGGACCTGTAACGGCACGCTCTCACACACAGGATCTCCATTTAAGTCCAATCCGAGGGACAGGATATTTCTACCTCTTACCCGTTAGAGGGAACGATTATTATTACACAAAACATAAATTTCTCACCTTTGATCCGATTTTTATCACTTTTCACCCGTGTCCATGCCATATATATATATATATATATATATATATATATATATATATTTTTTTTTTTTTTTTTTTTTTTTTACTTTTTTACTTTTCTTACACAGCATCTATCAACTGGTCTGGAGTTCCTCCTTTAGCATTATTCTGTCTGGAAATTACTCAAATGTCCCCCAAGTCTGCAATTTATTGTCGGCTATTGGTTTTAAAAATGAAGCTCCTACACAATCCCCCTTCGGAACGCTTTCTATAAACGAGGATAATCTAAGGAATTCACGGCTGTTGTGATTTTTTTCTCTCCTTTTTAGAATTATTGCTTATCTTTTCTCCCGTTCAATGGCCCATGATGCCGCCCAGAACGTATAACCTTTCAAATGTATTCCTCGAGGGTGCATAGGTATACCATTCGAGCGATTCTTGTGTAACTTTTAATTCTCTCCATAATAAATTCAAAGAAAATGGCTTTTTCTCTACGCTGACAGGATCTTTCACTCCGTCACAGTTGATTGCATCCTGTTCGTATGACATAGCACTGAAATTTTGAATAAAAAAGAAACGATGAGATATCTGTGGGGAGAGGTGGAAAGCGCAATAAGTGCATCATTTTACGAGACTTGAAGAATAGTATCTCGATCTTTTATTTGTGGGTGTGTGTGTGTGTGTTTATTGTTGTTGGTTGTTGCTGTTTGTATCTTGTTTTATTTTCTGACGTGGGGTGGCAAGGACGTACCTGCAGTATGTCCTTACCCCAGAGACCCAACGTTTTGTCCCCTTTCAAATGGATTAAGGTATTGCGTGCGAACATTACTGCGCGACTCATATGTCTGTCTGAAAGAAAAAAAAAAGGAAATCGCCCGATGCTCAAGTTGAATTGGATAAGCAGATATCGATAAAAGGAATTCCTACTAGATATGGAAACCTGGTATGAACGTTTGTCATGTTTAAAAGCAGTAACATTAGTCACCATCCCTTACATGCAAATAAGATGTGGTTATCATAATTATCACGAAACTTCGTTTGAATATCTTCTTGTGATCCATTATAAAGAAAAAGAGCTCATAAATATGATACAGCAAAGGGACATTTAAAAGGGAGTCACAATAGCAAGATTTTGCAAGGTAGAAAATACAAATTAAAATGGGTGCATGTCATGAGTTCGACACCCAAGAATGATACAACCCCTTGAGTCATACAACCAATGAATCCGAGACTAAGAAAACAAGGCCCACGAGACCGACGTTGTAATATCAAAGTCATGGGCTGTTTTTACATAGTGTCGGTCTCATTGGAGGACCACATTAATAGGAAGGTTATGTAAACAGTATATGAAGAGCTCAGTTGCAAAAGGTACTGCATCCATTTTCCATCAAAATCCACTTTTTGGTCTTGATGTACTCATTTTTAGGACCTCTTTACACCTATATTAAAGAAAAGCTGAATTTCCAACCAGAAAGTGTTAAAAAATGACATTTAAAAATCAGTTCGGTTGCAAAAGGTACTACATCCACTCCAATGACATCATCGGGAAATTGACCAATCAGAGTGCAGCATTGGCTTGACCCTCTACCATTGTCTACTGACTTAATCCGTAAACAATAGAAGTTGGCTTTTGGCTTTTTGGCTTTCTGTCAAAATCACCACGCAAATCTGACCAATATCTTGAAAAACTCATAACATCTTTATCAAGCAAAGTAGGAAAATGAAGGAGAACTCATTGACAAAACAAACCATCCCAGGAGAAAGATCGTGAATTAAAAGCAGTCGACAAGAGCAAGGGGAAAACTGGAGAAATTACGCGACTCTCATGTAGTCCCACATACTGCATCTACTGTTAGTTACCGGTACCGTGCGTTACTGCTAGCAGGGTGTTGAGTGTGAGCCATTAATTGTCCCCAGAATAAAGTACAGACACTTTGTAGGTATGGTCTATTTCTTACATAAATAGCCTAACAGCTAATAAGTGTTTGACAACTAGTCTGAAAGCAAAGTTACTTTGTTAGATGTATACAATGGCATGAAATTCTGACATCCCTACCAACAGTGCTTTACCTGTGGGTATGCTGTGATATTCTATACGTGCATGATGTCAAGTACCAGGCCCCAGGGCTTGAAAGTACATTGTGACATACAGATTTATACTAGATTTAGATTTAGATACTAGATTTATATTCATTCTTGTAAATAACACCTTTTACTTTACATACAATGTCACAAAGGTAATACCAAATGTGCAGTTAGTATAGCTAGGTGGTCATATTACTCATCGACAGTCTTGATTTCTATCAGCTATTAGATTGTCAGATTTATCTTAGCTGATAAAGAACATACATTATCAGATTTATCTTAGCTGATAAAGAACATACAAGAATGAAATTCATGTAATGAATTTAATTACACCGTTGAGAAAATACAGGACATTCAGATGCTGCTTTTCCACCTTTTCCCTTAGAAGTTACATTGAAAAAAAAATGAAGAAAAGAATAAATACGAGACACGTGAAGGGAGAATTCACAGAGAGAAAAATAGCCAAAAATTTAATACAAAGAGGAAAAAGATAAGAAATCTTGAGATAAAGGAGAAAACGAAAGAGAGAAATCACCTGGTGAGATATTGTGACCCCTCCCCTGTTCACGCATAATGGATCCCCCCCCCCCATATGCTTATGACCAATGACAGTCATTCATTCAAAATATTAGTCAGCAAGGGAGAAGTGGGGCATTAGCGATGCACATTGGTTTGTTATTCTTGATTCTAATATAGGGCAGAGCATTGTCAATTACCTAGGTCCCCTTGACCTCGTATCCCATCCCCATCAACACCATTGCTGAAAAAAAAAAAATAAATCCGCGAAACATGTCATAACATCACACTAAATATATCTCTGGCATGTGAAATTTCGGTTTCAAAAGGTACTACATCCACAAAAATATAACAATGTTTAATTCATAAAAAATAAATGAATGGACCTGGATTTTCTTAGAGAGTGGTTTTAGTGTTGTATCATCTAGCAGTATAATAGGGGGAAATATTATTCCAGTCTGAGCTTGCTAAATATGATAATAAAAAAATCGCGTTTTTCTCAGAACTTGAAATTATGGATGTAGTACCTTTTGAAACCGAACTCTTCATATTCTGAAATTCTTTCATTTATTCATCTATATATATAATGATTTATTAATCAATTACTTTATTATTCTATTCATTATCTATTTTTATATTCATTTCTACATTATGTCTTTTCTTAAAACAGATCAGTCCCATTTACAGTCACAGACACGACAGAGCGGCCTGTTTTTAAAGGAACCCTGCATTTCATAGAGTGCAATATCAAAAATTAAATGAAAAACGAATATTATAAAAATTATGATACAGTTAAAAAAAATCACTTGTAAGAGTATTCAAAATAAAGACTTCCACGCGGACGGCTTTCTTACTGCAGTATCGGAATAGAAACCAGTAGGTTTGTAGGTTTGAGTTTCTTAGTCATAAAAGGTTTCAACCAACCAACAAACAAACAACACCAATCGCTTTTGAATCAAAGCTGAAGATGAGCATTCATCAGGAAGAGTACTGGTGACCGTTCACCCTTCATCTGAGTTCTTTAGTGTTTGATATAACAACTGCTTGTTTCCGAATTTTCAAAACCCCCGTAATCATGGTAATCGCTAAATTTTTGACTTGCTCTTAAATTGGCGACACAGCTTTGTGTATTTCTTTCTAATGTTGTCCAAATTTAGTACAATATTAACAATCTAAATCCAGGTAATCTTTCTCCAAAGCAAAAATTGCGGTGTTTTCAGAGGAGGCACTTTAATGACGTTAAAATGATTTCCTCATACATTTTGTTGTCATTAACGCTTGAGGGTAGGAATCATACAGTACGATTTCTTAGTACAAGTTCGCATACACAAATAAGTTTTAACCCGTTGAGGACGGACTGATTATGCTATTACATACAACACGCATTTCCCATTTCCGAGTATTCTCGGGAGTCGTCCATAAAGGGCTCGTGTAGTTTTGGTTGAGACCTAACTTCAGGTTTTTAACATTTTTGGGTGAGATAATGAGAAACCTCTTATGAAATATAAAAGAGCATGTAATTCCAAGAGCAATTCAACGTTTATTCGATGAAAATTGGCTATAGAACGGCTGAGATACCCAAAACAGAGCAATATTAATAAAATGTGGGACCCATATTTTATTACGTTCACTTTGCTTTACTTTGTTTTTGGATGTCTCAGCCATTCCAAAACCGACTTTCGAGTCAAATAAACTTTGAATTCCTTGTAGCAGTGCTGTACTGCGTTACCGTGGTGACCACAGTGCACTGCTCTGTCCTGAAAGTGAAAAATGTGCAAAAACCTCTTGCATCTTGTATTTACATTGATTTAGGGAAAGAGAAGGAAAGGCTGTTTAAAACTAGGACGGGTGCCTGATATTGTATTTGTACAGTTTTTATTATGATATAGGCAGTAGAAGTGGGCACTGCAAAATGTCACACTGCAGCACAGCACCACAGCTGACAGTTGACCGCTCTGCCTGACCTTTTGATAAAGTACCCCTTGGCCCAAAGCCTCATTATCACTGACCATAACAAATCACCACCTCTTAGGGAAGAACACCGCCACTGACCCCTCACTCTTTAGTGTTTCCGGGGTCGTTTTTCTTCCAAGTTCAGGGCAAATAGATCTCATTGTGTGTATGAATAAGATGACAGGGAAATATACCAGTTGCTGTCTGATTGACGCGTCCTAATGCCAGGCAGCTAAAAACAAAATCTGACCTCAGACTGGACGGAGACTTCGTGTGCATCTTTGACCCCTGAAGAGGAAGTGAGTTTGACCACGACCTCCACTTCGCTGTCATGATCGAGCCATATAAAAACCCTGAAAACTCGGAATTAGCAGGACTTTGAAATTGCCATTGACTGCTGATTATGCTGCCCGAGATCAGCTCGTCTAGCTGATTTTTCTCCTCAACTTCATGACTTTTGGCTGAAAACTGTGAGAGGACTTTGTTTCGTCAGGCAGTCCTTGTTTCTCCACAATACTTGGCTGAAAGTTTTGAGAGGACTTTGTTTCGCCTGGCAGTCCTTGCTTTTCTGCCTATGCCTCGACAGCCTGGAAATAAGCATCTTTCCCCGGGAGGAGAACAGCACCGCAGCCCACAATCAGTCTATTACAACCGGCAATTAGAAACTGTTGACTCTGTATACACGTGTATAAGAGGATAATGTCCGCTCAATCTCTGCCGATGACTGTCACAATGCGGCATCTACATCATTTCAGGCAAATCTGACTCTTTGCTCATTGCCTCATTCATGCCGAGCATCCAGTCAACCGTCATCCCGTTCCCGTTTCATCTCGCTCTGGACCCGTCGTGTTCGAGTTTTTCGCCCCGATTTCGTCCTTCACGCCCATCTTCGACGACGCCGTCCTCGCGAAGTGACGCACGCCATTCAGTGGATTTTCGCGGAGCATTCCGGACTTAACATAAACTGGAGATTTTGCGCCCTGATACACCGTGTTAGATTATTGGTGGTGAATGTTTATATCAATATTTGGAATTTCCTAATTCGGATAATATCTGTGGATCCACATTATTGAGCTTGATGTTGAACAAGTCAAGAGGGGTAATGTACATCTGTTCAATTTATACCTAGTTGTAAGCATTATTCTGAACGCCAGAATAATATAAGATTTTTGTCTGTCACTACAACGCTATAAATGACAGCGTGTCGATACAGGTATGATCCTGATCGATTGTAAATAAAGTCCGTTCAATTGAGAAGGCCATTGCAAATGTAAACTGAACTGTCTCACATGTGTTTGCTTTAACCTCGTTGTCTCGTAAACAATAACACACAAAAAATAGGGGAATTGGTTATTGACCCTTGCGCGTGCGATTTAAGCAAAACAATATCAAGCACTCACACAATTACAACAATACCAGTTCTTCCGAAATCCTCTTTAAGAATGGCATGCTCTGTACCATTTCATGAGTGGGTTCTTGGTATCTCGCAAAAAGTTAAAGTGAAAACAAAGTTCTGGTAAGGGCCTAAAAACCCGTCTGGCACCATTTCATATTTGCTTGCAATATATCGAAAGAGTCTACAAAGAAACT